>NC_092506.1:48806329-49118829 GCF_047511675.1 Marmota flaviventris
AGACCTGAAACATCTTCAGACCTCTTTCTAGACACCAGAGTGACTGTTCTGGGTCTCTCACATGAATGATTATAATAGCCTCCCTGCCCCCAGTCATTTGATTCTCTCATCAACTCTTCATATTGTTACAAATTTCCCTAAAATAAGGAAAATGTCTCTATTCTCTGGAAAATCATATCTAACATTTTCCATTAAATATAAAATAAATCCAAAATTTTCAGATGGCATACAAGATCTTCCACACATTACTTTCAAACAACCTTCCAGTTTCTTTTCTGGAAACATTTCTACATCGATTCTACACTCGCAGCTCTCCATTCTGATTTCCGTGACAGTGTCATTAACTTTTTTTTTAACCTACAGATGGTTTATCAGTCCAAATGGCTGTTTCTACTTAAGTTATACATGTATCCTTCGAATGCTTCCTTTACTTTTAGAAGAGGACTGCTAATACATTCCGATTAAAAAATAATGTCTTTTGCATTCTGCTATAAAGTACTCAGAGTGGAAATACAGCATGAATGCAATTTTGTCTTGTAGTGAGCTAGTTTATATATCTTTTTCAACTAGATATAAACTCCCTAAAGACAAAACTGTCTTATTCATCTTTTTATTTTCCCCACAGGACCTAGAACACTCCAATGCTCAAAACAGGGACTCATTAATTGTGAAAGTAATTAAGACAATATAAATCAAGTATAACATAGTAGTTACCCCTGTTCTCAGGGGAAATATTCCAAGACCCCAGTGTCTTACTGAAACTGTGGCAAGTACTATATATTGTACCCTATCCTACTTATACTGTTTTTTTCCTATTCATATCTATGACAAAATTTAATTTATAAATTAAGCACAATAAGAGACTTCTCAGTAATAATTAAAAACAGAATAATTTTACTTTAATAAAAGTTATGTGAATAAAGTCTCTCTCTCCCAAAATACCTTAATATACTATATTCTCCTATCTTGATGAGATGAAATGAACTGGAAAACACAATTACTATAATGCAGCATTAGGATACTATTTAAAAGTTACTTGACTACAAGTACCCCAACTGGGATACCACATCAGTCAATCTCATAGTCAAGACATGTACCAAGTGACTAACAGGAGGGTAGTGTATATAGAGGGATGACTCACATCTTGAATGGAATGAATATTACAAGATTTCAGGGCTAGGGTTGTGGCTTATCAGTAGAGCACTTGCATAGCACATGCAAGGCACATGGGTTTGATCCTCAGCACTGTATAAAAACAAATAAAATGAAGGTATTGTGTCCAACTGCAACTAAGAAAAAAATATTTTTAAAAAGATTTCATAACATTAGGCAGAACGTTGTGCAATTTAAAGCCTATGAACTGTTTATTCAATATTTGCCATTTAATATTTCTGGAACACAGTTGACCATGGGTAACTGATACTGTGGAAAGCAAAACTACAGATGAGAGGGAACTACTGTATATTATATGTTGAGAATGAACTACAGATGTAAATAGTACCCACAGGAACACTTTCAATTGTAGGTGAATTTGGAAACAGCTGATTATTTGTGCATGCATGCATGTGTATCAATACAGATATATATGTCATTAAATACTTAAAAACTTAGAATTTTGTCTTCTTGGTGAGATAAATCTTTTATAATTATATAATGATACACTTTTTCTCTAATAAAGGGTTTTCCTAGTTTGGTGTTTATATTTTATACAATTTTCTTAAAGACTGTGTTTTGTATCCTTTTTCCAATATTTAATTTGCTATTTTTATATATCCTTATGCTTGTAAAGAGTACATGGACAAATACTTTAACCCAAGTAGATAACCTCTCTTATTTTTAACTCCAGCTTGCCCTCAATGTTTATTATGATTAGTAATATACAGTATTTGTATTTGTTTCCATCATCTTTTTATATGCATTCTATATTTGTCTTCCTTGTCATTTTCTCCACCACCACTCCCTTTTCCCCGTTATATTGTTTGTTCCTCTTTTATCTCTCATTCCTTTCTTCCACTCAATATCTATCCTTTCAGCAGTTGCACTAGCTATCGAAATATATAACAAGATCTAAAGTCAGACTCTTCACCCTCCTCTTAAACAACATCTTTTAAGCATACTATTCTAATTTTTCCATCTAGTGAAACTACTGTGTTCTGGCGTTTTAATTCTAGCCTGTATCCCCTTGCAAATTGGGCATTGCTAATGTTTTAGAACATCAATGTTTGCTTATTTTACCTATATATTTATCATTGGCCTCCCTTCTTGATCCCAGTTCTTCCTTCTGCCTAAGTATTTACTTTTGGTGATAAAAACTCTCAATTTTTGCTAGTCTGAAATAGTTTTAGTTTGCCCTCTTTCTGGAGAAAGAATTTCACCTGATGTTTCTTAGTCTACATATGCAGCATTAGTTTGGATCACAAGTTGAACACCCCAAAGATTTTCACACAAAAAACTACTAGACTAAACAAATTTGGTAATGTTTCAGAGTACAAAATCAACACCTATAAATTAGTTAGGTTTTATACGATAACAATAAACAATCCAAAAAGGAAATTAAGTTCCATTTACAATAGCGCCAAAAAGGATAAAATATTTAGGAACAAATTTAACCTAAAAGACTTGTATACTGAAATTACAAAATGTTGCTGGAAGAAATGAAGACAAAAACAAATAGTAAGACATTCCATGTTCATCATTGTGAAGACTTACCATCATTAAGATGACAATCTATGAACTGGATGTAATCCCTATCAAGTCAATGATGACTATGTATAATTCCACTTACATGACTACTTTAAGTAGTCAAATTCATAGAAACAGAAGTAGAATGGTGGTTATTAAAGCTATAGGGAGGGGGAAGAAAGAAGCTGTTTACTAGATACGGTTTTAGTTCCACAAGATTAAAAATTCTAGAGATCTACTTCACAACAATGTGAATATTCTTACACTACTGAACTTTACATTTTAAAACATTAAGACCATATAATAAGAGTGAGGGAGGGAAGAACAGAGTTCATTGGATTAGACAAAGGTGAAAGAAGGAAAAGAAGTGGGGATGGGAATAAGCAAGACAGTAGAATGAATCAGACATAACTTTCCTATGTTCATATATGAATGCATGACCAGTGAAATTCCACATCATGTACAACCACAAGAATGGGATCCTAATTAGAATAAGTTATACTCCATGTATGTATACTATGTCAAAATACACTCTACTATCATGTATATCTAAAGAGAAAAAAAAGACTTTTTTTTAAATATAAGGATGGAATAAACCATATTTTTAAACTAATTGTTTTATGCATTGCTAGAACAAGTAACCTTGTTATAATTTCTAAAATTGTGTGACTGTGATTTAAAGGTATGTTTTTTAGTTCAGCTTATTTCAATGTGATAGTTGAGTGGCCAACATAGCAGCTACCTCCTAAAACACAGGGATCTTTAAACAAGGTATGGGGAGGAGGACAGCATGACTGTATTGGCAAGTAACTTTTAATATGCTTTTACCAATTGCAAAGGTTCACTTGGTATTCTGGATGTACTGTTTTTAAGTATCTTGCTAAGGGTGATGACTTCATAGAAGCTTTAATCAGTATCTCAAGGCAAATAAACACAATGTGGTAAATAAATAAATAAATATGGTTGAGACAATAAATAGTTATGTGCTTTTTACTACAATAATACTAAAAATGAACTCCAATGACTTTTTCTTCAGAAACAGAACACTCCATTCTAAAATCCATGTGGAATCTCAAAAGACCCCCTAAAGGGCCAAAGCAATTTTGAAAAAGAACAAAGTGTGAGATATTCTATTTCCTGGTTACAAAACTTATTATAAAATTACAATAATCAAAACAGTCCAATATTGACATAAAAACAGACATAAAGACCAAGGAAGAGCCGGGGATGTAAAGCAGTGGTGGAGCCCTTGCCTAGTATGTGCAAGGTCTTAGGTTCAATCCCCAGTACCATCAAAAAATAAGAAAAGATCAATGGAATAAAACAGAGAGACCAGAAAATAAACTCTCACATAATGTGATTAATTTATTTCCAATAGAGAAGCCAACAAATGGTTTTAGGAAAGCTGGATATACACAAGTAAAAAAATCAATTGGACCATTTCCTTATACCATATACAAAAATCAACTCAAAATGGACCAAAGTCCTAAATATAGGAGCTCAAACATTTATGAAACTCTTAGAACATAAGGAGAAAATTTCATAACACTGAATTTGGCAATGATTTCTCTGACACCAAAAACATAACCAACAAAAAAAAATAGATAAACTTCATCAAAATTAAAACCTTTTGCATATCAAAAAACACTATCAATAGAGTGAAGGACAACCATGTAATAGAAGAAACATTTACAAATCATATCTAATAAGGAGTTAATATCCATAATAAAGAACACCTACAAATCAACAGTGAAGAAAACAAACTCAATTTAAAAATGGGCAAAAGGACTTGAATAGACTTTCTCCAAAGAAGACATGCAAATGGCCAAACACAAGAAAAGGTATTCAATATCACTAATCCTTATGGAAATGCAAATTAAAACCACACTGAGATATCATTTCACACTCAGTAGATGGCTACAATAAAAAATAAATAATAGCAAACGTTGACATGGAAAATGAAGCCTTGTACACTGCTGGTGAGGTTATAAAATAAAGCAGCAGCCATTTATAGGAAAGAGTATGGTGTTTCCTCAAAATATTCAAAATAGAATTACCATAATTTTTTCAATAATTCCATTTCTGGATATATACCCTAAAGAACTGAAGGCAAGAACTCAAACACTCATGTTTATAACAGCATACTTTTCACAACAGCCAAAAAGTGGAAGCAATCTAAGTATACATGAACAAACTGATTAATAAAGAAAATGTAGTATATACTTACAATAGAATATTTTCAACAGTATGAAGGAAATTTTGAGACATGCTACAACATACAAAAGCCTCAAAAACATTATGCTAAGTGAAATAAGCTAGTCACTAAAAGACAAATATTGTTTGATTTCATTTATATGAAGTTCCTAGACCAGTGAAATTCATAGAGTAAAATGGTGGTTGCTAGAGCAGGGATAAGGAAGAAATGGAGAGTTAACCTTTAGTGGGTATAAAGTTTCAGTCTGGGAAGATGAAAAAAGTTCTGGAAATGAATGATGGTGATGATTATATACCAATGCAAATGTACTTATTATCACTGAACTATACACCTAAAAATGGTTGATAGTAAATTTTATATACATTTTACCACAATTTAAAATATACATGCATACATACATTATTTATGGCTTATGGTCACCTTACAATATCAAAGCTAGCAAAGACAGGCTAAGTGACTCCTCCTCACATTGCATTGCTCCAAACCTGCTTCCATTATCCCATCTCCGTCAGTGACCTCTTCTGCCTCTCTTTTCCACTTTTAAAGGATGTTTGTGATTACCCTGAGCTCACTCAGATAATCCTGGATGATCTCACCATCTTAAAATCATTAAATCCCATCTGCAAAGCCCCTTTTAATATGTGAAGTAACATATTCAAATACTGAAGGAATTAGAAAATGAACATCTTTGGGGTACCATTATTCTGTCTGCCATATACAGTAAGAGTTTAATATAAGCACACCTCACAACCAACAATTCTACTTCTACACACCCATATACATCAGGAGACATTTACTCATAGTAGCTTGATATATAATACCAAACAACTGAAAAACACCTAAAGGTCCATAAACAGTGAAATGGATTCATAATGAAGTACTATAAAGCGTTGAATAAATGAACCACAACTATCCACGTCAACTTGGAAGAATTTCAGAAACTGTCAAGAAAAAAAAGTTACAGAAGAATGCATACAGTAGGATTCTATTTACATAAAACTCAAACAGACACAATGAAAACATTATTAGCAACAGTCATGAAGTGCTATAATAATATAAAAGTAGGCAAGGGAATAAATGCGGAGGGTGCAGGGGGAACCCCCTACCTCAGGAGAAAGCAATTATCTCTAGGGCAGAAAAGGATTAAATAGAGGTAGATAGAATGGGAGGCAAACTAGTAGTGTGTTATTTTATTTTCATATTTTACTTTATTTTTTCTTAAACCATATAAAAATATGTGTGTACAGTCTTTTACACATGATATTTCTCATTAAAAATTTAAATTGTAACAAATAAATTGAAAATCTGCTAAATGCAAGTTGTATGTAAAGGAGGAAGCAGTAGCCAAAAAAAAAAAAATACTGTAACTGATGAAGGAGAAAAATCTTTAAAGATAATAAACCTCAATGCTGGAGAGAAAGTTCTAGGTCATAAAAAAATAAAATAAAACACACTCAGAGATACATTCCTCTGTCCCAAGTTCCAAGAACAGGCTTCTAATGACCATCTAAATAAGCAGGGATCCACTGGTAATTAACAAGATGAACACCAACTCAATGTTACAAATTATCAGGAACTACCTACAGACAGAACCCAAATCTCCTAAAATTTTGTTTGGCTAACACAGTTGTTCAGATTCTTTTGTTTAAACAGAACAATGCCTTTACACAAAGCAGATAACAGTCAATTCACTTCTATTCTTCTTTTTTTTAACTCTCCCTTTCTTCCTTAAAAAAAAAAAAAATGTATATATATATATATATATATATATATATATATATATATATATATATATATTTATATATGTTATACAACTAGTCCCTGATACCACTTGAGTTTGAGGCTAGCTACAATCCTAAAAAGTCACCCAAAAGAATCCATCTATCTTCAAGGTCATTATTATGAATTATGTGATTTCAAGTCCCTCCAAACACTTTCCCTGCTCTCTCCCTTTACTCCTCCCACCTCCTTTAATCAAGGATATTGCCTTTTATTACACAATTGGACACACCTTGAGAAATTAAGTACAATCTTGAAAATTATGACTGCATGTACAAATGCTCTTTATGGAAAATATAGGTAGACTGGAAGTCAAGATCTAGGTTCTAGGACTTGTTTTCACAATATCTCACAGCATAAACCTTAGCCAAAATTTTTATTCTCTAGAGTTCAATTCCTTTCGTTTTTATATAAAAGTAGATTTCAATTAAACTGTAAATCTCCCAATATCTTCTATACAAACATTTACAATAAAATAAGCTTTTCAGCAAGTATAGATTCTTCCTGCTTTGGATGGGGTATGAAAAGGCAGGAGAGTGTGTTAGAAAAATAGGCTGACCTGGTAATTAAAATGGGAAGTGAAAAGAGAATAAGAATCTGCCACTGTGGAAGACAGTGCCTGAGGACCATGAAAACAAGTCCATGAAAACTTTCCAGTTTTACTTATGGCTGCCGTTCACTCAGTGTATGAAAACATAAATTACAGAAATGTTACTATCTAATATAATTAAAATATTCTATCACACATCAACATTGCTTCTCATAATCTGTCAACTTTTATTCTCAAATGTGGCCAATTCTGCTATAATGAAGTTTTTGTGCTCCAATTTCATATTAATTTCAGTGTCAGTTAACTATCTGAAGATATCTGAATCTTATTTGTGCCTTAGATATTTCAACTTGTTGGAATGGTAAAACCAAAAGAAAAAGAACCAAGAATAGAAGAAAGGGTCAGGACAATTTACAAGTTCTAAAATGCTTTGTAAAACACAAAACCAAAAAGGCTAAAATCAGGTTATGAAGGCCTTTGCAAGCAATGGTCAAGGGCATGAACTTTATCTCCTGAACAATGAAAAGCCATGAAGCATTCTTAAAATGGGGCAAGTGACTTAATCAAATTTGTGTTTTTGATAACTGATGTCAGAATACATAATGACAAAATAGGGTATAAAATTATTATATAAACAGCATATTTTATTTATCTACAGAATATTATATTTATCTACAAAATATTAACATAAATTAGAATGAAACACTCATCATTGAAGCCAAAAAATCATTTCAAAAATACTACAATATTATTTTAAAAATTCAAAGTGAGAGCCAAACATGATGGCACACACCTGTAATCCCAATTACTCAGGAAGCAGAGGAAAGAGGATGACAAATGTAAAGTCAGTCTGGGCAATTTAGCCAGATCCTGCCCCAAAATAATATTCAAAAAGAGCTGAAAATATAGCTAAGTGTTACATAGCTTGCTTTGCATGTTTGAGGCCCTAGGTTCAATTCCCAATGCAGGAAGGAAGGAAGGAAGGAAGGAAGGAAGGAAGGGAGGGATAAATTAACTAATTCACAGTGGGGAACTGCAAATTCCTTAGAGGGGTTAAATAATCATGTACACTTTAAAATCCCTCTCATTTTAAGTCTTCACACTACATATGTACACTTTTTTCAAATAAAATTAACACTTTAAATAGTATTTATGGGCATTAAGACCACAGAATTTTAAAATATTTACCAAGCCATTTAAAAAGCACTTGCCATTTTAGGTATAGAAAAGTATCTCACATACTAACTTGCCTTTCAAAACCCCATATTTACCTAACCACACAAAATGGTCTTGTTGAAAAGCTGAAAACTACATTGTAGAATATACAATAAAAATGTATTTGTTAGTTCTGATCAAAGCTTTCATTAGACAACTGATTTTTTAACAACTTCTTCTTAGTTTCAGTTGACTCCTGGCAGACAGATTACAAACTCAGTGCTTCTTTCTATTAACCCATCAAAGCAGAACACAGTCAGCAGTACTTAGATTTAAATTTTAAATCTCTTAATACTTTGAAAAAAAAAAACTTAGTTAAAAAGTGACATGTATAATATTTAAACCAACTATTATGCATTAAGTCAAATGTTTTACAAATATGTGCCATTATTTTTCAACACAGTACTTAACATCCCCAAAATTAAAAAATACTTTAAGTCCATTCTTACCCAATTAAAAACATTTATATTAATATGCATTTTCAAGTGGTTTCTAAGATGTTAATAAAAACATTTAAATTCTTAAGGAAATGAAAGTATAATGATTTTGTTATCAAAAAAAATGAATACACATATGCTTTTTTTTTAAAGTTCTCTCTTTCCAAAAAACACACAATATTTATTTTTTCCAAGCATCACGCTTAAAAAATATAGGTTAGCAATACCAATATTCAACATGAAAAATAAAACTTCAAAAATCACTAATTTGTGGTCCTTTATACTCTTATTTAATCTTTACCAGAAGTATTTACTAACTGAACACAAATAATTTTAGACTAAGAAAGTATTATAAAATTCATCTACTGGTATTCCCCTGGCTTTACAGGATCCCTGAAACTCAGAAAGGTTTACTGAAATTTAAAGGTTAAACAGGCGAGTCAAGACTTTGCTCACTCCTCGGCCTAAGGGTCCTCAGTCCTCAATCCTCTGCCTAAGAGTCCAGAACATTTTCCCCTATGTCAGGTTCCACTCAAATACTTTTCTTCTTTCTTCACCTCTGAAACAACAAAGTATTTTTACAATTGTCATATACAACATATTGAAAATTACAAAATCTCTTGATCTTTTACTTCCATAAAAGTACTGGTTTCCTCTTAAATTCCTTATCATAATATATATGTGAAGCATACACACACACACACACACACAAATCCTATTAAACTTCAAGAACAGCATAAATAAAAATTCTCGTTATTACAATCTCTACTAGGTTAAAAATATTCTTTTCTAGAAACACCCATATAGTATCAATTTCTGACACTAAACATTAAGCAACCACGTACAAACCCCTGAACTATTAACAAATATTTTAAGACTCCCCAAATTTTTCTACTCAGTTAATAAGGATTTTGTGCACCAAGAAAATATGCCCTTTTTAGAAGCACAAATTGTATTTTCCTCTAATACAAATTAAAAAAATGAAACTACCTAGCACAGCAGCGCACCTAGTCAAAGGCTGATAAAAGTTGCTATGAGGGAAAGAGCACCCCACTGGATTAAGAGGATTAGAAGTTGACTACACCCATCAAGTTGCAATGAAAATATATTAAACTGTAATGTTAAGTTCAGCAAAATTGTCTACAAATGTTATGAAATGTGCTAAAAGAAATTCCCTTGTAATCAAAAGTCGAAAGTTATTCCATTCTATGAAAATAACGGATACTACTTTGCTGTACAATGAATCCTCTTAAAACAATTTTCTCGTGATACACATTTTCTAAGCAATGTCTATTATCATTGGGAGTAAACATAGAAAACAAAACGCGTAACATTATTTTCAAGCATTTAACCAAAAATTAAAGACCATAAGAGTGGCTTCTAAAGCCATATCAAAAAAGCAAAGTGTTGTCTCACTGGAACACCACAGGTCAGTGTTTAACATGTCATAAAATCAACATGGTTATCTTGTAGATTATCTTGAAGAGTACACATGACAGGAGAAAGAAAAGAAACAAAGTATCTCAGATGTAGTAAGGACAAGAAAATTTTGTTTCCAATATGCTAGGTTAAAGATATCACTAATCAATTAAGTCTGAAAACTAATGATATATACTCCTACTTAAAACCTCTGCACTTACCAGTTAAGTTGCACAGAACACAGCACTAAAAAAATCTAATCAAATCCTAACACCAACGCTTTCTAGACCTGTGAAGTTGGGTCACCTCAATAAACCTCAATTGGCTCATCTCTAAACTGAGGTTAATGTCACCTATCAAACAGAGTCCTTGAGAGGCTTTGAGACAACATATGTAAGGCACTTTGACTTTGTAAATGCTCAGTGAACAGTTGTTCTACTAAGTTTCCTGGTTATGTACACCAAATAGAGATCTCAATGCTATATAAAGATATGCTCAGTCCCTGATGATTTTGATTCTTTTAAAAATCAAAACTATGAAAGCCTACAAGAAAAAAAAAAATGGAAATGTGCTGGCATCTTTCCAGACATTACCAGGTTTAAAGGTTAAATTGTTAAAACATTCCCCTAATTATGCAACAAATACACATTACCATGAGTTAGTCTGTATAACTTTGCATTTGCCCACATTCCTCTTTTTCATCTAAATAAGTCTCAGTTCCAAAGCTCATTTCTGTTCTTTTAATTACAAGATCGATGACTCCTCTCGTTATTATCAATAATAACAAAATCCCGTTTAAAAATCAGATAGGGGCTGGGGTTGTGGCGCAGTGGTAGAGTGCTTGCCTAGCATGCATGAGGCACTGGGTTCAATCCTCAGCAGCACATAAATGTAAAATAAAGATATTGTGTCCACCTAAAACTAAGAAATAAAATAAATATTTTTTTAAAAAATAAAATTCAGATAGGTTGTCTCATTTAAAGGTAGAATGTTGTTTTCGCGCCGATTATCATCCTTGTTAACAGCAACAGATAAATGGCACCAAAGAGACCAACATCAAAGTACGCCCAAAGTGGAGTAGTGAACCTATCAAACAACACATAATCCGCCTTACTGCACAAAGTCTTCAACAACTGCAATATGAACAGCTGTCCCATTCCTACTGCAAGAGAAAACGTACTTGCTTCTGTGTTTCTAAAAAGTTTTCTGTATTTGAAGAAACCTTTCCAGAACAAAAACTGATCCCCTCGCCTTTGTTTCCCCCCAGGTCAGCGCGCCATGCAGCAGCCAGCCCACGGGCACTGAGCCCAGCTTTCTGTCCACCTACCTGCTCTCTCGAAATACAAGGCAACGAAGGTCTCCTGAACATTTTGCCACTGCCATAGTGACCGGCTGCCGTTTCTCCTAGCGACGCGCAACTGGACCTCCTCCGGGGTCTGATCACAGGCACTTTTTCTTCCAGGGTGCTGGGCACCCGGGGGTGAGGCGCGGCTTCCCTGAGGTGAAAGAAGTGATCCAAGCCCAGGGCCAGCAGGCATCCGACGGCCCCGACCAGGCAGGAGAGCAGCGGCCTGAGGGCAGTGGGCAGCGCCCCGAGGCTGGCGAAGGACACCCACCAGACCAAGCTGGCGACGAGCAGCACCAGGATGCTGTGCCCGAGCCGCACCGGGTGCGCGAGCGTCAGCAGCCCCACGCAGCTCAGCACCAACAACAACCTGCCCGCCGCGGCCGCCGCCGCCGCCGGGGGCGTGTGCGGGGCCGCGGCCGCGTCCCCCCCAGACCAAGACCACCACTGCCACACCAAGAAGTCCCCCAGGTAGCAGCAGGCGGGCAGCGCCAGCAGCCACCAGGAGCCGCCGCTCCGGCCGGGGCCGGGCCCCCGCTGGGTCCGCGTCAGGAAGCAGGTGAGGAAGAAGAAGGCACAGGCGATGCTGAAGAGAGGGCTGAGGCTGTGCGAGCACACGCTCAGCAGCGTCCGCAGCCGGGCGGCCCCGGCAGCCCAGCTCCCGGGCCCCGCGCCGAGCAGCAGGGCGAAGACAAAGGCGGCCAGGGCGCCCAGCGAGAGGCGCGCCGGGGAGAAGGGGGAGCCGCGCCGCGGCTGCGGGGGATAGGCCGGCGGTGGCTCCACGTTGCAGAAGCGGCAGAGGTGAAAGAAGAAGCCGCGCGGAGGGTCCTGCCTCAGCGGGCTCACGCAGCTCTTCACGTAGCCGTTCCTCAGACTCTCGAGGGGCGAGCCGGCCCCGTCCGGCGACTGCGGGTACCTCATGGCTTTGGCGTCTCGCTCGTCCCTCCTCATGGCCGGGACCGCAGGGAAGCGCAGGGCTCAGCGCACCGCGCTCCGACCGCAGCGGCCGCTCGCGATCCAGGACCCCGGTCCCCCGCGTTCGGGGAGACCACCGGCTCGAGACGCGTCAGGGCTGCGCCCGCCGCCGCCACCCAGGGTCCCCGCCGGGCGGGCTCTGGAGCGGCGGAGTCCGCGACATGCTTGCTGGCTGAGCAGAGGCGCGGCAGGAGCTTCTCTCCGGGACCGCTGCGGCCGCCTCCTCCTTTTCCCTCGGGCACCTCTCGGGACTGGAGACTCGGTGTCGCCTCCCAGCTCCCGCTGGCTGCAACAGTTACCTCACGGCCCCAGCCTGATCCGTTGGGCGCGCGAGCGGCGGGCTGGCGCTCCTCCCCCGCGGCTGTCCCTGCCGGGAGCGCGCCCCGCCCGCGCGCGCCCGCGCGCGCCCGCACCCTATCCCGCCACCACCGGCGCCGCGACCGCCCGATGGGGACGCGAGCCGGGTACCCAGCTGGCAGAGCGCCGCCCGGGCTGAGTGCGGCTGCAGGGGTCCTATGACCGACCCGGACTGGTAGAGGCGGACGTCCGGGACGTCCGTGGATGGAAGAGGCAAGGCCGCCATCCTGGGACTCCAGGCGCGCAGGCTCTCTTTGGGAGTAAGTCACTGCCTCTGACAGGTCTTAAGAGAAAAAAGTGTTTGTGGTCCCCAAGGAGAGGGATACGGAGCTAAGAGTGAGAGGGACGGGACTGGCGCCTCTGCCCTCAGCCAGGGTCAGGGTGGGCAGAGCTATGACCCGTTGAGGGCCAGCCACCACAAGACCAGATGAAAAACCCTAATCGTTAGGTCTGGCCCCAACAGCAACGTGGATTCTTGGGCCAGGCAGTGCCTGTGATGTGCCCTCTGTGAGCATCCATATGGGCCTTGCTGAAGAACCGTGTTTCAGTTAGGCGAGGAACTGTTCCATTTTGCACCATTGCCACACACACACTGCTTCCCATCTCCTGCCTCCCTCCAGTGCAGCATAGATGTGCTGTCTCACATGTTCTTCCCGCGTTCTCACTGTAACAGCATGTTCTAGAGAAGGGACATGGGTGTGCAGTCCCTGTATCCTCTTCCAGACCACCCCCCAGTTTAGATAGGTTGGCCTTGAAAGAAACCAAATGAGATGCTGTGAAGCACTGGTGAAACTAGTCCATTAGGAAACATGGACTTGAAAGTGGAAAGAAAAGAACTTTCCTGTACCAAAAGGATTGCTCTGGAATCTAACCAATCATAACTGCCTTAGAGAACTCCACCGAAATTCCCTTCGACCTCATGGCCTGCATTTCTCAAAGAGCTAATTCCACATTTTTCCAGGGAGATGAGAAACCTTACTGTGTGGTAAAGCCCACAAACAGGCCTATTTTTCACCAATTAATCTCTGCCCACAGCCATGACTTAAAGCAGAGCATTTTCGTATATGGTCATAGTTCACATACACAACAGAAATGACAAGAATTAGCACAAGAGTTTGACCAAGATAATAAAGGACCAGAATTCCTTTTCCTGTTCTGTTGAATAAAGAAAGAAATATTTACTGGAGTTTTCTAATTGATTATCCAAATACTTGCCCTAGAAGATAAAAATTCATCAGATCTTTTTTCCACCAGACATGTAAATGGAAAAAAAAAAAAAGTTCATTTCAATAAAACTCAGCAAATACATTTTTTAATTTTATGCATAGAACTTATTATCATATTGAAGTTTAAAATAGGGTTCCTACACTTTTTGGAGGATGTAAGAAAGAGCATGACAAAACTAGCACCAACATTACTGAAATGCCTGTTGTAGATTCTCTTAGGAAGTAATTGATTAGAAAATTAGAACAAATTCAGATTAAAATTTTTGTGTTTTCTTTTTTAAATCTGAGGTTGTCATCCAGGATAGGATAGGCATGGTAATGGAAACAGTAATGGATTAGAAATCCAGTTTCTTGAATTTTGGTTCCAGCCCAGCTATTCATGCCCTGGTAGTAAGCAAGTTGCATGACTTTTATATGCCTCATAGTTCTCAGCTGTGAAATGAAACAATTTAATTAAGATGACTTATAAAGACTATAATACCTGTATCCAAAAAACATGCAGACATCCTAAAGATTCACCTTTTAGACTGTAAGAGCACCCTTTGAATAATTTGTACTACCCCATTAAACTGAACTCTCAGTGTTGATGAGTAAAAATAAAGGGGTTTATACCAAAGGACTGTTTTCTAGAAAATAAAACTCAAAGCCATCTTCGTAAAATTGTTGTAGTTCTCAATTCATTAGCCTTCTTTCAGCTGTCATCAAGATGTTTGTAGAACTAAAAGCCCAACTCTCAATAACCCCTGGTTGGAGTGCACTCCTCTGAACACCAACCCAGCACCTGAGAGAATTCTAAAATAAAATGTAAGAACATGACCAAAGACCATCAGAAGTTTACTTAACTAAAAATATTCACAAAAAGAATGAGCTAGCTATGTTTATAGCAACTCCCTTCTCTGTTTACAATCTTTGTCAAAGATTATTACTAGGCTGCATTTCTTAGAGGTCAACTTATTTAATTATTCTTCTGCCAAACTTACACAACCAATAGATTTACTTAGCTCTTGTCTTTAGGTTCAAGAACTTATGACCATTATCCATTGTGACGAAAGGTCTCATATCACATACCTTTGGCTTTTCTTGACACTCTATACCCCAGCCTCATTTTACCTGACTTTATTTTCGCTCACATCTTGATCCATGATCTCTCTCCTTTCTAGTGGATATTTTCATTCTTCCAACTTGACAATCCGTGACATGGAATCCTAGTGATCACCACCCATTTTCCAAATTATTCTGGGGCAATGTAACCCCCTGTGTATTCCTTTTTTCTAATAATGGTATCCATAGACCCAGAGTTCCCTCATGTGACTCAGCTTGTAGGGTGAGAATTTTGTTGTTTTTGCTGTTCTCCTATACCCATACCAATAAGACACCAATGCCCCAATTACATATGGAAGAACCCCACCTAGATCTTTATATTTAATTCCCTTGCTTCTTTCATTTCATCTGTTCTCTTTGTACCACTCCCTCCAACAATATTTAATGTCTCTTCATTAATGAATACATTCATTTATTCAACAGTTTCGGGACCTAATACTGCCTTTAATCCCCAGTTTAAAGCTTAAGGTCTCCATTAACATTGACAGAAATTCTAGATGCCACCTGGTTTCCACTCAAGTACCAGTTGGGACATACCATTACTAGGCTTGACCCAACTGTTGGAGCCTACTCCACCTGGGACCTCTGCGGCTAACCATTGCTGCATGGAAATTGCCCTGCCTCCCTGTAATTCCCTGTCCTCTCCTGGAACCTTAATTCTCAAAGAAACAACTGGGTCTTACATTAGGTCTCAGCCCCTCTTTCCCTCCTGCCCTATCTTCTAGTAAGTGTAATTCCCACACTCATGCCTTGGGCCTTCAACCTTTGTTTTAAGACAGGATTATTTCCTAACCAAAATTCAAATGTAAAGAAAATCCGTTTCTAGAGCAATACTCCCCATTTTTAAATGGATCTTGGTAGCTGCACCTCTAGTAACCTTATTATGATGGAATATAAGTTGAAGAAGTAGGACAGGGAGTTAAATGAAGTATAGGATTTAGGCCATTACTGCTTGTCAGACAAAAGTCTCATAATCAGGCAGCTCCTCAGGATCTGACTCTCAGGATGAGTTGTGGAACAACCTCTAAAGATTTGCTAAGAGCAGTTGGAAAGAGAAGAATAATAGTTACCAGCCCTTTAATAGCCTTTTGTTATCATTCTGTTTTATCCTGTCACCTTTCAAGTATGGTTTTAAACATTTTCAAAAGAAATATTATACAAATAAAAGGAGACTGGTCTTGTTTTGGTATAGGTGTCCAGTCCCAGAGCCTGAGTTTTACTCAGTAGATCTTTGGCACCTTCTATTCTGAATTGACCCCATCTTTGGAACCCTAGGCTCAAAATACAGACCAATTGGACTTCAATTGGATTTAGGAAAATGCCTAGAAGAACTGGGAACACTTTTTAAATGCAACTTTCCAGAATTAAGTGATAAAACAATCCTAATTTCTCAGAGATAAAAATACAAAGTGATCTGACAAATTTTAAATATCAAAGAAACTTTCAGGAATAGGCAGTAAATAACCAATATCACTGAAATTCCAGATTTCTAAAACTAGAGTCACTCCTTCAGTTACATGAAAACCTTGTAAAATTTTAAAAGAATTGACATTCACAAATATAAGAGTGGAAAATAACACAGACTATCTTTTCTCCAGGGTAGAAAGAATAACTCTTTTTTCAATGTGCAATAGCAACTCAATTGCATGAGTATATTGACAATACCTATGTTCCTTTCAACTAATACCCATCTCAGAATCTGAGCCTCCCTATTACTCTTTTAGTTTATCTTAAGTATTTTTTGAGTGCTCCCGATTTGCAGAGTACTATGCTAGATGATTCTTAGAATGTTAAAAACTAAAAGTTCCTTCACAGATTTATCAGTTATTGCTGTATCTAGGAAATAGGGCATATGCACATAGACTATTAAAAAGCACAACAGAATATACAATAAAAGCCATTGAGAATGGTGCTTAAGGACTATTAAAGAAGAAAAAAAAAGAATAATGTCCCCACTGTACGTTTGCCTCATCTTGTTCTATTTATTTTTCCTTCTCCATATTTGTTCCAGTCCTCTCCCTTGTCTTCCTTTCTGTCTCCATTGTCTGTGCAGATGATTGTATTCCGGTCTTTCTTCCTCTCTCCACCAACTCTTCCTTTTCATCTTTATATTTAATTCTCTTGCTTCTTTCACTTCACCTTTCTCTTTGTACCACCCCCTCCAACATTTAATGTCTCTTCATTAATGAATGCATTCATTTATTCAACATTTATTAAGTGCCTCTCATGGTTCTAGACACTGCTAGATGACATTTAGTGATGAAGGTGTGGTTTCATAGTGCAGGGGAAGGTAGAACAGTAAAAAGACTACTAATTTCCCATGTAACAGGAGCTGTGATAGAGAGGTAAGTGGGTTTAGTGTTCCTTCAGAAGAGGGACACCTACCCTAGACCATGGAGGGAAGAGTGAGTAAGGAGTAAAATTCTGAGGGAGTTGAAAAAAGTGAATTTTGAGCTCAATATTGAAAGGTGAATAGAAGTTATCCAAATACAGTGGAAAAAAAGATAAGTTGGGCAAAGGCACAAGGGCAAATATGGAAGAATGCAACCCTGGTACATTTGGATAACTTCTAGTATGTGGGAAAAGGAAAAAAGTATGATAGGGCTAGAGAAATGATATGGCCTTAATAGGAAGTGGAGCTTATTTTTGCTATTTGTTATAAAAAAGTTTATGTCTGTTTATTTGCATGGCTACCTCTGCAATATAGTCTTCAAACCAAAGAATTCTGTCTTATTCAATCTTAGTTCACCCTCCTTGCCTAGCACAGTATTCAGCCTACAGCTCAGAATTTTTCAAGTGTAGTTATATTTCTCAAAAAAAAATCTTAATCAGATTTTTAGTTGTATGTCCCTTGCTTTTTTGCTTTATCAATGAATTTTAATAGAAAACTTTTAAAATATGATTTAAAAGAAAAAAGTTTCCATATGCTGAAAAATATTTTTTCTTAATATTTTCTCATAGATTTACAAAAAGCATTATACATGTTTATGTTTTACTTATTCTCCAACATAAAATAATTGTTTTAGAGATGTGTGGGTGATTTTTTTTAATTCAAATGATGGTACCAGGATGTCTTTTGCTATGAAAGAGTATTTTCTAGTACTTTAAGAGTTTTTCTTCTCCAATTTCTAGTTTTCAGAGCAATGATTATGTCTATGCCACAAACTCACTATTATACTTTTGAAATATAACAACTGGTAAATATCTTAAATCTCTAACTATTAATCTGAAATTTTCTAGACTTTTTGTCTTAAACCTAAAACTTGAACCTTGAACAATAAACAGCAATGCAGACTCTTTCCAAGTTTTCCTGTTCCCTCCTTAGACAAGCAGTAGTTTCTTCAGCTCTGGCTATCCCAGCAGATCTGAAGGATCACAGCCACTACGGTGGCAGCCTACCGTTGACACTGAACTTGTGGTTAATTGTGGAGTTCTGCCACAAAACCACCTCACTACCACAAGCTGGACACTTGCCCAGGAGAGTGACAAACTGCCAGGCCAAGCAATCTACAGGAGGCAGCAAGAGCAAACTGCCTTTTGCCCCAGACAGCAGTCATTTCTGGATTCCAAATGGAGCCAGCAGCAGGGTACACCAAAGAAAAACTGAGAAATATGCTTTCTCCACCAGACCTACTTAAAATGTATTCATGATGTTTTGCAAGGGAAACTCAAGGGAATTCATCCATTCATTATCTAGTATCATCAATTAATGGGAGGCTATTCATTAATGTTCTTTAAGTGGGATGAGATTGGAAATAAAAACATATTAATCTCAACTGCTATGTGAACCAAATACATACGATCATTGCAAATAGGAGCAAATAATGTGTCTTTGTGTGTGTCACTAAGCTGCACACAGCAGCACAGCAGCTCTGGGAATTTTTATTGGAAAGGCAAAGTCGCATGATGTGAAAAAAAAAAACTTAAGGATTAGTCTGATCTAGTGACCCCATTGTAGCTTCATGACCTCAGAGGTTACTTAATGTCTCATATTACCTACTTTATCTACAAATTGGGGATAACAACATCCCACTGTTGGGGTTATAAAGTAAATGACATATGTACTATAACTAACAATTAATAGATACTCACTAAATGTAAATAAGTTTATTTGTCTTATATCTACTCCCTCTTTACCCTCCTCCATCTTTTCAGACCTGCCCAAGTTTCTATTCATTCTGAGTTTTCCAAAAAGATCTCCAGATTATACCATCTGTTCAACTCTTTCTTAAGGCTTGCTTTCTTTATTTTAAATTTTTTTGTAGTTGTAGTTGGACAGAATGCCTTTATTTTATTTGTTTATTTTTATGTGGTGCTGAGGATCAAACCCAGTGCCTCACACATGCTAGGTAAGCACTCTGCCACTGAGCTACAGCCCAGCTCTAAGGCTTACTTTCAATGTTATTTCATTCCACTAAATCTTTGTCTTAACACCTCAATCAAACATACACATCAGTAGCTCTTTTTGATCACAAAGCAAATGATACAGGAATGCTAATGCCTCTGTTTTAATACTATAAATGAAGAAATTTTAAATACATTAATTTTTTAAAGAATGACTACATATTATTATCATATCATATGGGCCTGCATATCTTAGCTCTCATTCTGCAGAAAAAAATGTTGATTTAGAGCCTATAAGCAGTAAAGCAAAAAAAAAAAAAAAATCAAACCTTAGCAACCAATTTTATCCATAATAGCATTAAACATAGTAAGGGCAACTTAGCGAAGCCCTAAGGAACTTAGCAAGACCCTATCTCTAAATAAAATTTTTTTAAAGGACTGAGGATATGGCTCAGTGGTAAAGCACCCATGGGTTCAATCCCCAGTGCCTCCAGAAAATATGATTTACAAAAGTTTGTTCATTCATTATCAGGTGCTAATAGATACTAAAGCTATAAGTATGAATAAGATAATGGTTTTTGTCCTCAATTTGGTAGAAGAGAAAATATAAAAACAAGTGAAACACAATGAAAAATTCTCACAGTTCTTACCAAGTATGTTGGTAGGACAAAGAGGAGTTCACAGAGGAAGAGATGTTAGCCTGGGTATTGACAAATAAATAGGGACTTTCTGGGTGTACAAGAAAGTAAAGCATCTAGACAGCAGTACATGCAAAGCCAAGAAAGCATGAAACATCATGAACACTTCTGGAACTGTAACCAGGTTGGTGTTTTGAGGTGGAGGGAGGATGGGCATAAAAAAAATGAGGTTGGATAAGTATGTGGAAGCCAAATCATGGGATGCCCTCTAGGTTATTCTGAGTGGTCTAGACTTTATTCATTCATTCATTCATTCATTCATTCATTTTTAATTATTTTTTTAGTTGTAGTTAGACACAATATCTTTATTTTATTTATTTATTTTTATGTGGTGCTGAGGATTAAACCCAGCACCTTGCATGTGCTTGGCAAGAACTCTACCTCTGAGCCCCAGCTCCAGCCTCTGAACTTTATTTTTCATGAGTAATAAAAACATAAAATAAAATAAAGCCAGGTGTGGTAGCGCACGCCTGTAATCCCAGTGTCTCGGGAGGCTGAGACAGGAGGATTATGAGTTCAAAGCCAGCCTCAGCAACTTAGTGAGGCACTACTAAGCAACTGAGTGAGACCCTGTCTCTAAATAAAATACAAAATAGGGCTGGGGATGTGGCTCAATGGTTGAGTGCCCCTGAATTCAATTCCTGGTACCAAAATAATAATAATAAAGATTTTAAAAGTGGGGGAAAGGAATGATCCATTTTAACTGCATTTCAAAAATCAAAGCTGGTACTGCATATAATAGTTTGGAAGAATGTGAGGTCAAGCTCAGAAAATCATTTAAGAAAACATTAGAATAGGCTAAATGAAAGCTAAATCTCTGTAAGGCGATGGTAGATTTGGAAAAGAGGGATTAAATTAATAGATAGCTACAGAACTTTCTGATCAATTCTAAAGAGTTAAAATGGGGGAAATAAGGGCATAAAGAACCTCAGGTCTAGCCTAGGCAACTAGAATATCTTGAAACCATTAATGAGGATACGAAGTACTAACGAATCCATGTACAGTAGTGCATGCCTCAGGAGACTGAGGCAGGAAGATCCCAATTTCAAGATTAGCTGGACAAATTAGCAAGATGCTGTCTCAAAATAAAAATAAAAAGGGCTAGAGATGTAGCTCAGTGGTAGAGCACTTGTTTAGCATTCATGAGGCCCTGGACTTCATTCCTAGTAATACACACCCAAACACACACACAGAGGTGGGGGCGGTGAGAGAACTAGATGAGTAGTTGAGAGTGAAGATTAAGACTTTCATTTTGAACAGGTTGAATCCAAGTGGAAATGTTTCTTGCCATTGGATATATGAGTGTGAAGCTCAATCTGGGATAGAGACATATATTGGAAGCCTATAATATATAGGTAGAAGTGGAACCCTGAGAGAAAAATGAGTATTCCCAAGGAGAGTATATATAGCATGAGAAGCGAAGAGGATCAATTTTTTAACTCTGAGAAATTCAACATGTAATGGACAAAGAGCAAAAGAATTGCTCAAAGAAATGACTGTGAAGGAAGCAACAAAGCTAGAAAGCAAGCCAGGCAAGAGTAGTGTCACAAATCAAAATGAGACCACCATTTGACCTAGTTATCCCACCCCTTGGCATATACCCAAAGGACTTAAAATCAGCATACTATAGTGATGCAGCCACATCAATGTTCATAGCAGCTCAATTCACAGTAGCTAAGCTATAGAACCAACCTATGGGCCCTTCAATAGATGAATGAATGAAAAAAATATGGTACATATACACTATGGAATATTACTCAGCCATAAAGAAGAATGAAATATAGCATTTGCCAGTACATAGATGGAACTGGAAACTATTGTGTTAAGTGAAATAAGCCAGTCCCAATAAGCCAAAGGCTGATATGTGAATGCTGACTCGGGATGGCAGGTGGTAAAGCTTCACGAGATTGAGAACAGTGGGAGGGAGGAGGATAGGAATGGGAAAGACAGTAGAATGAATTGGACATAACTTTCCTATGTTCATATATGAATACATGACCATTGTAACTCCACATCATGTACAACCACAAGAGTGGGAATTTATACTCCATGTATGTATGATATCTCAAAAATACATTCGACTGTCATGTATAACTAAAGAGAACAAATAAAAAATAAACAAATAAGATAAAGACAAAAAAATCAAAATGTGGAAGGTTTCAGAAAGGAGGGCAGAAAACATAAAACACCATACTCTAAAAGATGAGGAGACAGCTGGGCACCATAGCACATACCAATAATTCCAGTGACTCAGAGGCTGAAGCAAGGGGATCACAAATTCGAGAACAGCCTCAGCAATTTTGCAAGGCCCTAAGCAATTTACTGAGACCCTGTCTGAAAATTAAAAATTAAAAAAAGGGCTAGGGATCTAACTTGGTGGTAAAGTGCCCTTGGGTTCAATCCCAGCACCAAAAAAAAAAAAAAAAAGTCATTGGTGACATTATAATGAACAGTGGCCATAGTAGGTAAAGAAACCAAACAGCAGTGAATAAGTGAATGGAGGAATGAATTAATACTTATGTTAGCATTAACAAAAATTTTAATTCTAGAAAGCCAGGAAAAAGCTGTACCTTTAAGTTTCATCATTATTTTTACTAGTTTTAGCCTTTAAAATAAACATAATTTGAATAGCTACTGGTAGAACAGTATATCCACATACCCATTTTTCTCCTGTATTAAAAAAAAATAAAACAACAGATTGCCCTTACTGGAATACAATTTTTCCTACATTTTTATAAATAAGTTTCTATAAATTAGCATTTACTCTGTATTCATAGTGAACTCATAGGAATACAGAATATGACAGTGAGATTACAGAGTCTGTATATTATGGAAACAAATAGAAACATCTAACATAGCTCTAAGGATTTGTTTTTTTTTTAATGAAAATTATTCAGCTCTAAAGAGAAGTATAATCTGAGTCTGATTTTTTTCCCTTGTACCCTTTTGAAATCAATAAGAAGTCTCCATTTTTTAAAAGACTCATGATAAAATGACTTAAATGGTCTTGACCAATATTCTTTGCTTAAAATCACTATATTTTCACCAACTCTAAAAATAGTAAACAACCACCTAAATGTACTAATTAAAAGCAAAATATAGACTTGTACATTTAGAGAATTTTTTAATGTTTGGTCAAATAATTCAGATAAAACCAAGAGTTTATGTTCCTTTCCTGCTAAATAACCAGGATTAACTGCAGTGCTTCAGTTCTTAACCTAACATCAATCTTCACTAGAATTATACTTGGACTGTTCCCAGTGACAACTCTCTAGCATAGTTTGGTGCTATATTAAATGTAAGTGCAAACTGTGAAAAATAACAAGAACCCTTATATTAATTCAAGATTTTAATACTGTATTTTGGAGATGTGTAATCAGGTTTCAAGGGAGAGCTGACATCCACTCTAATATGCACAAGACTTTAAACAAATAAAACTATGACTCTTTAACCAGTAAACCTCGGGAGTATGACTGATTTTATTCCTTAGTGACTCTCCTTTTTACAGGTGAAAAGGTTTACATCAGACTTCCCCTCATTATAACCTCTCAAATGTTGTCTGGACCAGCAACCTGCTCTCTTTAAACAAATACCAGCCAACCAGGAAACCATGAGGTTTTATTGTGCTATAAAATAGACCAGACATTTCCAAACCTTCATAGGAATGAACCTGACTAAATCTTTACTAAAAATAGTTTCAAAATAAACTGTGGGCTCCAAGTTTCTCTAACAATCAAAATTCCTTCATCCTTCATCAGTCTTGCTCTCAAGCTCTTTATTCTTCCAGAGCTATATTGCAGGAAGTTTCTCCGGGCCCATATTCACAATAAGGACTAAAGGCTCCACTTCTATCTGCTTATGGGGGCATAAGAATGGAGAAAAATGTTAGTTTCACTTCTTGCATACATTCACATTCTTCAAAATTTGTTTTCCAACTTTCCCAGACACCACTGGCCCCTGAATTATGATCTACTTCTTGTATCACAAGCATGTAAAGCCTGAATTTTGCAAAAAGGATTTTCACTTTGAAAAATCAGATCCCCTTTGATTCCATCAGCAAATATTCACTAATAAGTCCCGTCCTAGGCACCCTCAAGGAATGTGTGTTGCGCACTTTGGTGTTTTGTGCTGTGTGTATTTTGTATGTGTGTATGTATATCTGCTGGGATAGGATCAACTATAATGGTCAGTGGGGTACAAGACATACACAAATAACTGTACTACAAAATAGAATGTCCTAAGAGATAGCCAGATTACAATGGAGATTAGGAAGGATGACAAGTAGATAGGATTTAAAATATATCCTAAAGAATGGGTAATATTTAGAGATAAAGAAGATGGCATTGCAATGGAGAAAAAATACTTTAAAGTGAAGAACATATTCATGGAGTCATTGTTTCATCAGAACATGAAAAATAATAAAAATTAAATATGAAGAAACAATAGCACTTGAGTTCTCTAATCCTCTAATTCTCACAACAGTATGCAGGTCATAATAATCTTCATTTTACATATGCAGAAATTGAAGCCCAGAGAGAGTAAGTAATTTGGCAAAGATTATACATCTAGTAATTGGTGTATCCAGGATGTGAACATAGACCCTTTGGCTCCAGAAACTCCTATGAACATTCCATTTTATCAGTAACTTTTTTTTCCAGTATTGGGGATTGAACACAGGGGCACTCTATCATTGAGCTACTTCTCCATACTTTTTATTTTTTGAGACAGAGCCTCACTAAGTTGCTGAGGTTGGCCTCAAACTTGCAATTCTCTTGTCTCAGCCTCTTGAGTCACTGGGATTACAGGCATGCACTACCACAACCAGTTTGTATCAGAAATTATTAAACTTTGGTACATAATAATCATGCAGATACATTTTACCCAGATGATAAAAATATAGATCACTGAACTGAACCCTAATCCCAGAGAGTCAAATTCTGTCATCCCAAAATAGGACTACAGAGGGGCTGGGGATGTGGCTCAAGTGGTAGCGTGACCGCGTGGCAGCGCGGCGCGCCAGGCATGCATGCCACCCGGGTTCAATCCTCAGTACCACATACAAACAAAGATATTGTCTCTGCCGAAAACTAAAATGTAAATTAAAAAAAATAGGACTACAGAATCTGCCAAGCATCTCAAGAAACCCTATTGCAGGAGGTCTAGGAACCATTATCCTAAAACAGACTAGTATAGTTTTGAATAGAACCTAGAATGGAATGGGCCATACTTAATGATGTTATGGACTAAATTTTGTTCCTCCAAAATTCATATGTTGAAGCCTCAACCCCCAATGTGGGTATATTTAGAAATAGGGTGTTTATACATCTGTCATATATCAAGAGCTGTACCAAAGAAGATTCCTAATTGTCATCTCTACCATAAAAGTTCATATCTATATTGCATTTTATAATTTACAAAGCTTTCACATGCTTTGCTGCACTTGAACTTTGTAACAGCCTATGAGGTAACCAAAACTCAATAAGGCAATCATCAGTAGGACTTGTTTAATACAAGTTTAGAACTGAGTTCAGGACTTCTGACCCCAGGACTTAAGCTTATTTTTCCTGCATCACAATTGCACTCAAATATGTTAAAAGAACCATCTGAGGAAATGTTTTTCTTTAGCTCTAGGGAGTAAATAGTTTTACCCCTCAAGAGACATGCCCAAATGTCAATAGCGAACATGAGATGAGAATACTGTGCAAGATTCCTAATGTTCAGTAATCTAGGCAGTAACAAATGCTCCCATTTATATGTGTTAAGATTATGCTTTTGGTTCTTTAGGACACAAACTTTTGAGTGGTTTTCTAATAATGGAAATAGTTTTGATCAAATGTCAAGTGACATAAATGTGTACAATGCTAGATTATTAAATGGAGTACTGCTTAAGAAGTAATAAACACTGTAAATATAGGGGAAAAGGTGCAGGCACCAACTTTCTCAACAAGAACCCTAAAACTCAAGAAATAAAACTAAGAATCAATAAGTGGAATGCCATTAAATTAAAAATCTTCTGCACAGCAAAGGAAACAATTAAGAGCATGTGGAGAGTCTACAGAATGGGAGAAAATCTTTTCCAGGTGATCCTCTGACAGGGGATTAATATCCAGAATATATAAAAAACGTAACACCAAAAAAAAGCAGCCCAGGGCTAGGGTTGGGGCTCAGTGGTAGAGCACTTGCCTAGCATGTGTGAGGCACTGGGTTTGATTCTCAGCACTGCATATAAATAAATTAACAAATAAAGTAAAGGTCCATCAACAAGTTTAAAAAATAAAAAACTAAAACAATCTAATAAATTACTGGGCAAAGAATTAAAACATATATTTCTAAAAAAGAAGAAACACAAACGCCCCCCAAAAAATGTGAAAAATGTTCAGTATCTCTAACAATCAGAGAAATGCAAATCAAAACTACACTAAGATTTCGCATCATTCTGGTAAAAATGGCAATTATCAAGAACACAAATAATAACAAATGCTGGCAAGGATGTGGGGGAAAAGGTACACTCACACACGGTTGGTAGGAAGGCAAATTAATGCAACTGCTCTGGAAAACAGTACGTAAATTCCTCAAAAAAACTAGGAATGGTATGATTTAGTTATTCCCACTCCTTGGTATGTATCCAAAAGAACTAAAATCAGCATACTAGAGTAATACAATCACTTCAATGTTTATAGTAGCTCAATTCACAATAGCCAAATTATGGAATCAGCCCAAATGCCCATCAATAGATGAATGGATCAAGAAAATGTATATAAATACAATGGAGTTCTACTTAGCCACAAAAATGAATGAAATTATGGCATTTACTGGAAAATGGATGGAAATGGAGAACACTGTGCTAAGTGAAAAAAGCCAGACTCAGAAAATCAAGAGTCAAAAGTTCTCATATGTAGAAAAATAAGGGAAAGAAGATGGGAAAGGATTAGATATCATAAAGATATAGGAAAGATCAAGGAATAGAAGGAGATAGGGAGAGAGGAGGGATGTAAAAAGGCAGGAAATATGGAAAAAATGAATTTAACAAAGTCACAATCCATACAAAAACATATTTATGAAACTTCACCTTTATGTACTTGTTAAAAAGAACAATCAAAATTAAAATTATTTATGATAATTTTATTAAGTTATTTAATAAATGAAATTATTTATTTAAAGATAAGTAAATAAGGGCAAACTTTGTTAGGTCCCCTTACAGCCTGTGGGAGTTCTGTTTCTAAGCACACTTAAATAAATCCTATCCTGTGAAATGAATAAATGAATAAATAAATAAACAAGCAAAAGGAAGATCAGTAGAGTACAGGAAGGAGAACAGGGGAAGGGGAGAAGGTGGGGAACAAGGATTGAAATCAAATTCCAGCCAGACATGGTGGTGCATGTCTGTAATCCCAGCAGCTCAGGAGGCTGAAGCAGGAGGATTGTGAGTTCAAAGCCAGCCTCAGCAATGGCACTAAGCAACTCAGTGAGACCCTGTCTCTAAATCAAATATAAAATAGGGCTGGGTATGTGTCTCTGTGGTTGAGTGCCCCTGAGCTCAATTCCCAGTAACCCCCCCCCAAATAAAAAAACCAAAGAAATCAAATTCCATGCACGTATGATTTTGTCAAGATGAACCCAACAACTATGTATTATTAGAATGCTCTAATTTTAAAAAGTCATCATGAAAAAAAAAGCAATTAAGTTCCTTTACTCTCATTTTCTTTCCTTTTGCTTGTACTTCCTTTTTTTAGATTAGCAAAATTAACTAAGAATTTTTAAATTGATATTCACAAAAAACAATGTCAAAAATGTGTAAGAAATTTCTCCAGATCCAGTACAGGAAGGCAAATTCTACTTTACATCCTTTCTTATTAGATAAAGTCTCATTTTTTTAGTGGCATGTGTGAGTTTGTATCCTTTGAGAAGCAGATGTAGAGACAGAATTAGACATGCTAGAAATGTATTGGGAGAAATGTCTATGAAGGATAAAGGGAAATTAACCAAAGAAAGTAAGGAGAGATTTCAGACTCTGGTGCGAGTCTAGTAGTAGTGAAAGAGGGGGAAGGAAGGAGAAGTAGGTAGAAAGAGCCTGGAACTACAGTATACTTTTAAGGAAGTTAAAACCAGGTGTCCTTGGGCCTAACTCATCTCGTAAAGGAATCCCTTGTCAAACAGTGACAAGCCTAATGTACCCCTGCTTTCACTGGGTAAGAGAAGCCCAAGGGAAGTGTTACCTCGGCACAAAAACAAATGGATCCAGAAAGGTAAGGGTCCAACAGTCAATTTTGCTTCCCACAGCAGAAGATCTAAGCAGCATGTTTTCATGATTGCCACAGTCCATCCCTTGCTCTGGAAAGATATGCTGCAGTATGCAGATTTAGAGTACAGATCTTTCTATGAGCCTTTCCTCCTGAAGGAAACAGAATAAAGAGGTTAGTGAGATGAACCAGAAACCCAAATGCTGCAGTTGTACTTCAGATCAGTAACTAATATTCGTCTTCTCCAACCTCTATCATCCATTCTAATTCCCCTGAACCTTCAGCTAGTACCTTGGCAAGCCTTATAATGTGACCCAAATCTTCATTCCTATGAATGAAGACTGAGCCTTTGGCAATCATACCCTTTTTAAGTCAGATTTGTTGCATATGTCCAACACATGAGCAACATGAAAAGACAAGGGAAGAAAGTGCCCCAAACAAATCAAGATACCACATTATTAGAATTCATGGCTAGCACAGCAAGAGAAATTCCAGAGAAAAAGTTCAGGATGTACATGATTAAAAAGTTCTGTGAATTAAAGGATGAAATAAGAGAGCAAATACAGGCAGCAAAAGATCATTTCAACAAAGAACTACATAAACAAATACAGGAAGCAAAAGATTACTACAGTAGGAAAATAGAGGTTCTAAAAAAAAACAAAAAAAAACAAAAAACAGAAATCCTTGAAATGAAAGAAACAATAAACCAAATTAAAAGTTCAATTGAAAGCATCATCAATAGAGTAGACCATTTGGAAGATAGGACATCAGACAATGAAGACAAAATGTATAATCTTGAAAAGAATGTAGACCACACAGTGAAAATGGTAAGAAAACATGAGCAGAAAATTCAAGAAATACGGAATAGCATCAAAAGACCAAATTTAAGAGTTATAGAGAAAGGTATAGAGTTCCAAACCAAAGGAATGAACAATTACTCAATAAAATAATATCAGAAAATTTTCAAAACACGAAGAATGAATTGGAAAACCAAATTCAAGAAGGCTACAGGAGCCAAATGTAAAAAATCACAACAGATCCACACCAAGGCACATTATAATGAAAATGCCCAACATACAGAATAAGAAAAGAATATTAAAAGCCATAAGAGAAAGGAATCAGATTACATATAGGGGTCAACCATTAAGGATAATGGCAGATTTTTCAACACAGATCCTGAAAGCTAGAAGATCCCAAAACAACATATATCAAGCTCTGAAAGAAAATGGATGCCAACCAAGAATCTTGTATCTAGCAAAATTAAGCTTTAGATGTCATGATGAAATAAAAACCTTCCATGATAAACAAAAGTTAAACGAATTTACAGCTAGAAAACCGGCACTATAAAACATCCTTGGCAAAATATTCCATGAAGAGGAAACAAAAAAACAACAATGAAAATCAGCCAACGGAGGTATTAGCCTAAAAGAAAAACTAACCAAAGAAAACAAGTCAAGTTAAATAACACAAAAAACCAAATATGACTGGGAATACAAATCATGTCTCAATAATAACTCTGAATGTTAATGGCCTAAATTCACCAATGAAAAGACATACGCAAGCACATTGAATTAAAAAAAAAAAAAGACCCAACAATATGCTGCCTCCAGGAGACTCATCTAATAGGAAAAGACATACACAGACTAAAGGTGAAAGGTTGGGGAAAATCATACCATTCACATGGACTGCAGAAGCAAGCAGGGGTCTCCATCCTCGTATCAAATAAGGTAGACTTAAAGCTAAAGTTAATCAAAAGGACATTTCAAGGGAAACATACACCAACAAGCCATAACAATTATAAATATATATGCCCCAAACAATGGAGCTTCTATGTTCATCAAACAAATTCTTCTCAAGTTCAAGAATCAAATTGACCACAACGCACTAATCTTGGGTGACTTTAACACACTTCTCTCACCACTGGATAGATCTTCCAAACAAAAGTTGAACAAAGAAACTATATATCTCAATAATACAATCAATAACTTTAGAATATTTCATCCTTTAACAAGCTAATACACTTTCTTCTCAGCATCACATGGATCTTTCTCTAAAATAGACCATATAATATGCCACAAAGCAATTCTTAGCAAATACAAAAAAGTAGAGATACTACCCTGCATTTTATCAGATCATAATGGAGTGAAATTAGAAATCAATAAGAAAATTAAAAATAAAAATTACTCCAATACCTGGAGACTAAATAACATGCTACTGAATAAACAATGGGTTGCAAAAGACATCAAGGAGGAGTTTAAAAAATTCTTAGAGGTAAATGAGAACATAGACACAACATATCGAAACCTATGGGACACTGTGAAGGCAGTACTAAGAGAAAAGTTCATTGCATGGAGTTCATTCCTTAAAAGAAGAAAAAGTCAACAAATAAATGTGAACATATGCCTGAGAGTCTACATTACATCTCAAAGCCCTAGAAAAAGAAGAACAAATCAACAGCAAAAGCAGTAGAAAGCAGAAAATAATTAAAGTTAGAGATGAAATCAAAACAAAAGAAACAAAAATTGATAAAACAAAAAGTTGGTTTTTTGAAAAAATAAATAAAATTAACAGACACGATAGAGAGAGGAAGATGGCGGCGAAGGGAGTGCATCACCCCCGTGTACCGCGTCACTGTGCGGGAGAATGACGAGTTAGAACGGCTAAAAGCTATCTTGTTAGGAATTTCCAGCAAAATTGGGTTGCTCCAAAACCTAGAGGAAGGATTTCCATCACACAAGGATCAGCTACGGGGGCTGAAACGCGAGCAATTTGTCCGCACGGAGGGTCACGCTGCTTATTCAGCAAATCGCCCCGTGGCTAGAGTCTGCGGCACGTGCTGGGAAACGACGAGATAGCAACGCAAAGATACAGTGCTACGGATTCTGCGGGCTCCCGCCAGCTGTGCAATCACTGTGCTCAGTGCTGAATTCTGGGTTTGAGGCGGGGGAAGGAAGCGGTCCAATTCAGTTCTCCACACCGGTCAGACCACAGAGGAAGCCAGCGGCCACCATCTTGGAGAGCTGACATCACCATCCCTGTTTTCGACTGATCACAGCTCATTCAGCTACAAAACAGGTAATTTCAGGCTGCCATTCACCTGCGTCTTGCAGACAAATTACTCAGGCTCAGTGCTAAAGAACCCGTGGAAACTGCTTCTTGGAGCCTGCTCCTATCACAACAAAGACCGAGCCCGGAGCGGCCGAATTCCGGCTCCCGAAACTGCTCTGACCCAAGGCTAAAGAACCCACGGAAACTGCTTCTCCGTCTGGGTCCTGCTGAATACTGTGGAGGTAAATACCAACCGAGCCTTCATAGGCAGTGGCAACAGGATTGAGACGGGGCTTGTGAGGGCCGGTCAGGACTCACCTGTTGCTTTGGTCACCCGGCAAAGGGAACGAAATGCTGCCATTCGCATGGGATACCAAGATGGCAGAGATCTGATGTCATCAGAAAGCGGCTGAGGAGAGAACTTCATCGATACCAGCGGCGACAGAAACAGTAGGTCTCCTGGTAAAGAAAGTGAGTCACAAACACCCGAGTCTCTCTCACTTTGTCATCAAGCCAGAGGGGCAGAGCAGAGCCGCCGCCCGCACCTGGAACAGGCCCAACGACCCGCCGGCGTGGTAGTCACGTCACCCCAATTGGAGTAGGGGCCGAGCAGAGCCGACGCCCGCATCTGGAACAGGCCCAGCGACCCGCCGGCGTGGTAGTCACATCACCCCAATTGGAGTAGGGGCAGAGCAGAGCCGCCGCCCGCATCTGGAACAGGCCCAGCGACCCGCCGGCGTGGTAGTCACATCACCCCAATTGGAGTAGGGGCAGAGCAGAGCCGCCGCCCGCACCCGCAAGGTAGGCAGACCTGCGACTGACCAGCAGACAGGCCCAGCGGTCTGCGGGCGTGGTAGACACGTCACACCAACTGGAGGAGGGGCAGAGCAGAGCCGCCGCCCGCGCCTGCAAGGTAGGCAGACCTGCGACCAACCGGCAGAACAGGCCCAGTGGCCCGTCAGCATGGTAGACAGATCACCCCAATTGGAGGAGGAGCACAGCCACCGCCGGCCCCTGCAAGGGAGACTTTTCAACTATACAAGAGCAATATAAATATAGAGGGGGAAAATTTCAAAACCACAACAGTTTCACCAAGCAGAAAGAAACGCAAGCAGTATGAAAAGACAAGGAAAGAAATGACTACAAGCAATGCAGATCAACTCAATTTTAGAAGAGGTAATAGCTGCAGCAGATGGAATGTCAGATAAAGAATTCAGGATATACATGCTTCAGATGATCTGGAGTCTCAAGGAAGACATTAGACAGCAAAATCAGACAATGAAAGATCACTTCGACAATGAATTACATAAAATAATCCAAGAAGCAAAAGATCAACTATACAGGGAGATAGAGGTTATAAAAAACAAACAGAAATCCTAGAAATGCAGGAAGCAATAAACCAACTTAAAAACTCAATTGAGAATACTACCAGCAGAGTAGAACACTAAGAAGATAGAACATCAGACAATGAAGACAAAGTATTTCAACTTGAAAAGAACATAGACAGCTCAGCAAGACTGTTAAGAAACCATGAGCAGAACATCCAAGAAATATGGGATAACATTAAGAGACCAAACTTAAGAGTCATTGGGATACAGGAATGTATAGAGGTCCAAACCAAAGGAATGAGCAATCTATTCAATGAAATAATACGAGAAAACTTCCCAGACTTGAAGAATGAGACAGAATCCAAAATCCTAGAAGCCTACAGGATGCCGAATGTGCAAAATCATAAGAGATCCACACCTAGACACATTATAATGAAGATGCCCAATATACAGAATAAGGAGAGAATTTTAAAAGCTACAAGAGAAAGGAAGCAGATTACATTTAAGGGTAAACCAATCGGGATAACAGCTGATCTTTCAACACAGACTCTGAAAGCTAGAAGATCCTGGAATAACATATTTCAAACACTGAAAGAAAATGGGTTCCAACCAAGAATTGTGTATCCGGCGAAATTAAGCTTCAGGATGGAAGATGAAATTAAAACCTTCCACGATAAACAAAAGTTAAAAGAATTTGCAGCTAGAAAACCATCTCTTCAAAACATCCTTGGCAAAACATTACAGGAAGAGGAAATGGGAAATAACAATGAAAACCAACAGTGGGAGGTAGGACAGTAAAGGGGGGAAAATAATCAAAGAGGAAAACAAACCATGATTAGTAACATAAATAAACAAATATGGCTGGAAGAACAACCCATATCTCAATAATAACCCTAAATGTTAATGGCTTAAACTCAGCAATTAAGAGACACAGGCTAGTAGAATGGATCACAAAACAAGACCCAACAATATGCTGCCTACAGGAGATGCATTTGATAGGAAAAGACATACATAGACTAAAAGTGAAAGGTTGGGAAAAATCATATCACTCATATGGGCTTCGGAAACAAGCAGGAGTGTCCATACTCATATCAAATAAAATAGATTTCAAGCCAAAGTTAATCAAAAGGGATAAAGAGGGACACTACATACTGCTCAAGGGAACCATACACCAACAACACATAACAATCATAAATATATATGCCCCAAACAACGGTGCAGCTATGTTCATCAAACAAACTCTTCTCAAGTTCAAGAGTCTAATAGACCACCATACAATAATCATGGGAGACTTCAACACACCTCTCTCACCAATGGACAGATCTTCCAAACAAAAGTTGAATAAGGAAACTATAGACCTCAATAACACAATTAATAACCTAGACCTAATTGACATATATAGAATATACCACCCAACATCAAGCAGTTACACTTTTTTCTCAGCAGCACATGGATCCTTCTCAAAAATAGATCATATATTATGTCACAGGGCAACTCTTAGACAATACAAAGGAGTAGAGATAATACCATGCATCTTATCTGATCATAATAGAATGAAACTGAAAATCAACAATAAAAGAAGGAAGGAAAAATCATGCATCACTTGGAGAATGAACAATAGGTTACTGAATGATCAATGAGTTATAGAAGACATCAAGGAGGAAATTAAAAAATTCTTAGAGATAAATGAAAACACAGACACAACATATCGGAATCTATGGGACACATTGAAAGCAGTTCTAAGAGGAAAATTCATTGCTTGGAGTTCATTCCTTAAAAAAAGAAAAAACCAACAAATAAATGATCTCATACTTCATCTCAAAATCCTATAAAAAGAAGAGCAAAACAAAAGCAAAAGAAGTAGAAGGCAAGAAATAATTAAAATCAGAGCTGAAATTAATGAAATCGAAACAAAAGAAACAATTGAAAAAATTGACAAAACTAAAAGTTGGTTCTTTGAAAAAATAAATAAAATCGACAGACCCTTAGCCATGCTAACGAAGAGAAGAAGTGAGAGAACTCAAATTACTAGCATACGGGATGAAAAAGGCAATATCACAACAGACACTTCAGAAATACAGAAGATAATCAGAAATTATTTTGAATCCTTATACTCCAATAAAATAGAAGATAGTGAAGGCATTGATAAATTTCTTAAGTCATATGATCTGCCCAGATTGAGTCAGGAGGATATAGACAACCTAAACAGACCAATATCAATTGAGGAAATAGAAGAAACCATCAAAAGACTACCAACTAAGAAAAGCCCAGGACCGGATGGGTATACAGCAGAGTTTTACAAAACCTTTAAAGAGGAACTAATACCAATACTTTTCAAGCTATTTCAGGAAATAGAAAAAGAGGGAGAACTTCCAGATTCATTCTACGAGGCTAACATCACCCTGATTCCTAAACCAGACAAAGACGCTTCAAAGAAAGAAAACTACAGACCAATATCTCTAATGAACCTAGATGCAAAAATCCTCAATAAAATTCTGGCAAATCGGATACAAAAACATATAAAAAAAAAGTGTGCACCATGATCAAGTAGGATTCATCCCTGGGATGCAAGGATGGTTCAATATATGGAAATCAATAAATGTTATTCACCACATCAATAGACTTAAAAATAAGAACCATATGATCATCTCGATAGATGCGGAAAAAGCATTGGACAAAGTACAGCATCCCTTTATGTTCAAAACTCTAGAAAAACTAGGGATAACAGGAACATACCTCAATATTGTAAAAGCTATCTATGCTAAGCCTCAGGCTAGCATCATTCTGAATGGAGAAAAATTGAAGACATTCCCTCTAAAATCTGGAACAAGACAGGGATGCCCTCTCTCACCACTTCTGTTCAACATAGTTCTCGAAACACTGGCCAGAGCAATTAGACAGACGAAAGAAATTAAAGGCATCAAAATAGGAAAAGAAGAACTTAAATTATCACTATTTGCCGGTGACATGATTCTATACCTAGCAGACCCAAAAGGGTCTAGAAAGATACTATTAAAGCTAATAAATGAATTCAGCAAAGTGGCAGGATATAAAATCAACACGCATAAATCAAAGGCATTCCTGTATATCAGCGACAAATCCTCTGAAAACCACTCCATTCACAATATCCTGAAAAAAAAAAAAAAAAAATACTTGGGAATCAACCTAACAAAAGAGGTGAAAGACTTATACAATGAAAACTACAGAACCCTAAAGAGAGAAATAGAAGAAGATCTTAGAAGATGGAAAAATATACCCTGTTCATGGATAGGCAGAACTAACATCATCAAAATGGCAATATTACCAAAAGTTCTCTATAGGTTTAATGCAATGCCAATCAAAATCCCAACGGCATTTCTTGTAGAAATAGAGAAAGCAATCATGAAATTCATATGGAAAAATAAAAGACCCAGAATAGCAAAAACAATGCTAAGCAGGAAGTGTGAATCAGGCGGTATAGCGATACCAGACTTCAAACTATACTACAGAGCAATAGTAACAAAAACAGCATGGTACTGGTACCAAAACAGGCAGGTGGACCAATGGTACAGAATAGAGGACACAGAAACCACTCCACAAAACTACAACTATCTTATATTTGATAAAGGGGCTAAAAGCATGCAATGGAGGAAGTATAGCATCTTCAACAAATGGTGCTGGGAAAACTGGAAATCCATATGCAACAAAATGAAACTGAATCCCTTTCTCTCGCCATGCACAAAAGTTAACTCAAAATGGATCAAGAAGCTTGATATCAAATCAGAGACAAGGCGTCTGATAGAAGAAAAAGTTGGCTATGATCGATACATACTGTGGGGTTAGCTCCAAATTCCTCAATAGGACACCCATAGCACAAGAGTTAATAACTAGAACCAACAAATTGGACTTACTCAAACTAAAAAGTTTTTTCTCAGCAAAAGAAACAATAAGAGAGGTAAACAGGGAGCCTACATCCTGGGAACAAATCTTTACTCCTCACACTTCAGATAGAGCCCTAATATCCAGAGTATACAAAGAACTCAAAAAATGAGACAATAAGATAACAAATAACCCAATCAACAAATGGGCCAAGGACCTGAACAGACACTTCTCAGAGGAGGACATACAATCAATCAACAAGTACATGAAAAAATGCTCACCATCTCTAGCAGTTAGAGAAATGCAAATCAAAACCACCCTAAGATACCATCTCACTCCAGTAAGATTGGCAGCCATTATGAAGTCAAACAACAACTGCTGGCAAGGATGTGGGGAAAAGGGTACACTTGTACATTGCTGGTGGGACTGCAAATTGGTGCAGCCAATTTGGAAAGCAGTATGGAGATTTCTTGGAAAGCTGGGAATGGAACCACCATTTGACCCAGCTATTCCCCTTCTCGGTCTATTCCCTAAAGACCTAAAAAGAGCATGCTACAGGGACACTGCTACATCGATGTTCATAGCAGCACAATTCACAATAGCAAGACTGTGGAACCAACCTAGATGCCCTTCAATAGACGAATGGATAAAAAAAATGTGGCATTTATACACAATGGAGTATTACTCTGCATTAAAAAATGACAAAATCATAGAATTTGCAGGGAAATGGATGGCATTAGAACAGATTATGCTAAGTGAAGCTAGCCAATCCCTAAAAAACAAATGCCAAATGTCTTCCTTGATATAAGGAGAGTAACTAAGAACAGAGTAGGGACGAAGAGCATGAGAAGAAGATTAACATTAAACAGGGATGAGAGGTAGGAGGGAAAGGGAGAGAGAAGGGAAATTGCATGGAAATGGAAGGATACCCTCAGGGTTATACAAAATTACACACAAGAGGAAGGGAGGGGAAAAGGAAAAATAATACAAGGGGGAGAAATGAATTACAGTAGAGGGGGTAGAGAGAGAAGAGGGGAGGGGAGGGGGGATAGTAGAGGATAGGAAAGGCAGCAGAATACAACAGACACTATTATGGCAATATGTAAATCAACGGATGGGTAACTGATGTGATTCTGCAATCTGTATACGGGGTAAAAATGGGAGTTCATAACCCACTTGAATCAAAGTGTGAAATATGATATATCAAGAACTATGTAATGTTTTGAACAACCAACAATAAAAATTTTAAAAAAATAAAAAAAATAAAACCCATGGATACAAAAAAAAAATTAACACTTAGCTACACTAATGAAGAGAAGGTATTACAAACATAAATGATGAAAGAGATAATATCACAACAGACACTACAGAAATACAGAAGATAATTAAAAATTATTTTGAAAACTTGGACTCCAATCAAATAGAAAATATCAAAGGCATTGACAAATTTCTTAAGTCATATGATTTGTCCAAATTGAATCAGAATGATATAAACAATTTAAACAGACCAATATTAAGTGATGAAATAGAAGACACCATCAGAAACCTACCAACAAAGAAAAGCCCAGGTCCGGATGGATACATAGCTAAGTTCTACAAGACCTTTCTTTCTTTTCTTTCTTTCTTTCTTTCTTTCTTTCTTTCTTTCTTTCTTTCTTTATTATTAGTTGCTCATGACAATACAATTATCTTGACATATCATATATTTGAATCAAATGGGGTATGAATTCTCATTTTTCCATGTGTACAGGTACCAATACTCTTCAATTTATTTCAGGAAATAGAAAAAGAGGGAGCACTTCCAAACTCATTCCATGAGGCCAATATCTCCGTGATCCCAAAACCAAACAAAGACACGTAAAAGAAAGAAAATGTCAGACCAATATCTCTAATGAACATAAATGTAAAAATTCTCAACAAAATTCTAGCAAGTCAAGTACAAAAACATAACAAAAAGTGCACCTCGATCAAGTGGGATTCATCCCATGGATGCAAGGTTGGTTCAACATGCAGAAAGCAATAAATGTAATTCATCACATCAATAGACTCAAAGATAAGAATCATGATCATCTCAATAGATGCAGAAAAAGTATTTAACAAAATACAGCACCCTTTCATGTTCAAAACACTAGAAAAATTAGGGATAACAGGAACATAACTCAACATTGTAAAGGCTATCTATGCTAAGCCCCAGGCCAACATCATTCTAAATGGAGAAAAATTGAAGGCATTCCCTCTAAAAACTTCAACAAGACAGGGATGCCCTCCATTACCACTTCTATTTAACATAGTTCTTGAAACACTGGCCAGAGCAATTAGACAGACAAAAGAAATTAAAGGGATACACAAAGGAAAAGAAGAACTCAACCTGGCACTCTTTGTTGATGATATGGTTCTATACTTGGAAGACCCTAAAAGTTCCACCAGAAACTTCTAAAATTAGTAAATGAATTCAGCAGAGTTTCAGGATATAAAATCAACACCCATAAATCAACGGCAATTCTGTATATCAGTGACAAATCCTCATAGAGGAAAACTACCCCATTTACAATAGCCTCAAAAAAAAAAAAACTTGGAAATCAACTTAACGAAAGAGATGAAAGATCTACACAATGAAAACTACAGAACCCTAAAGAAAGAAATCAAAGAAGACCTTAGAAGATGGAAAGATCTACCTTGCTCTTGGATAGGCAGAATTAATATTACAAAATTGACCAAAAGCACTATACAGCACTACCAAAAGAACTATACAGACTTAATGCAATTCTGATCAAAATCCCAATGGCATTCCTCAAAGAAATAAAAAAAAGCAATCATGAAATTCATCTGGAAAAATAAGAGACTCAGAATAGCTAAAGTAATCCTTAGAAGGAATACTAAAGCAGGTAGCATCACTATACCAGACCTTAAACTATACTACAGAGCAATAGTAACAAATACAGCATGGTATTGGCACAAAAACAGACTGGTAAACCAATGGTACAGAATAGAGGACACAGAGACTAACCCACAAAATTACAATGATCTTATATTAGACAAAGGTGCGAAAAACATACATTGGAGAAAAGATAGCCTCCTTAACAAATGCTGCTGGGAAAATTGGAAATCCATATGCAACAAAATGAAATTAAATCCCTATCTCTCACCATGCACAAAACTCAACTCGAAGTGGATCAAGAACCTAATTAAACCAGAGATCCTGTGTCTAATAGAAGAAAAGCAGGCCCTAATCTTCATCATGAGGGATTAGGCCCCAACTTCCTTAATAAGACTCCTATAGCATAAGAATTAAAACCAAGAATCAATAAATGGGATGGATTCAAACTAAAAAGTTTCTTCTCAGCAAAAGAAACAATCTGTAAGGTTAATAGAGAGCCTACATCTTGGGAGCAAGTTTTACCCTTTACACATCAGATAGAGTACTAATCTCTAGGGTATATGAAGAATTCAAAAAGTTAAACACCCAAAAAACAAATAACCCAATCAATAAATGGGCTAAGGACCAGAACAAACACTTCTCAGAAAAGGATATACAATCAATCAACAAATATATGAAAAAAAATGTTCATCATTACTAGCAATTAGAAAAATGCAAATCAAAACTACTCTAAGATTTCATCTCACTCCAGTCAGAATGGCAGCTATTATGAATACAAACAACAGTAAGTGTTGGTGAGGATGTGGGGAAAAACTCATACACAGATGGTGGGTCTGCAAATTGGTGCAGCCAATATGGAAAGCAATATGGAGATTCCTTGGAAAACTGGGAATGGAACTACCATTTGACCCAGCTATCCCTCTCCTCAGTCTATACCCAAAGGATTTAAAAACAGCATACTACAGGGACACAACCATGTCAATGTTTATAGCAGCACAATTCACAATAGCTAAACTGTGGAGCCAACCTAGATGCCCTTCAGTAGATGAACAGATTTTTTAAAAATGTGATATATATACATAATGGAATATTACTCAGCAATAAAAGAAAATAAAATCATGGCATTTGCATGTAAATGGATGGAGTTGGAAAAAATAATGCTAAGTGAAGTTAGCCAATCCCAAAAAAAAACAAATGCCAAATGTTTTCTCTGATATATGGAGGCTTATTCATAGTGTGGTAGGGCGGGGAAGCATAGGACGAATAGACGAACTCTAGATAGGACAGAGGGGTAGGAGGGGAAGGGAGGAGGAATGGAGGTAGAAATGATGGTGGAATGTAATGGACATCATTATCCAAAGTACATGTATAAACACACAAATTGGTGTGAATATACTTTGTATATAATCAGAGATATGAAAAATTGTGCTCTATATGTGTAATATGAATTGTAATGCATTCTGCTGTCATATATTTAAAAATTAATTTAAAAAAGATAGTTCAACCTTGGTGATTGGATTTCATGCTACTGGGCCTACTCATAGCCTGCCTCTGCCACCTCAACCACTTCATTCATGTGGCCATAGTACAGTTCCAGGATGGCCAATGGCAAAGAATAGCTTATGTCAACTGGTCTAATTATTATATCCTTTGCTCACTACCTCTTTCATGGTGGATGCTTTTTGTTGGGCCATACTATTAACACCAAACTGTTTGTGTTCATCTAGATGCTCCTATCTCAAAATTTCTTATCTCTAATCTTTCAGTTCTTTTAATTTCAGGCCCCTGAGAAGACAGGCCATTGGCCATTTCCCAGGTCTGTATATACTAGGCTACTTCTCATTCCATAAAAAGTTGATGACTAGTTGCATTGTTCACAGCTCTACTCATTCGAAAGATTTTTCCTTTCTACTTTCTCTCAAGGTTTTCCAGGAATGTGGTTATAATATAGCCATGGTTCATTTTTAGCCTCTACCCACATACAGAAGATACTCACCCAAAAACCAACTGTAGGCTATCCTCTTGTTCCATTGGCCATACAAGACCCCCATAAGACCACAGAATCAAGCTGGGGAAAGGGTGCTATTGCAATATATTATGGCTTGGATATTAGGTGTTCCCTGAAAATTTATGTGTGAGTCAATTCAGGAATGTTTATAAATGAAATGATTAGGTTATGAGAGCTGTAACCTAGTCAATAGATTAATCTATTTGAAGAATTAATAATCTGAATGGATTAGTGGGTGGTAACAATAGCAGTTTCGGTATAATTGGAGGAAGTAGCACACAGGGGACATGCTCTTGGGGATTATATTATCCCTGGCATCTTGCAATCAAGCTCTCTCTCTCTTCCTGTCTGTCATGAACTGAGCAACCTTCCTCTGCCACACCCTTCCATCATAATTTTCTGCCTCACCTTGAGTCCAGAGCAATTGAGTTGCTGAACCTCTGAAACCATGAGCCAAATAAACTAAACTTTTCCTCCTTTAAGTTGATTTTTGTCAAGTATATTAGTCACAGAGACACAAAGCTTGCTAATACATTATTGTCAGGGACATGCCAGTTTGGGCTACTTGTTATGCAGTTTACTGTATCCTCTGTCCTGCTTGAGCTCCATTCCAGATGTATCATTTTTGTATTACAATAGACTAGTGCTGAGCCTATACAACTTTGTGATTTGATATCTGACAGGACCCAGCTCATAATGTGCACTTCTATACCCATGGTCACTTGGTGCCTCATGGGGGGAGCAACCTGCCTCTAACAGTCCCAATAACTCACCAAGAGTTTTTCCTCAAAATGCACATAATTCTGTGCTGAAAATGGCATTGGCTTGCCCCAGAATTACAGGAGCCTGCATTGCTATTTACCCAATGGGATTTGTCGTAAAACACTATCTCTTGTGTAATCTGCTGGATTGTATGGCCCTGGTGGCAGGGCTGTTTGTACTGTAACCTGGACCTCCTCACTCAAAGCTGACAGGTTTCAATGTTATTCAGTATATGGAGGAATATTTGTATGTTTAGAATGTGTTGCCTCCAGAGCCCACAGGGGCCTACCATATACTTTATTCCTTCTTTGATATAGCAAATGTAAGATGCAGCAATTTTACTTTCCTTTGGAAGAGATATCTAGGGACCATGGAATCCCTAAAAACTTCACTGAAGTGTCAAATCCCTGAATTGTTACAGGATTTATTGCCAACCCTCTGGAAAACCGTGTCTTACTAAGGCCTTTAGCATGTTAGCTCCTTCTTGCTCATCCTACACAATCAGTATGATGCTATCAATGTAATCTATCAGTGGGCTGCTGAGGAGTCTAGATCTCTTCAGAGAAGAGTAAGACAAGATAGTTTGGAGAGTTAATATATCCATAAGGCAAAAAGTATAAATGAATATCATTGTCTTCCCTTTGGAATGTGAACTATTTCTGATCCTCACCTTTGGCTGTGCTGGGGGGTTGAACCCAGGGCCTCACACATGGTAGGTAAGTGCTTTACCACTGAGCTACATCCCCGGCTTTCCTGATCCTCACTTCTAATTGGGATAGTAAAGAATGCACTCACCTTACTGATTGCCACACACTATGTGCCTAAAGCCTTATTATCTGCTCTATCAGTTACACAATGTCTAACAAACAACTACAATTGGGACCACTAACTGCTTGATCATGAACTCCTAAAAATCAAGGTAGGTAATCTAGAGCACCTGTAACAGCATCTAGAACTTAGCAGACATTCTTAAAGCATTTGGTCAGTGAATTAATAAATTATGAGTTTTAAGAAGATGCCTAATAATGTAGGTTGATTTAGATGAACTGATCCCTAAGCTCATAGGGTCATTATGTAAATTAGTTACTATAAAGTATTTACAATGGTGGTTTGCACATAAAAAGCACTCAGTAAATCTAATCAATTTTATTTTTCCAGGTCATAGAGAACTATCAGATATGATAGAGAAATGTGACATTAGGCTAACTCCCTGACCAAAGGTTTAAATAAAGTAGGAGAGATGTGTGTTGTTCTATTTTTTAAATAATGTTTTGTTGTAGATGGACACAATACCTTTCTTTTATTTATTTATTTTTATGTGGTGGTAAGGATCAAATCCATTGCCTCATACCTGCTAGGCAAGTGCTCCTCCACTGAGCTATAACCCCAGCCTATATGCATTGTTCTTTAAAGTGAAAGTGCCTGGGATATTTTTCCTAAAGGTGTGAGATTTCCAAGGAAAACTCAAAAGAAAAATGATTTAAAAGCTGGAAGGACACAACTACTTATAAAAACAGATATTTACTCTAATGGGGTGGAGGAGGTCATTGTCATGGACTAATTCATTACCAGCACTATTATTTTTAAAATTATTTCACAAAATCTCAAAGTTGAAATTCTTGACACATGCTTTTCACTAGTAATAATGTAAAACATGATCTTGAAATAAGATGAATGCACCTATGCCCACTAGCCATCTCACAAAAGTATTTTCCATGACCTAAACGTCTGTTTCTTTATACAAATAAATACATTAAAAGTAAATACATGGGGCTGGGGCTGGGGCTCAGTGGTAGCGCACTTACTGGCATGAGTGAGACACTGGGTTTAATTCTCAACACCACGTGTAAATAAATAAAATAAAGGTCTATCAACAACTAAACAATTTTTTTAAATTTTTTAGAAAAGTACATACATGTTTTTCATTTCTGACATAGGTTGGTATAAGAGCAGCTAAAGGAATATATGAAGGTATAATGATAGAACACATATATCACAAATCTTCACCAGGGTATATCATTTTCTTGTATGGTACTGTGATTCAACAGGACTTGAAGCTGCTATCCCCTGGCATTAGCTTAGTGATCAAATTTTAAATGATCTTGATAACTCTTGGGGAATAGCCAAGTGACATAAAATTTTTCCCAACAATTGTCACAATGAGAGCTGTGAAACAATTCCAAGGAGGAATCCATACTTGCTACTTTTAAAAGAGCTAGAAATGGGGTTGTTGGATAAGATATAAACATGGTTTCTTTCATCTATAAAGACAAAAAATTCAAGCCACTGTAATGAGTTTCCTATGCTCATTCTGTTATCAATGTGCCATCTCACAGGCTTAGATGACCTCAAAACTTAGGAAATTGCCCTGTTGCTTTATTGCTGGTATCTCTTTCATTATAGAGCCTTCCAGAATAGTCACCAGACTGAATTTATTCTACCAGTGAGTCAGTTGCCTATTAGCACTTTTGACATCCAGATGGTTTGAGACAAAGGCGAAACCAGGGATAACTCCCAAGTGTAAGCAGTGGAAAGTCTTTTTTTGCTACGGGACTGTAGTCTACTGGGCTGTGGGCCAGGGCATGGGTTTCTTTCGCAACATCCCAGCACTGCTGTGGCCTTTTCTATAACCCTTAGAAGTCAAGTCACCTGAGAGGCCAAGAGTTAAACTGGCTCTACAGTCTGAACTGTGAAGTTTGGAAGTGAATCCAATAGTCTGGATATGTTTCATGAATAAACAGAAATGTTCAAGCTTGGGACCCTAAAAAAATGAAGTTAATATTAGTTATAGAGGAAATCCTGTTTGTTATTTTTTTAACTGTTGTCATTGATTTTTAAAAAGAACTCAATAATTTTTTAGTACATTAAAATGCTAAAAACACCCTTTAACACATATACACATGCACACACAGATAAAGAGTGTTTATAACCAAATAGAAGAAAATCATTATTGTCTTTGCTTTTAGGTACATTATAATTCAAAGCGTTTGTTCAATATTGTTCAAGCATAAAATTTTGCATCTATTTATGAAATGGGAAATGTTTATCTAGGTTCTAATGCCACATAGTCATCTTATGATTATTAAGATAAAGATAAGGAAGTGATAGCTGTTAAAATGTTTAGTTCTAGGGCTGGGATTATGGCTTAGCAATAGAGCACTCACCTCACACATTCAAGGCCCTGGGTTTGATCCTCAGCACCACATAAAAATAAATAAATAAAATAAAAAGTTATAAAATTAAAAAAAAATGTTTAGTTCTGCTGGGCATGGTGGTATATGCCTATAATCCCAGCAACTTGAGAGGCTGAGGCAGGAGGCTTGTGAGTTCAAAGCCAGCCTCAGCAGATTAATGAAGCAACTCAGCGAAACCCTGTCTCTAAATAAAATATTAAAAAGGGATCTGGGGATGTGGCTCAGTGGTTAAGCACCCCTGGGTTCAATCTCCAGTACCAAAAAAAAAAAAACTTTAGTTCTGATTTTGGGAACAAATTTATCCCAATACTCATTACCTAGAATTTACACATAACGATGTCTTAGTAAGCCATTGTTTAAATTTCTGGGGTACTAGATAATGATTTTCAACATCTTTGAAGTTGTGACACCCTATTTTTTGTTAGATTTCACAACTCTCCCTCCTGTTATATCATCCCTTCATGCCCAAAGGAAAAAAGTAATCTATTATATGTTATTTTAAAAACATTTAAATGAATAAGTTAATCTAATTTTGCTTCAGAGTTGTATTTATTGATGTCTTTGTTCTTTATAATTATCTCTTCTTTGATGTCTGAGCCACCATAAAGCTTAGGCCAGAATTAACTTCTCCTCTTGCTATATTCTTTTAGCTCCTTATACAAAACTATATTACAGTATTTTAATGCCATACTTTTGCTGGAATATTTTAAATCTTCCTCACTGACTTAAATGCAAGGACCATGTCATATTAATCTTTTTAAAAATATTTATTTATTTTTTAGGTGTAGATGCACACAACACAATGCCTTTATTTTTCTGTAGTACTGAGGATCCAACCAGGCTCCCGCCCATGCTAGGCGAGCACTCTATCGCTGAGCCACAATCCCAGCCCATATTAATCTTTTTTTCCAGAATTTCTACCATAGTGCTTAATATGCAGGGAGAGTCAATAAATATCAGTTGAAGGAACTGATAAATGAGCAATGACCTTGGAGGCAGAAACATACCAGAATGTCAAAAGTACCAACCAGAGAATCATTATTCTAGAAGTTTAAAGGTGTACTCATGTAAGATCCTCTGGCCTAGAACTCAAATCCAGTGAGAGAATAGATTAAAAAACATTTTAAAAACTGTGAAATCCTACATAAATGTGAACAAATGTCACCATTGCTTATTACTTAGTAGCCTTCAGGGAATAGTTTCTGAATTTCTGAATCAACAGCCTGTGAAAACAAGAATGAACTTGACTCATTGGAATAGGAAGACCATGGAAGGATTAGTAAATGGAAGCAAGTTGACAAGAAGTTGTTCACTAATATAGTGGAAGTCTAGTTTTGGAAAATTAACCTGAGAACTTTTTAAATATTAATTTCTGTGTCCTGGTTTATAAATGACCATTTGTTCCGATGCTTCTGATTTGGATAATTCCACATAGCATTCCCAGAAATAAGTGTTACCAGGTATAAAACATACAGGCTTGATTGGTCAAGGAAATGTGTGTTACATTTGGATAACTCTACCAAGAGACTAAAATAACTGATGCATTTTGAAGTGACCATTGGTAGTAAGCTTCAGTGGTTCTGGAAAAGGCAATAAAAACATCAGGGCAATTTGACAAGCTACTATGGTTCAAATAGATGTTAGAGGTAGTCAAAGTTCACCAATTATGTCAATGATGCTGGATTCCATTAAGTCAATCAGTAACTAAGGAAATACTTAATTGAGATACAATCTCAAACTAGAAAAACAGGACAAATTAAAGAAGAAGAATAATCACATTTCTCGATAGTCACATGCTATCAGACGGCACAATCTGATGTCTGAAAGATAAAGCAGGCAAATTTCAAAAATGGAAAAAGAGGCCATGGGCTAGAGCATGAGTAGTTCCATAAAAGCAGTCAAATGGGGATCTTTCTGAAAAGCAGAGGATGTCCTCACAGAAGGGAATTGCCTAAAAACAACTAGAACATAGTTCCTTTGCTGCAAACATAATCTGCCCAAAGTTACACAGCTAATAAGTTGCAAAGTGGGTTTCTAAAACCAGGCTGACATCAAAGTCCATGTCCTCTCTCTACACTGTACGTTTTTCTGCCAGACAAGGTATAATCATGGTATATGCCAAACTGCCAGGCTGTATTGTTCTTTATATCCTTTCTGAATCCAGTTTCAGGAAAGCCATAAATCACGCAGCACCAATAGTAGAAATCTTTCTGTTTATTCATCCTACTTGTTAAACCCATAAATATGTATTTATGTATGCCAGTCAATAAAGAGTCTGAAGATGAACTCTAACCAAGTAATTGGGTTTCTGAATTCAAAACAACTAGCTGAAGTTTTGAAGTAACCAATCTATTTCTGAGCTAACAACTAAGTTGTGTGTTAAATTCTTCTGTATTTCCTGAGAATTTTAGAAAAATATGTATTTATTCATTCTTTTGTTTAACAAAAAAAATATTGAGTGCTTGCCATATACCAGTCATTGTAGACAGAAACTAATAGAAAAATATTTCTGCTATTAAGAAGCACAAACCTGAGGAAGGAAGGGGGAAGTAGAAATAGATAAGCAAATAATTAGAGTACAATATGACATGACATTGATACTGGAAACTAAAAATATAATAAATATAGAGCTGCTACACTGGGGGAAAATCCCTATTCCTAATTCCTGATGTTTCCTTGAAGGTGGAGAGGATTCCACTATTGTAGTCAGTATTCCTAAACTTCCTCCATCCCTCAACTCTTTCCATCCCAGAGGAGAGATGAATTAATATGATCCAAGTATGAAGAAAGTAGGTATGGAACACAAGCCCCTTGTCTCCTCCCCACACATCTCCTTTCTTTCTTACTCCTCTTGTCTCCTCTCTTTTCTCCTTTACTTTCTCCCCCTCCCCCTCCTCTTTTCCTCTCCCCCTCCCATCCCTCCCTCCTCCCCTTCCTCCTCTTTCACTCACTCTAAACAGCCAGCTTGTCAACAAAGAAGATAACTTCTGTTCTTACATGCCCTAAGTTTTCTAGAGGCAGAGCCCTACAGAAGTCCAGAACTATCTGTGACTAGGGGTTCACTTTTAAGAATCCCTCTTGTACATAGATACAAACCACATGCTCCAACATTTGTTTTATCTGTAATAAATGCGTAAGTCTTAAGAGACAGTAAAGTGTTGGGTAAGTAGATTTCTTTGAAGCCAAACTGTTTATACACTGAATTTGCCACTCAATAGCTATGTGACTTTGGGCAGGTTACCTAACCTCTCTGTGCTTCAATTCTCCATGCACAAACAGAATTAATAGTATCCATACATAGAGTTATTGTGAAGAATTAATACATATGAGGTCCTTAGAACAGTGCCTTGAGCACTTTAGAAGTTTGAGCTATCATTACTATTATTATTATTTTAGCCTTTGTCTGACTTACTCTTTTATTTCTCAATTTGTTAAAATCTCGGGCAGGAAGGAGAAGTGCTACTTATTGGAATCCTCCAACAGTTATGGAAGTTTAAGAAATCTTACACAATATTTTCATCTATAGTTCTTAGCTCCATACTAAATAAAATTAGGAAGATTTTATCAGTGGGTGACAAATGCCAGGCCAAGTATTTGGCCCAAGCAGGATGAATTTGACTCCTATGACCTCCAAAGACTGGAAGACAGCTTCTAACTTGATTCTTAGAGATTATTTCCAGGTCCTTTGGGTTACCTGCATATTCCAGGGGTCCCTCCATGCTCTGGTCACTGTGGGTCCTGCCGTGGGTTTTGCAAAGTCCTTCTGGGAAAGGAAGGCTTTTCTCTACCTAGTCACAATGATTCTTATCCTGGGTTCAGACTTCAGGTAAACAACAGTATTTGGAATACAATGTGTAAAGAACAATTAAAGAGATATCTACATGATACCACAGGAATAGAAGAGTCTAGACAGGAAACAGATGGATTACTCCAAAGGAGTGATTAGAATTTAATGAAAGATTTATTTACAAAGTGTAGGTATAGTAAGGGATAATGAAGCATCAACACAAGAAACTGTGCTCGTTTCAGCAGCACATGTACTAAAATTGGAACGATACAGAGAAGATTAGCATGGCCCCTACACAAGGATGACACGCAAATTTGTGAAGCATTCCATATTTTTTTCTTTGATATAAGGAGGCTGATTCATAGTAGGATAGGGAGGGGAGCATGGGCAGAATAGATGAACTCTAGATAGGGCAGAGGGGTTGGAGGGGAAGGGAGGGGGCATGGGGTTATTAATGATGGTGTATTGTGATGATCATTATTATCCAAAGTACAGGTATGAAGACACGAATTGGTGTGAATATACTATGTATACAACCAGAGATATGAAAAATTATGCTCTATATGTGTAATAAGAATTGTAATGCATTCTGCTGTCATATATAAATAAAAAATAATTAATTTTTTAAAAAATGAGAAACTGCTCCCACCCATAGACCTGACAGGGCAAAGAGTAGGAGTTACTACTAAAATTCAGAAAGAAAACTAAAAAAGAAGGCTAACTGACAGGAACTCTGTTTTAGAAGATTAATGCAATCCCTGCCAGACCAAATCTCGGAAGAGAGCAAGCTAGGGAAATATTGCTATAGTATCACTCTCTTTTGTCCTCCAACCTTCTTCCAGGGCCTCCCAATCCCTGGAATCCAAGCAAGAAAACCTGATTAATGTTATGCAAAAAGGTCAGGCTTTGAGGACACAGGGCAAGTAAAAAATGGCAGAGAGATCACAAAGCAAGCCAGCAGCCCAGAGCAGACTGGTCCTTACTGAGGATTTCAATGACCTTTTAGAGAAGGTAATATCTGAGTTAGGCACAGAAATGTAAGTAGGGTTTATCAAGTAGAGAAATGAATAATGATATTCCAGGCAAAGGGACAGCATATTTAATAACTTACAAACATAAAAAGAATATGCATGGCATATTTATAAAGTATTTCATTTGGCAGAAGCACTTTGATACTTTTGGAGAAATGAGCCTAAAAAGAATTGTCAGGACCAGATTATAAAGGCTCTTAAATGCCATGCTAAAGTAATTAGATTCAGTCCTGTAATGAATGAGGATCCATTCAAAGATTTTCAGAGAGAGATCATAACATGGCTATATTAAGTTAGAAAAAATAATTCCAATGGCAGTATACAGGCTGGGCTAGAGCACTGTTGCCCAACATCATTTTGGAGATCTTTACAATACCCAGGCAAGATGAAGGTGATTGGCACTAGAACAGGAACAGTGACTATGAAAAGAAGATTCTAGACCTGTTTTTTTAAAATATATTTTTAGTTGTTGATAGACCTTTATTTTACTTATTCATATGTGGTGCTGAGAATCCAACCCAGCGCCTCACACATGCCAGGCAAGCGCGCTACCGCCGAGCCCCAGCCCTCTAGACCTGTTTTGAAGACAGAATTAATGGAACCACAAGGAGTGCTAGAAAAAGCAGCCTTTAGAGGAGTATCCAAATTTTTCTAGTTTGAGACACTAGGTATATGGTGATACTATTAATCAAAAAAGTGAGTTCAAAAAGGCTAGTTTTGTGGGAGACTACCCTGATTTCAGCTTTATACATACAACCTTTGCTGTGCCTATGGAACACTAACTGAGGAATGTCTAATTAGCAATGGATAATGGACTCTCATGAGGACTCTGGAGAGAAACCTAGGAGCCAGATAAATGGTTTAGAGGATAATTTATTTTTTGTAGCCTATGTAAAACATATCCACCAGAATTTTCTCAACTTCCTTAACTAACAAAGGAAAAAAATGTGATTCATAATATAATGAAATAAACCACAATGAGAGTCAGAAACAAATCCACTGCTGATGTTCCTTACCATGGGAAGTGTTTTTCATTTGTTTGTTAGAAAAAGAAACTTATAACTCAGAATTGCATGGTAGTTTAGGAGTGTTCTTTAAAAAACAAACATTCCTCAGTTTTTAAAACTTTGCTCTTTAAATTTCTGAGGGCTGTTTGCTCTTTAAATTTTTAACTCATTCATTTTGTAAATAAAATCCAAGTTTCCCACAGCAGTTTCATTTTATTACATAAACCCATATCCCAGTGACATGCAATTATTCTTCAACTGAGGCATTTGCTAATACTCTGATCAGCAAAGTTACATAATAAATATTTACAGAAGGAATAGATGCATTGGTAGGCAAATGATTAAATGAGAACAAAATTTCTGTTAAAGCAATGTTGATTTTGTTGTAAACTTGATATATACATAACAGTTATGTAGGAAACATAATCAAGAGAGAATTAGAAACTGTCTAGTTCTGCTTCATCAGTGAAAGAAAGCCAGAACTATTTAGATGACAGCAAGTTTCTTCTTTGTTCCAGTTGCTTCAACCACTTTACAGAAAAAGAACTGAAATACTTTTCTTCCAGCTCCTTGCTAGATTCAATCAATATAGTTATAGGGTCTCACAATTTGACTTCTTTTATGTAGTTCCCATCACAAGTATTTTTTAATTTAGAAATATGGTTCTAATTATCTAAAACAAATGGAAATCTGCCATTTATAGCACATAATGAAGCACAACTGACTTTTTTCTCCTAACTTATCACATGACCATTATGTGACTTAATATGCCTACTAAAATTTTATGGGCTGAGGATGTGACTCAGTGGTATAGTACTTGTCTAGAATGTGTGAGGTTCTGTGTGCTATCACCAGAACCACAATATAATAACTAAATAAAATTATTGACTACACTTTTGTTATAATCCTCTTTTCAAATTTTTATTCAAAATATCTTTCCCCACCTCCGTACTGTTGTAGTTTCTTTGTCTTCAGTGAACAACATTAACACTGCACCTATTATCACTAATTTGCCCAGCCCTCTCAATCCATGTAATAAGTGGAAAGATTTCTTCCTAACTTCTGCCTCTCCAAGGAAGGGAGAGTAGCTGTGTGGAATCTAAAGAGGACTAGACCTCAAGTTCAGTCATGATTAGGCATTGATCTCTGAGTGAACAGAGCTTACTTCTAGATGACTGAGTTAAAGGTAACAGGAAGATACAAGGAGACTGAAAAATGTTTAACAAATTTTAAACTTTTGTTGATTATTTAAGACAAAGTGTTTTATTTGTCTCCTACAGGGTATAATCCATGTCTTAGTCATCTATGTATTTCTCTAAGCACCTAATACAATATCAGTTGCCAGTAGAATGAATTTTTTCTTCTCTCTAATTTTTTGTATTATCCAGTTTTTCTTTAATGAATATAATATATAATATAATAAAAACTCCCAACATTTGGGGTTTTTTAATATTTATTTTTTAGTTGTAGTTGGACGCAATACCTTTATTTCACTTATTTACTTTTTATGTGGTGCTGAGGCAAGCACTCTACTGCGCTCTACTGTACTCTACTGCAGAGCCACAACCCCAGTCCCCAACATTTTGTTTTTTAATTAAATATTTTATATAGATATGTGATATTTTACATAGTACAAATCAGCCTTTCATAACTGTGGGTTCTACATCCCTGAATTCAACCAACAACAGATAAAACATATTTTTTAAAAATTGCATATGTACTGAACATGGACAGACTTTTTTTTCTTGTTATTACTACCCAAACAATACAGAATAACAGTTATTTACAGAGCATTCACCTTGTATTAAACATAACAAGAGATGATCTAAAGTATATGGGATGATGTGTATAGGTTATAAGCAAAAACAACACCATTTTATTTTATATAAGACACCTAAATATCTATAGATTTGGTATCCAAGGAAGATCCTAGAACCAATCCTCCATGGATATAAAGGGACAACTGTAAATATGTATATATGTAAGTATGTGCATATATAATTTTATACATATATAAAATCATACTTGGAATTGAAGGAAATCATTTTAAACTGACAGGAATAAGTACATAATTCAATTTCAACATCTTATGATAAATTTGTTAGTTACAATACAGAATATTAAATAGTAATACTGGTGTTATTCTAAACAGATGGTTAGCAAAAACTGAAATGAATATTTTGGTTGTTTTCCTGTGACACAACTGGGTGAAAAGCAGAACTACACAGAAGTTTCATAATGAAACTTCAAACCGCATCAGACTTGTCTATATTGTCAGGTTTTGTTACATTCCCTCTAACTCAACCCAGACTCCCTGAGGTTGGCTAACAGGGCAAAGTTTGAGTCAAAACCACGCCCTTCCTTTGAGCTTTAGGGTTGTACTTAGAATTCTTGGGGAAACCAAAAGAAATGACAGTTTTTTCCTCCAGATGTTGCAAGTCTGTCACTTTCAGTATTTATTCAAATTCCAAATTCAGTAAAACAAAGACAATTGCCTGGATGAGGGCTGGGGAATCCCAAAATTCTATTTTACTCAAAATAGGTGTTGATAGTTAAGACTCCCTAAAAGAGGGAATACATTAGAAAGAAGTTGGCAGAGAAGAGGGGGAAAGAGAGAAAGCAAGGAGAGAGGAAAAAGGAAAGGAACAAAGGAAGGAACCAGAGAGAAGAGTATCATACCAACAATTAGGATTAATCAATTCCATAATCCTGAGACCTAAGAAGAAAAATTCATACCTGACCTAATGTTCATTTTTCTGGAGACTGCTTGTTTGAGGTAGATTTATTAATATATTGTCATTAAAAGGACAATTGAAGGCATAGAGATGACTCCAAAAAACAGAGGAAAAATCCCTAATGAATGTAGTGTGTGTTTGGTTGCTAACTCTACCATTTAAACTTTGCTACTTCAGCTATGCCTGAAAACAACAAACTTGAAAATAATTTTCATCTCAATTTCTCAGTTTCTTTGATTACATAATAGTCAACATTTATTGAATACTAACTTCATTTTAGGCACCGTGCTAAATATTTTACATATTTTTATGGGGAAACATTTATTCTTCACACCTGATATTTCTTTCTATGGGATTGCATCTACCACTATACCTATACCTGCCAAAATAGAAGAGACTTTGATAAGTTTGGGAAGAGGAACAGGGTACATGATGAAGATCAAATATAAGTGATGTTCTTTACCCCTTCTTCATTATCTTTTAGATACACCAGCCTACAAAAAGCATGTCTTCTGTTTCTGCTCTCAGCATGACCATTAGCAGAGTGGTAAAGGCCCTGCTCTACAAGGCTGGGAAAAAAAAAATAACAAGTCAAGTCTAGACTTGGATCAGATGTTGATCTACAAGAAGACTATCTCCTGATACTATTTTATGCAGTTCAGAAAGGTGAAAGTGAGAATTTCTTTGCTTTCAGTAAAACATGGTGGCACATGCCTCTAACCCCTGCTACTCAAGTTTGGGACAAGGATTTCAAGTTTGGGACAAGCCTGGATAACTTAGCAAGACCCCAGTACAAAATAAAAAAGTCTTGGGACCCCAAAAAATTCAAGTAGTCATACAATAGATGCATACCCATGTTTACAGTAGCACAATTCACAATAGCCAAGCCATGGACCCAGCCTAGGTGTCATCTGTTGATGAATTGGTATCTATATCCATAATGAATATTTATTCAGCTATAAAGAAGAATGAAATTATATCATTTTCAAGCAAATGGATAGAACTAGAACGCATTATATTGAGCAAAATAAGCCAGACTTAGAAGGTCAGTGTCATATGTTCTCTCTCATATGTGAAAACTAGAGAGAAAAATATTTTTTAAAATGACCTCATGAATATAGAAGGGAGAAGAGAGAAAAGGGGAGATACAGAGAATGAAATTAATTAAATTATGTGCATGTCTGATATGTCATAATGTATCCTGCTATTGTGTATAATCATAATATACCAATTAAGAAAAAAAGAGGACCTAGGACGTAGCTCAGTTATATAGTACTTGGCCTAGCACGTGTGAGCCCCTGGGTTCAATCCCCAATACTGCAAATAAAGCAAAAAGCAAAGCAAAAAAACTTCATCTATTTCATATGTCTGGACTATAAAAGAGGAGTATGTAAGAAAAATGCATGTCTGGGACAGAAAACAAAAAGGAAAAAGAAAAACATCTGAATAAGAAAGTAAAACAAAGATGATGCTCAAATCCAGCAAACAGTACTAGCCTTACCATATGAACAGAAAAAAAAAGGCACCCAACTACATTATATATTGAATAAATTCAGATGAGCCTATCTAAAAATATTTGTGAAACAAAGGAGGGAAATATAAGACTAGAGCCAAAGTCCTTTGATGAAGAAAAAAGATGTAACCACAAAAATAGTATTTAAGGCTTGTGACATTCAAAGTGTCAAGGGACAAGGTCTTGAGTAGTACATGGCATATGTCCATAGGAGCACAGGTTTCAAAAGCAGGCTTAATTCAGGTTTTTGCTGAATTAAATTACACTTGCAGGAGGTAGGTGTGTTAGTCCATAACAAGAGGCAAAGCCAACAGCCCCTGTGCCACAGGATTGAAGCATTGTTCCTAAGAATATCAGTGAGGCCATTTCACTAGAGATAGCCCCACTATCTTTAGCACAGCATTGCAGGAATGTAGGACTTAATATGAAAATGGAAATTAAGAGATTTTGAGTATGTTAGATACAAGGGAAAGTACTTTAAGTAAAACCTACTGGCTGGGACTACCATCATATGAAGATTTTAAACTTTCAGGTTTATTTTTGTTGTCATTTTTGTTTTTGTTTTTGAGACAGGATCTCATTAAGTTGCTGATACTAGCCTAGAACTTGCAATCCTCCTGCCTCAGTCTCCTGGTCACTGGAATTACAAGTATGTGCCACCATGCCTGGTAGATTTGAAAACTTTTAGAAATCAGAAATATCATAAGTGCCACTCCCCCAAGAAAGAAGATAGCCTGCAGAGTTGACTTCCTCCAAGATTGGAAGTAAGAGATTAGCTTCTTTCTTTATTTCTTTACTTATTTTTATGTGGTGCTGAGGATCGAACCCAGTGCTCTACCACTGAGCCACAACCCCAGCCTGAGATTAGCTTCTTTCATTTTTTAAAATATTTTTTAGTTGTAGATGGACACAATATATTTATTTATTTATTTTTATGTGTAAATAAATATATTGTGTCCAATATATTTGTGCTGAGGATTGAATCCAGTGCCTCACATGTGCGAGGCAAGTGTTCTACCATTGAGCCACAACCCCAGCTCCACCCGCCCCCAGATTAGCTTCTTGTTGGGTGATTTCTACCGATTGACTTTCAGCTCACAATTTCTTGACTCTAGAAGATTGGGAGTGACTGACATGAAACTAATCACAGAATTGACCACTCGTCACACCACGGCTCTTATCTTCATCCAAGTCACAGTCATCTCTTTCCTACATTATTGCAATAGCTTCTCAAATGATCCTCTGCTTCTGCACCTTAGAGACTTTTCTCAGCAGAGCATTAGAGGTGATCATGCTACACATTTTCCAAAGGCAATCTCTTACATGGGAAGATCAACAGGCTCAGCACTAGCTGATGTAAGACTGTGGTTCTATATTAGTAAGTCTATTGCTGCCATACATCTAAGTTAAATCCTCAGTTTTAGCCTTTAGCAGCTTAGCAGTTGATGACCATCTGAAACTTTCCTTTGATATCACATAAAGCACCTTTTCTATGTCCAAATTGGGATTTTCAAACATTTGTTAATGAATAAAGTTTCTGTAATAGTGTCAGCAGTCATTGACAGGATTATCTGTAAAATGTTGTTAGTTTATGCAATAATTTGAATATTTTATTTGAAATTATTTTATAAAAATGAGTGGAAAACAGAAAAGTAGAATACTAATACTTGTAATCATTCAAGTAAAACAAATATGGAAATTATTAGACACACTAAAAGCAGCAAATATTCAGCCTCAATTAAATTATTTTTAGAGAAGCTGGTCAATGGTTTAATTGCAAATTTAAGCAACAACTTTAAAGTATTTCTACAAAATGCAGCAAAGTAGAGACAGACAAAAAAGACCCATAAAATTGTGAATTGGAAAACTGTCCAAGAAATAGTACAGGAATTCGAATGCAAAGAGAAGTTTCACTTCCATTAGCTATATTGACAGGGTTACAATATGTGGCTTGATTCCTTTTCAAGAAAAAAAAGACTGATGCTTAACCTTCTCTTGAAAAAGTCAGCAATCTCCTATTTGATCCCCTACAAAACTGCCTGAAAAAGTCATTCTCAACAAACCCTTCCCAACAAATAAAATGTATTTGTTCTGATTACTAAATGTCCTTTCCACTACACTAAGAGCTAGAATTTGAAGATATTACTTTGGGAAATTCATATATATATATATATATATATATATATATATATATATATATACACACATACATACATATATATACATATATATGTATAATGTTTAATATATGCACAGAATATTTAGTAAATAACAGGAAAATACAACTTAAAATACTATGAGAGGCACTTGGGCACTGAGTCAGTGGACTCAAAGGGTATAGTAACAAACCAAGTTTCTTCCCTTGACAAAGAGCTTGCAGTTAGAGAGGCAGTTTAGTTACCTGTATATTTTTTCCCTCCCTGGTGCTTCTACACTTTCTTCCTTACTCACCCTAAGGCTGCCCCTGGGTCTTCCTGGGTTAAAACAGGAAGAGTAATATGATGGGGCAGGAAATGTCCTACCTGATTGACACCACTATGATCTGGTTACACCTAGCAGTGGCAAATGTTCAAAGCCAGCTCTTTCTAAATGGGTTCAAAGCTGACTATTCTTTTCACAGTGCCTTCATGGATACTGCCTGTGCTATGGGTGAAGAATTTACCTTCTGCTGGTCACTTAAATTTCCTCCACAGCAGTGGAAATCAGGAAAACCACTTCTCTGTTGAGGTCACTTCACCTTGCTGAGCAGAACTCTGGGGTGAAATCTGAAGTGGTTCTAGACTATCTCAGTTCTGCTGACCACCCCTATTTCACAAGAAACACATCTTTATCCCTGCTTTCACTATAAAGGCAACTATCACTTGATGTAAGCTGAGTTCTGTCTTCCTCTATTTCTCTGCACTTTAGAAATACAGCTATAGTCTCTTATGGTGCCCATCTAAGTTAATTTATTTAAACTTCATCACCATCTCATCCACCACATCACCAATAGCATTTTTAGTGCGGTCCAAATATGGTTACTCCAACATTATGAGTATGACTTCTCTTTCTCTCCAAATAAAACATTAAAATTCCATGCCTTTTGTAGGTCATTAATTTATAAGATCATGTGTGTGTGTGTGTGTGTGTGTGTGTGTATGAAGAGAAAAAGGGTTTTATAACTATCATTCTTTCATACCTTTGAAGGTCTAAAGGCAACAGGAAGGCCTACACAAAGATCTCTCCCCGACAAATAAATCCATATCAAGGAAGAAAAAAAAAAAAAGTCCACTCTTTTCTCTCAAATAAATGTCCCAGAGAGGTGGTGATGACTAGGACAACTTTACTTGCTACTTCCAAATATTTTAGCGATAATCAGCTTTTTCATTCTCCACACAGTTTTGGCCCAGATACCCAGTTATGGGAAATCATATCTGTCACAGTAACTGCAAGCCCCTCTCTACTCTAAATTTAGCAGTTCATGGGTTTAGCAGTTCATCTGGCTGGATCCTCTTCTTCTAATGAGAGGGATCTAAATAACAGATGTGCCCTTGTAGGTGGTCCCATTGAGTCTCAGCTAGGACCCACTTACCTATATATGCTATGCTGGGTATGAATCATGAAGCTGTGCATCTACAGTGAGGAACCAGTGAGTGTTCCATACTGAGAGTAAGAATATGGACTAATTTAGGGTAGAAATGAAAAGTGGGGAAATGGCAAAGGGTGGTGGCAGGCATCCAGTTTCATTAATTTTTTTCTGTGAGTAAGGCTTTCACAGAATTTTCCTATGCATGAAGTTACTTGGCATGAATTTTGATAGAAATCTCACTTAGCCTAATGGTGATTGCCGCAGTCCGGCTGCAGCAAAATAACCGGGGGGTGACGAACGACTTCTGTAGATCAATACAGCAGGAGTGGAAGCCGTTTATTGTAGGACAGGAGTGGTATATATAAATTCCACACAGCTTATCTTAATTAGCATAAACTAGATACAGCAGTCAACCAATAAGAAATCTCCACACTTAATGGCTCGCTGGCGTTACTTCACAAACCACTCCCTCTGATATTTTGCCAGGCGCCATCCAGACTTGTTTACAGAATCTAACAGGTGATATGCACAGGTGTTGGGATTTACACAATTTGAATTGTAATTTTCACTCTTCGATTTACTAGATGTGTGGCCTTAGACAAGTTACCTGAGGAAGTTCATAGGGTTGGGGGTAGGGGACTTCACTTTTGTTCCTTGAGACATTTAAATATCTATTGAATTCAGATTCTTAAGCCCATGGCAATCTGATTTTCACCAAAGGGAGCATGTAGACAGGATTATTTGGTCAAAGAGAACCCCTGTCCTATTTTTATGAAGCTTTTATTCATTCCCCAAGAGTTACCAACAACATAAGAGATTAATCCAACCAAGTCAAGGCCATATCTAGAGGCTTCCAGACTAGAGTGAATATAGCCAGCTTTGTGTTTTGAAGTGGAAGGACAGAAGCCCTTGCAAATTTCAAGTGAGAATTTCACAATGCCCAGGGACATCCATGATTCAGGGCACTAGCAGGTTAAGACTCAGTTCATGAACAAGAAGAATCCCTAAAATCCTCAGATGTAGCATTTTGGGGACTTTACTCTAGTATTACACCACTGACCTGACAGCTACTTCCCTTGTGACTATTTTCAACACAAGTCCCACTCCCATAAATTTAGGCAGCACCCTCGAACTGGCACTGACTCATTTGTGTTGCAAAACCTTATGCAAGTTGCAAGCATAATAGAGACCCAGACACTCAATTCTGAGACAGTCAACTGACAGTCACCTGAAATAGGGAGTCAGAGTTGAAATTCTGAATTCAAATAATGAATAATATAATGTTATTCAGTAGAAATGAGTAATTTACTTCCTCATCTAAAATTTAATTCATTGAATATTCCTTCCAAGATATCTATTTTAGAAAATCAGCACATAAGAAAACTAAAGAGAGAATAAGAACCACACAAGAGTAGGAAGGAATGGTAGGAATTAAGAAAAAGAAATTACACATTTTTGAACCCATAATAACTATACCTATGTAAGTTATCTTTAACTCAACCAATATAAATGACAACTTAGAATCCAACTTTATACTATGGAAAACAATTCCAAATAAGTTAAAATATTATAGAGAACATATGTAATAGATCTCTTATTTTAAACACACACAAAAAATTATTGAGTTTACAATCTCAATTAGATGATCAGATATTCTCATTTCTATTTAATAACATTGGAAAAATATTTTACTGAATTTGGGTTAAAGAAATACTAAATTATCTTTGCTTGGGCACCTACATGGCTTGGACTAGGCATGATTGAAATATAAAACTGAAAACAAACCCCTTTCCTGTGTCATCAATTTTTCAAGCTCATTAGTATCTCTACCATAGAAGACTATAGCTTTATTTGGACTTTCTCATTGTAGAGCTTCTTTCAAATGCCCACATTCTGACCTGTGCAAATACATGGAGGGGATGTAAGCAACCGGGCAAAGTGATGCATGCCAATAATCTCAGTGACCCAGGAGGCTAAGACAGGAGGAGAAAAAGGTTAAGGCCAGACTGGACCACTTATCAAAACCCTGTCTCAAATAAAAATAAAAAGGGCTGGGATAGCTCAGGGGGAAAGTTTTCCTTTAATCAATTCCTAGTACTGGGGGTGAGGGGCAAGGAGTGGGAATCTAGACAAGGATGTAAGGGGTTCTAGATGCTTTGGCCACAAGTAATAGAAAACCTAAGAAAAAAGATTTAATAAGAAGAAACTTATTATCTCACATATGAAGTCCAGATGAGCGTGTGGGTTGTTTAAGTAATGTCACCATGGATCTAGGTCTTTTCAGTTTTTCTGCTCTGCCCTTCTCCAGGCGCTACATGCAGACACAACATTGTCTCTTCCTGTGGATCTTTTTTCATGAACAAACAAACCATTTCCACAAGTCCCCAGGAAGGCTTGCCTTTATGTCCCACTGACCAGAACTGAATAAGGTGACCTATTCATTTCTATACCATTCACTGGTGAGGGAGTGATTGGTGTGAGGAAGCACAAATCTGAGAGAAGAAGAGAGACATGAGGTTCTGTACAAAAGAGGAAGAAAGAGAATGGATGTTGAGCAAACAATACTAGTGTCTGTTCACACACTGTGGATCTGTGGGCTCCTTTGTGTTAACAGCCAAAATTAACTTTATGCTGCCTTGCTCAGGACCACACACTAAATAGTAACAGATTTTGCTAAAAGAAACATAATCTTTGCGTCTTTCTTACTAGGACTACTTCTGTCTGTCTCTTTCCCCACCTGCTCCCACACATAGATACTTCTCCTGTATTTTTTTTTTTTCTTGACAGTAATCCTGGGCTGTCTTTGCTTTTCCATTAAGCAGACCTCTATTCCTCATCCCATCATTTCTCTTAGGCATGTTAGACCACATGGAATAACAATGCAGTTATGTTCTTAACTTATAAATAAAGCTCTACCTTATAGCAGTACTCCCTGAAGCATATCTGTAAACTTTAAGAATATACCATAAAAACAGAGGATCCTATAGTTAAGTAAGTTTGGGCAATGTTGCACATTCTTTCTTTCTCTTGTAGACTGTAGATTCAGAAGACTGAGAAGTTCTGCAGTTAAATAAACCAACTCAAAATGAGTTCTGGAATAAAACTGCATGTGTTCAAATCTGGTCTCTCTCTTTCCAGCTGTACAAGCTCAGTAATCTTGTTTTCTCACTTGAGAAAAAGGGAGCCTAAAGGTGCTACTTAATTGAGATTGTTATGAGGAGTGGGTAAGATAATCCACGTGAAGCTTTCAGCACGGTGCTTTGAACATTCATATGTATTGAATACCCACTATGTGTCAAGGTGCCAGGTTTCATGGAGCCTACATTCTAATGGAAGAGGGAAGGGACAGATGATAAGGAAGTAAATAGGATAATTTCTGACAATGATGCGTACTATGAGAAAAATATAACATAATGATGAGATAAAGCATAATGAGGGTGTGAATGGCTGTTTCAGATGGGACAGTTAGAAAAGGCATTTCTGAAGAAGGCATTTTATTTGATACCTGAGATATGAGGAGTCTGGGGTCACTTTTCTCTTCATTCAGACATTTATTCAACATTCATTAAGCACTTACCAGAGACTGTTTTAAGTATTAGGGAAAAGAGCAATAAATAAAATCAGTCCAGATACCTGTACTAATGGAACACACATTTCAATATGGGAAAACAAAAATAAAATGGAAAATATAGAGTATGCCAAGTAGTTCAATGCTGTGGGGAAAAAGAGAAGAAAACAGGGAAAGCGTTATGGTTTGGTGTTCCCCAAAAGTTCATGTGTGAAACAATGCAAGAATGTTCAGAGCTGAGTAGACTGGGGGATATGACTCAGGGGTAGATAGTACTAAAGTGCCTGCCTAGCAAGGCTCTGCATTTGATCCCCAGCACCCCCACCACACACACACACACACAAAGTTCGGAGGTGAAATGATTAGATCATGAGAGCTGTAACCTAATTCATAGATTGATCCACATGAATGGATTAACTGGGTTGTAACTGTAGGCCAATACAGTATAGCTGGAGGAAATAGGTCACTGAGATCATCATGCCTTTGGGTTTTATATCTTGTCTCTGGTGACTGGGGAGCACTCTCTTTCTCTGCTTCCTGGCTGTCAAAATGAGTAGCTTTCCTCTGCCACACCCTTCCACCATGATGTTCTGCCTCACCTCAGGCCCAAAGCTAAGGATTTGGCTGACTATGAACTGAACCTCTAAAACTGTGAGCCAAAGTATACTTTTCCTTCGCGGAAAATTGCCTTTATCGGATTTTTTAGTCACAGTGACAAAAAATTAAAACAGAAAGACTATTTAATTTTAACTTGAAAATTTTAAGCAGAGTTGCAGGGATCCTTCACTAAAATAATGATACCTAAACAAAGAGATCTGAAAAAAGTGAGGGAGTAAGCCATGCAAAAATCTGGGAGAAGAAAGTAGGGGTGTAGCCTAGTGTTAGAGCACATGTCTAGCATAACTGAGGCCCCTGGGTTCAATTCCTAGGACTGAAGAGAGAGAGAGAGAGAGAGAGAGAAGGAGAAGGAGAAGGAGAAGGAGAAGGAGAAGGAGAAGAGAAAAGAAAGGGAGAGGGGTTCTAGGCAGAAAGAAGCAGCAGATACAAAGGCCATGGGGCAAGAGCATGCTTGGTGCATTAAAGAAGAACAAGGAGGCGTATCAAAAGGATATTAAGTAAAAGGGAGGATGGTAACAAACAAGGTGCCAGATTATGTAAGGATAAGCAAAGGCCTAGAGTAAAATTCTTCCAGGCAGAAAGAGCAGTAACTGCAAAGGTCCTGAATCAGAACCAAGGTTGGCCTATTCTATCAACAGAAAGTGGCTGATAGAGGAGAAGCACACCAAGCAAGCAAATGAATAGAGATGAGGTCTAAGAAATAAGGTATCTGGGTCCAATCATGTAGAGCCTTATTTTTAATTATAGTCCAGTGTAAGGAATGTAGGAGGGTGTGTGTGTGTGTTTCTAAGTATACTGAAAAATAATTAGTTATAACTGCTATTGTTAATATTCTTGAGACACCACTCTGTTGAACAGATTATGAAATGCTGTTTTAGAGACAATTTTGCTCCTCCTCTATGTCAATCAATCCCCAAGTATTGTGAATTATGTCACAGGAAATTGCTAATGGATCTCCAGACTCCCTCTTCTTTAAGTTTTAATTTGTCAAATCATTCCTCTCAAAAATTTTTATTGATTTTTTTCACTTACAGAATCAAGTCTGCACCCAGAAGCTAGCAAGGATTTCCAAGTCTCCTACATAGGTGCTGAAATTGTACTCTAAATGTATACACGTGATCATGGCTCTAGAACTTAGTTGAGACCATTAACTGAGACCACCTTCAGTATGAATTTTCCTTCTCCTCTTTCTTTCTTGTTGGAAGTTCTTTCCACACAAAGCCAGTAGAGTGTCACTCTTCTCTAATTTTGTATATGATATTCCTAAGCAGAGTCACTTATTCCTTCAGGATGTGCTCATTAGTGTCATTTATGCCTCAGTTAGAGTGTTTGTCAGACTGTCTTTCTGCAGACTGAGTTGTCACATTTCTCATGCCCATTATGTTATAAGCATATTGAAGGCAAGAATTACATTTTCATCATGCTTTCTAGAAGTAGTACCTTAACAATTGCTAGCACATAGCAGTTGCTGAAGAAATAAAATTAAAGCTACAGTAATGTTATTAAATACTTCTAAGTGGTGCACTGGGACACAAAAAGAAGAATGTAGTCATTTTGTGAGGGAGTTTATAAATCAACAGTGGCTTCAATTTACTGAGTCCTAACTATGGCACAGGCACTTTCCATATAGTATCCCATTTAACATTCATAGCCAGCCAGTGAGCTAGGTGCTGTAACTTCCTATTTATAAAATAGAATAACATGCCCAAGTTCATAGAATTAAAAAAAAGGATTCAAACTTAGTTCCCTCCGGCTTCCACGATTGTGTTTTTCCCACTATACATGGTATTGATCGGGACCTAGCAAGGAAAAGCAGTCCATCAAGAAAGGGAAAGGTTTTTGGTTTCTTTTTTTAACAAGTAAATGGAAGAGTGAAGATGTTAAATAGAGAATGGCAAAGCAATCCACAGATCAGCAAAACAGAACGCCATTCCCCTTGTTGCATGGGTGACACTGAAACAAGAAGGTTTTATAGCCTGGGCTGTTGGGCAGAGAGAGAGTAAAAACCACCAGGGGAACTGCCGAAGTAGAACTGGGATCAGGAAGGGAGGGGCTGTCTAGTGGATGACTGCCAGACTCCACAGGAAGCAGGAAAACAGAGAGTAAGAAATACCCTGGCTTCTCCCTTCCCCTGCTACTAGTCGCTTAAGATGCTTCTCATTGCTTTAATCCAACAAGGGCCAAAAAACCAGGCAGCCTGTGAAAGGCAATAACAGGAGAGCAGGGAAGGGGTGAGGATGCATCCCAGAGACATGCCAGCATGCTACTTCTCTTCCTGAAATGAAAGCAATTATGAAATAAAGTAGTATTTAATTTGGGATTAGGACAAATGGCAGAGATATTAAGTAAATTCAAAAGGAGAGAATTGTGGTGGCTGCAATAGCAAAACTCTTCAGAAGGTAGAAAGTTATATACTGATTCCTACACAAAGATAGACCTTCTATAGGTGAAGAAAAGGGAAGAGATGGGAATAGGTGTTCCTGACAGGAACTGTCAAGAATTTTCCTGTGCACAAAGAATACTATTGATTTTTCTTAAAATTATTGTTGTTCAGTAGATAAGATGTAATATATGAAGTCATATGTACAGTATAAAGAATAATGAAAAGGTTTTTTATAGATTAAAAATATATGATAAAATTTATCACTATAACCATAAGTTATAAAGTGGCATTGACTACATTTACAACGTTGTATAACCATCATTACTATTTCCAAAACTTTTTCATCATCCCAAACAGAAATTCTGTAAAAAGTGAACAATAACTCCTCATTCCCTTTCTCTTCACCCTCAGTAATAAATCTACTTTTAAATGTATCCAAAAAATAGGATGAATTAGTGAATAGTTAGAAGATTATTAATAAATATAGATAGACCATATATGGTAATAAAATGTTACTAGATGGGTAGATGTATTATAAAATTCTAATGGTAGAATTTAGGTAATGGGTTTATAAGGTGCCTTCTAAATTTTTTCAACTATCTCATATGTTTGAAAATGTTCTTAATAAAATGTTGGGAGGAGGAAATTCTATGCTTAGTCCCAGCCCCAGAGAGTCTGATTCAATTGACTGTGCCTGTGTCTGGACATCAGATTTTTTTAAAAGTTATCTGGATAAATTGAGAATCACTGCATTATAGAATACCATGGGAGCACAGAGCCAGAATGAGCAAAACAGCATAGGGTAGACATGAGGGATGGGAAAAGGGGGCAAATTTCTGCATGCTAGGTTTCTATGTGCATTCTGTGGGATGGGTAGATGGGCTCCACATAAAAGACAAAAGGAACAGCTACTCTGTGGGCTGTGAGAACATAGGACTGACTGGTCAGGTGTGTTAGCTTTTTATCACTGTGACAAATACCTGAGAAAAATAACTTAAGGAAAGATTTATTTTAGCTCATGGTTTCAGAGGTTTCAGTTCAGGGTTGGCTGGCTCCAACCTGTGAGCCTGCAGTGAAGGAGAGCATCATGGTGGAGAGGATGTGGCCGAGAAGAGCTAGCCGCTTACCTCATAGCAGCCGAAGTAGAGAGAGAGAAAGAGGGTGGGGGTGTGGGGAGGAAGGTAAGGGCTGGGATAAGATATACCTTTCCAGGACACTCTCCCAGGGACCTACTTCCTCAAACTAGGCCCCACCCATCATGGTTTAAACCACTTCCCAACAGTATCACCAAATGATTAATCCACTAATGGATTAAGCCATTGATGAAGTCTGAGACCATGATCCAATCACTCCCCCCAAACCCCATCTCTGTACACTGATGAATTGGGGACCAAGCCCTTCAACACATGAGTCTTTGGGGGACATTCCAGATCTAAACCATAATATCAGGGTTCTCTGAAGTTCTTAAATTGGGGCTGAAACAGTTACACTTAATTTAAACTTTTAATTTGGCATGACTTGTCCTTTGCAATGTTTCCTATAGTTTTAAACAAGGGCATCCATTCATTCAGAATGTTGCTTACAGCATACTAGCTTAAGATCCATACTCCCCTTAAGATCCACTTTCAACATGTATATAGAGATATTTCCATGTTTTACTATCTTTACACCATTTCTATGGAGATGAAGAGATGGCCTTGTTGAAACAGAAAGAAAATGTCGTCAGGAGTCACGGATTCATGGGTCAGCAGGGAGGAAGCAAGAGAAAGTAAGGAAATAAGGCCTGAGTAGGATAGGGGCCAGCAGTGAGTCTAGCTGTGGGGCTTGAAAATTTGACAATTTGAAATTTGACAATTCTAAGATGCATTTGTAATTCAATTAGTTAATAAAAGTATAATTGACACTCCCTAGAGAACTGATTTCCATATTGCCTAATTATAGTATGTCTTCTGCAATAGAACTACTACTGTCTTCTATAATCCTTCCCCTAGTCCCGTCTATTTTAAATCTTATTCTGGGGGTTATTGTAGTGAATAAGGTTGTCTGTCCTTGCAATAAATGATCCCAGTCCATTAACCATGTGAAAGGAGACAGAAACACTAGCAGCTGATCCTTTGTCAGGGGACCCCAGCCTGGCTGAGTATAGTTGCCAGCTAGAGGCAAAACAGGGCCCAAGGGCAAAAGCAGAAATGGCATGTGAGGAAGAAGACCAAAGGTCAATCACAGAGCAGCTGTATCACAGGTGAGATCTACAGGGAAACTACTGAACTACAAGTAGGAAGCAAACTAGAGGAATGCCAAATACATCAGGAAGAGGGATACAAGACAGGAAGAAAACCAAGGTTTTGGCCATGAATGAGGCCAGGGTACTCAAGCTCGTTCTTCTTGGGAAATTGCCCGGGGGTACTTGATTGGGCAGGCAGCAGTTAGGAAGTGTAGGCTGGGACAGTCTTTTAAAAAAAGAAAAAGAAGCCTCAAACCACTTCATCACATAGCCTATTAATTGATGTTTATTTCGATGACTCTGAGCCATCTAGAGGAGGTTAAATATGGTATCATCCACTTGTAAAATATGGGAAGTATGTGAAATACTTTAGAAAAGTTTGCAAATAACATGGTTTTAAAAAACAAAACAAAAACTTCTTTTACCCTTGAAGGAATTCACATATGTATAATCCCACATTGTCTCTATAAATCTAGATAGTTGTGGCAGTGATTCAGAGAAGCAGAGGCAGGGCTTTTTTTTACTTCGGATGTCTCTGTTTCTCCCAGCTAGCTTAACAGCTATTTTCCTTTCTCTTTTATTTTGCAGTTGTAAGGTATATTAACATTCTTATAAAGCTTTGATTCAATATGGAAAATTTGAAAACTTTCAAGGAAGGACTATAATGGGCTAGCATGTACCATGTGCTTTATTCACTATATTCAGATGCTATGACACTGAATTGATCTCACTGAGTACAATCTCTGAGGGGTAGGAGAGAGAAGGGGTTGGGGTAGAAAGACAGAGCCCTGAGGCTAGACTGCTTAGGAAAGAAGTTCTCTAAAGGAAAGAGGTTGCTATTTTCAGAAGTATGGGAAAGAAAATTGGGCAGATATCTACCATAATCTGTCAATTCACAGAGGAAGTGAAATAGCAGGAGCCTGGACCCACATTTATCTATCTTTAAGTGTTTTGTTTTTGTTTTTGTTTTTTTCTCCTTCTGTTGTGTCTCCTTTGCTGGGGAAAATGTTTATAATTGCTGCCAAACTCCTGGTGTTCCATTCTGTCTGCCCTCCCTCTTACCCTGCTTTTACCCCCTGCCTAGAGTCCACTTGGGTGGAAATGCAACCTATAATGGACCCAGGGTTAATCATCTGCAGGTTTCCCCTGATAAGTCACAGTATGTTTGCTGCCTCCCTTCCAAGAGTCAACATCAGCTGTGGGGATGTGCCGACAGTGGCCTATGGCATTCCGAGTGCTGGCCCAGATGGGAAGCAGTGTGCCGGGGAGTCTTTCTGAACACGGCCATCTGGAATGCCTCTGTTGCCCTGAAGGCACTTGTGTGTCTCAAATGGACACAGTTTAGAGATGCCAAAAATTGAGCCAAATTCACTGGATGTACAAATGGCTTGACGTCAATGGAATTTGCTCATAATTTAGGCCTCATGTGTGATGTACTGTCTGAACTCAATGATCTGTCAAAACAATCAGGGAAGAAGAAAAGAAGGAAGAAAAGGTGGAGGAAAACAGGAGGAAGGAGATAATTAAAAGGTGGAAGAAAAGGCAGAAGGGAAAAAGAAAGAGGAAATAGCACATGACCCAAAGCTGTGGCAGGACAGGTTCAGCTTTTGGCTCCTGGGGCCAACAGTCCCTGTAAGTTTGTTGAAAGCAACAGTGCCAAATAAAACATGGCCTTTTAAAGCACTGAATTACGTGAGTGCAGAGCTGTTAAAATCAGTGTAGCAAAAATCCAGCTGGGTTTGGCCAGTGCCACAAAGTACAAAATGATGATCACTTGTACTGCCAAGACCCAAGGTTCCCCAGATGTGGTGGCCTGAACAGAGTTACTTGGATATATATCCAGATCTTCATTCTTTAAAACAAGGAATCTGCTATTAAGAAACGGCCATCTGCTGTTTTTGTTTGCCTTGTGTCCAGAGGAGGGAAGAAGCTGAGAAAGCTGACGCTTCAGAGCCCTTCACTTGTCCCTGTAAATGCTGGGAATTATAGCGTGCTCAAGAAAAACACAGGGGTTGCAAAAAATCAAACGTGTTCAAAAGTGGGTAGGCAAGGCAAAACTTTACTTCGGCCAGAAGTGGGTGCCAGTGGAGGCTGGCTATCAAGTGGGCCTGGTTGAGCAGTCCACCTGCTTATATCTCTAACCTAACGCAGCGCCCCCACTCACTCTGATTGGAGGAGTTCGAGGTTACAAACTACGCGATTGGCTAATTTTAAAAAGGGGACGAGCAAAGGGGAGGACCATAATTAAAATGGCTACAATTAAGGATGAATACTATATTCTGAAAATGGACCACCAGACTTTCAATTTATCACCTAGGTGTGGAGAGGAAGCCAGATACATCATAATCAAAAACATTATAGAATAGCATTTTTGGTAAACTGCCTAAATTGATCTTAGAAGAAAATAACCGAAAACTCCAAAATTCCAATACTTTGTGATTTACTTTCTCAGTTTTAATAAAACTCACTTTTACACGTGTTTTTACTATTTTTTGTTATTTTTATTAAAGATAGGCTCAAATTTATAGTTTCAAGTTCCATGCAACCTGATTCTATCCCTATCTGCCTCCATTGCCTTGTTCTCTCTCTTTGTGGAAAAGTCCTACTAATCACTCAATGGTAGGCATATGATCTAGGCCCAGCAAGTCAAGGAGACAGGAATTGGTTCAGGAATAAGCATGTGATCAAATCCGGGCTAATAAGAAGAAGGGGCAGTGTTTTGCTGGATCTAAACCTGGATCTACCAGGTTTAGAGGATAACTATGTTGTGAAAATGCAAGTCTGGCACTACCAAGCCATCTTGCTTCTTTGAGAGGAATCTGACTGAGAATAAAATTAGCATAGAAGAAAGAGTTGAAAGATAAAAAGAAGCAAGACCTGATAATGTCACTTTGCACCCCTGAAACCAGCTGTACTGAAACCTGTATAGATAACCCTGAGCTTTTCGGATAAACAATAAAGCCCTCTGTTTTGCTCAAGCTAGTTTGAGTTAGGTTTCTGTCACTTGCAAATGAGTCTTGACTAATAAAGGTCCCCTTATGCTAGAAAAAGATAACTATTATTCCTTTAGTGCAGAAAGTAGTACTTAAGTGTAGTTGTCTCTTAGTAGTTATAATAATAGATGATGCTTATTTTTGTAAATTTATTCATATTTATTTATTTTGTTACTGGGGCCTGAACATGGGCCTCTTGTCTACTTGGCAAGTGCTCTAACACTGAGCTATAGCCCCAGCCTTTATTGATCTCTCATTAAGAACTTTCCTCATAATAACTCATTGTATCTTTTTTTGGGGGGTGGGGTGGGGGGGGAATACTGGGGATTGAACCAAAAGGTGTCATACCACTGAACTACATTGTCACACCTCATTATTTTGAGGGTATTGCTAAAAATTGCCAAAGCTGGCCTACAACTTGTGATTCTCCTGTCTCAGTCTCCTGAATATCTGGGATTACAGACATGTGCCACTGCATCTGGCTTCCATTGTACCTTAAAAAACAAACTTATGAAGTATGTACTACTATTATCATGCCCATTTTACTAAAGAGGAAATTGAAGGTACATAAAAGTTAAGAAACTTGTCCAATTGGTATGTGATGTGCTCTTGTTTTAGACCTTGTATTCCTGTTATACTGTACTATGTGAGCCAACTAATTTGGATGCTACAACATCATTTTGTAAACAGCTCTTTTTTTGAGATGCAGTCTCACTATTGGCCTCAAACTTGCAACTCTCCTGCCTCAGTCTCCCAAGTAGCTGGGATTACAGGCATTCACGATCACACTGACTAAAAACATTTCTTATGCCAAGACCCACTAGCTATTACCAGCCTATGGATCAGATTTCCTTAGAACAAATGCTTGGGATGGGCAAAATGGTCCATTTCCCTTGAAATCAGCCAAGAGGTACCAAGAATATAATAGACTATTCACCAACATATGTTATCAATACGTAGGGATCAATATCTAATTCCTCTTCTCTCTTGCATGTGCTTCCCTTTGTCCTCTTACCCTCAGTTTATCCCATAACTATATACCCTCTGGGTGTCAATGCCAACAGTTTCTAGTTGTAGTTCCTCTGTCATCACTGCCCCGTTTTCTAATGTAATACTGAAGGGGAATCCCAACAAGATTCTACCTCAGTAGTTTTTGTGCTGAAGGTAAGAGAATGGATTGAAGGCTACTAATCTGTCTCAAACCACTCATATCATGTCTCTAAATTATATAACCTCTCAGTTTCATGTAATTTCTTCTTATTGTGCCTCCTTTGTACTTACTTCCAAGATTGCCTCTGTGTTCTTCTCTGCCTATGGCTCCATCCTGACAGTTTTTTGTTTTTTTTTTTAAAGATTAAAACCCTGAATGCCACTTTCACCAAACTGAGCACTTCAGACTTGAAACAATGAGGGTCCAATATTTTCACTTTTCAGCAAACATTTATTGAGACCTACAAGGCACTAGAGATTCAGGGATGAGTATGACATAGTTCTGTTCTTCTAAAAGCTTTTAAAGTATTGAGAATAGGTAGATAGACCACAGGCAGACAGCCTTGATATTTGGATCAGAGATATTTGGAATCATAGTAGAGGGAGATGCAGATTCAATGAAGGGAGCACAGAGGCTTATATAATACAGGATCACAGATGAGATAGTAGGAAAAGTAGTCTTGACAGGCCAATAAGAATTGTGAGGCAAAGAGAGAAGAACATTCCAAACCTATGAGGCAACATGATCAAGGCTAGAAAAGCAACAAAGGACATGACTTATTTGGGATATAGTGAGCATTTTGATACGACAGGAACAGTCTTTGAGACAAAGTGGTAAGCAATGAACCTAAAAGAACAGGTAGAAACCAGTTTGCAAAGTTCTTGTTTGCTATAGTAAGGAATCTGAAATTTATCCAGTATTTATATTGAACCATTGAAAGATCTCAAGCAGAGAGTGATGTGATTACACTTGTATTTCAGACAGATCACACAAACAACAGTGTTACTTTCTTGTAGTAATCAGACCCTTCTTTCTAGGTCTGTTCTTTGGATTTGATTTTCTTCAGATCAATACAACTTTTAGCCTCCTTGATCACTACTGGTAGATCTCTCTCTCTCTCTCTCTCTCTCTCTCTCTCTTTCCTAAATGTACAATACCATCCACTTTATCCATCAGCCTGGTTTATAGCATTTCCACCAACCGATTCTCAATTATGTGTGGATATATGCATTATAGGAAGGATATAACATTTTCACTTGGAGCACATTTTCAAAATGGGACATGTCTTTGTGTCACACTCCCCTCTTGTTCCGGAATTCTGATAAGCTTAGGGTTTAGAAGGATGAATAGGGGAAGTAAATGGGATGGCATTTGGGAAAAGTTTCTCCTTTTAAAGAATAGAGATCTGGAAATGAGAACTCTAATCAAGATAATATCCCTCTCAATTCTGTGGTTTTTAAAAAACTATTACAAAATCAGTATTTATATTTTAATAATGATAACCTTATAGTTAGTTGAATGTTAGCTCTAAAAAATGATATGTCCATATCCTAATACCCAGCCTCTGTGAATGTTACCTTATTTGGACAATAAGTCTTTGCAGCTGTAATTAAGTTAAGGATCTTGAAATGAGATCATCTGGGTGGGCCTTAAATTCAACAATGAGTATCCTTATAAGAAAGAGAAGAGAACACATGCATAGAAAGAAAAGCCATGTGAAGATGGAGGCAAAGACTGGAGTTATAAAGCCATAAGCCAAAGAATGCCTGGAGTTACTTGACACTGAACAAGACAAGGAGGTGTTCTCTGTTAGAGCCTTCAGAAGCGTGGCCTTGCTGACACCTTGATTTCAGACTTCTGTTGTTTTAAAACACCAGGTTTATTATAATTTGCTTTGGCAACCTTAGAAAGCTAGTCCATCATCATTTAATAAATATGCTTAACATTTTCTTTTCAGAAAGGAGACAGTTTTTCAAAGTGCTGTATAGTGGTATGAAATAAATAAATTTGGGCAAAGTAACTTAATCCCTTTGAGCCATTTTATTTTCCCCTACCTAATCCCATCCTCACAGAATATTGAGATAACTAAATAAAATGAAATAAAATTACTTAGCAGACAGCTGGCAAAAGGCAGGTGATCAGAGATTTAGCCACTGAACATAGGACTGAACATACTACACAGACATCTTGGTGAAGCAAGTCCTCCCATAAGAGTGAGGGTAATGAACATGCAAAGCCCCAGTCCTGCATCAGAATCTCTTTTGCATGTAACCACCTAACACCATCTGGTGTCAGCTCCTGTTTCTCACCAACTAACCACTGCCCTCTCCCCCAACCTTTTCTACTTCCTGTTTATGTAGATTGCTGCTTCCTGGCTAAGGGAACTGAACAGTTTTAGCCAGACTGCCTTTCCCCTGGACCTATGCCAAGAACACCTTCCCTGTTCTCCTCTCATTCTGCTTTCCTTCTTGTAGTAAAAGGCATCATATTAAGGAGAAGCAAACTGCCTTCCTGCACTAACCCCAGTTAAGCAACAGGTCTTCTTCCTGGCATTGGATTGAATTAAATGGACACAATTAATAACATATCATGTATTATGTATAAAGAAATCTTTCCATCCTTGAGTGTATTGGCCCCTTCAAGCTATTGGTATTGGTGCTTTTTTTCATTCAAATGTGCTCCTTGTGATGCCTCCATTTTCAGCCCAGCCCTCTCCTGTGTGTGTGAAGCAGTCCTAACCAAGAGTCGCAGGACAGCAGTAGATTAAACTAAGTCAGAATACAAGTTAGGGGGTTGTTGAAATGAAATGGTTCTTGCTATGAGGAAAATATCCACACAATCTGAGAGGCTTTCAAATCAAGCATTTAGAACATGAGGGTAAGCATGGGTATTTTGAAAAACATTCCTTGGTGATATAAAAATTTTTCCCATCATACCAGACACACCATTCTTAACACAATAGATAAGAATGTGGACACTGGAGTCTGTCTGGATTCAAATCCTGGTTTGCCATTCATGAGCCATGTGAACCATGCCAATCGACCTCACTAGGCCTCATTTCCTCATCTGTAAAACAGTACTAATATTCCTCACCTTCTCAATAGAATTATTGTGAGGAATAAAATAACATTCATTAAAAAGCATTTATACTATATAAGCATATGCTATTATGACTATTACTTTTATTGTTGTTTTTATTGCCCTGTTGAAGGAAAAAGAAGTTGGTCAGTCTGGGCACTATGGTAGATGCCTATAATACACAGATACTCAGGAGGCTGAGGCAGGTGGATCTCAAGTTCAAGGTCAGCCTAGGTAACTTAGTGAGACCCTGTCTCATAATAAAAAAATAAAATGGCTGGGGATGTAACTTAGGGGTAGAGCACTTACCCAGACTGTGTAAAGTCCTGCGTTCAATCCCTAGTACTGAATAAAAAAAAAAAAAAATTGGTCAGAGGTGGTGGGATGCCTGAAATAGTATAGTAACTTGAAATCATATAGGTAGTGGTGATGGTAGGGTTTGTGGTATGACAGTAGAAGTGAGAAACAGGTGGAATAGAAGAAAGACCATCCATTATTGGAAGAAGAAAATGTGTATTTTTAAGCAGGTGCTGTCTGGGACTAGCACAACTGAATTTAGATCTTGCCTTTACTATTTTATGGTAGCACAACCATGAGAAGATTACTTGTTCCCTCATCTATAAAATGGAGACGAAAATAATAGTGACTCTTGTATAGGGCTGCCATGGAATCGAATGAATGAATACATGACATACAGATTTCTTAGAACAGTGACTGGCATGTAACGAGTGTTAACTCTTGTTTTTATTGAAGATGAAAAGGTCAAGGTACTGAGGAGTCAATTGTTTGCTGGACATTGGCATTATCTGAGATAACAGTGAGGTTTGAGGCAAAGGGGAACACTGTGAGTTAGGTGGAAAAGTCGTCACTAAATGAGGAGTAGTAAAGCTATAAGAAGGGGAACAAGATGGTAGCCAAATGGCCTGAGCCTTCAAGTGACGGAGTCTCTCACAAGAGTGTGGAAGCACTTACTAGAAGCAAAGAGAACACCAATACCACATCCTGGCCCTGAGCTGAGGAAATAAATTGAGGCCAAGAAGAAAAAGGAGATGTCGAAGAAGATGCTGAGGCTATAGGGGAGTTTTCTGGCTAAGAACTGAGAGTCCAGGTGGCATGGTAAGAGTATGGAAGGTGGAGGGAGGATGAGGTAAAGCTACATTGGCTAAACATCACAGAAATGCTTTGTATAGTAAATAGTCCAGACCAGACTATTCTTTAGGACTTTCAGCAGTGATGGAAATGTTCTCTATCTGCACTATCTTATATGGTAAGACTATTGAGCCCTTAAAAATGAAGACAGCATGACCAGTATTCCTTGACAAGTACTGGGAGATTTTGTTAAGATGCAGGATCCTAGGTTCCACCCTCATCTATTATTAGTGTCTCTGTAATTTGGTCCAGGAATATCACCAGATAGAAACACAGCCAGATTTAGGAACTGCTGCAGGATCTGAGGAGGAGAAAGAAGCTATCTGTTTGTGTTAAATATGAATGTCTGTCTTACAGACATTAATTTAAAATTTTAAATTAAAAAAATTTAACAGTAAAGAGAATTGTATTGCCTTGAATTTTGGTAGTACCACTGTTCTTAATAAGGTGGTAAATAACTGTTTAAATCCAAAAGCGAAAATTCTCTCTAAATAAAAAGGGAAAAGAGTTTTAAATGTTGAGGGTACTCTGGAATGAAAAAGGAGGGAAGAGGAAAATTATATAAGATGGTAATGGGCTGAACACTAAACACACACACACACACACACACATAAACTTGCCTGAGTCCACCAAATTACAAGTGTTTGTTATAAATTTTTTTATTGATGGGGCAGTAACTTATAAAAAGCAATATAGAGCCAGCACAACTTAAAGCAGATGCCTAGAGACAGAGAATGTCAGAGAGCATAAACTTCTAGAAACTCCCAGAAAGCTGGGGAAATATATGTGTTATTCCAGATTATGGAATCAGATACTGAGACAAATCATGAGTCTGGGGGATTACAGAGGTGAGATATTAATGTGGGCTTCAGCTATTAGGTAACTTCTGGCCCTTCCTCTAACTGCACACTGAAAGGACACAGGTAAAAGTGAGAATCAGGAGGTGGGAATTGTTTGGGGGAACAGGGGTGTCAAGTTCCACAGAGCAGATGAGATAAATACAGAACATGGATCTTAGGAATATATCAGCAATTGAGCCTTAGATGCCAAATCTTCATTAAATCTAAGGAACAAGGAATGTTCAAAAATGAATATGAAACCCAATGATCAGGTAAGTTCAGCAACAGCGCAGAACACAGGGTCAAGGCAGGAACCAGCAAAAGGTACAGACTTCTCAGTGTGGTACTGGGTTATATGAGGCTCCATTCCTCAGGGGGAGGTATAGATTTGGGGGGAAATGTATACCCTGCATATTGGAACACATGTGTGCATGTGCATATGCACTAGAAGATACATAACATAAAATTTACTATTTTATCTTTTATTTTTCAGTACTGTGCACTGAACCCAGGGATGCTCTACCACTGAGCTACATCTTCAATCCTTTCTTTTTTCTTTTTTCTTTTGATACAGGGTCTCACTAAGTTGCCCAGGCTGGCAATACTCCTGCCTCAGCTTCCCAAGTCACTGGGATAAAATGCATGCACCATCATGCCCAACTTTTAATTGTTTTTAAGTGTACATTTTCAATTGTACTAAGTATATTCACATTGTTGTACAAGTATTATCACCATCCATGTCCAGAACTTTTTCATCTTTCCAAATTGAAACTGCACCCATTAAACAATAACTCCCATTTTCCCTCTCCCCAGACCCTACTGTTCTTTCTGCCTATGAATTCAACTATTGTAGGTATATCATGTAAGTGGAATCATACAATATTTGCCCTTTCATGTCTGAACTAATGAAATTTACTTTTTAATTTCCCCTCAAATTTCCAAAGAAACATATTGTTATCAGATGTGCCCCAGGATGTGCCTCTATCAGGTCTTCCATAAACCAACCATGTGCCCTTATCCACCACTGATTCTCCTCTTGTTGTTGTCATGAAGAAGGAAGTCTGCTTTCTCCCTTCCCATTGTTTCTTCTTGTGCTGCCAATTTGACTCCTTTATTCCTCAACCTTGATCATAAATGTCAATTTTAGCTCTATTCAATCACACCAAATTTTAGCTCTATTCAATCATACCCTTTCTGACCCCCAAATGAAAGGGAATTGCCCCTGTTAAGAGTGAAAAATTTTTCAACAAAGCTTAGATAGTCTGGCATCTAAACAAGTGTGTTAGGACTTACACAGGTGACCATGAAGCTCCTTTAATCATCTAAGGTCTAGGCTGGGACTTACTCTGTGACACCACCTACCTCAGCCTCCCTCACTGTTTTGATTGTGCCCCACCGTAAGATTGACAGGTCCTTCCACTGCCCACCATGATCCCTTTCCGGCACCACGTCTCTGCCCTTCCCCTATAAAGAAGGCCTATTTCATCCTATGTCTGTTGGAGGACATCATCTATCTCTCTAGGGTTTTTCTAATCATTAGTTCTCCATACACTTTTTACCTTTTCTCCTAGAAGGCCTAGGAATCTTCATGTAAATCAGATCTTTGATGTGGCAGTGATATTCCAGAATGCTCAAGCTGATATGCAATTGAGTCTCTCTCATTAGGACTATAAGGTACATGACTTTTATTTTTGAAACACATGATGGAAGGGCAGCTTAGAGACTGTAGTCTCATGGCCATATAGTTTCAGCTTTATAAAAGTCTTCTTTCCAGCCACAGAAGTAGTCTTAATCTGGAAGTAAGCACCAAGAAGTAGGAAAGTCCACGGGCTTTGGCCAAAATCAGGGTTCTGATTCTGACTCCTCTATCTACTGGGTGTGCAACATTGGCAAATAATTTCATTTGACTAAGTCATAATTTCCTCATATGCGAACTGGTATATTATAGTACCTAATGTATAGGGTGTATCAGCTGGGATTAGTATTAGAAACAGAAACATGATATAAACAGCTTAAATAATATCATTTATTTTTCTTTTAGAAGTCTTCAGGCAGAAAGCCCAGAGCTACTTCACCAAGTCCTGAGAAGTCCAGGCTCAATTTCTGTTCTTCATTCCTCAGCTGTGGCCCTTACCCTCATGATCAAAGATGGTGACTAGGGTGGCAGCCATCACATCTGTATTCCAGGAAGTAGGATGGAGGAAGAGATAAAGAAGAGACAAAGGGCATGTACCATCTATCTTTGGAGGAAAACAGGAGCTTCCATGCAACACTTCTGCTTGTATCTCATTGTCAAGAACTTAGTCATATGGTCACACTTAGCTGCAAGGAAGGATGGGAAATTCCAAGCAGATTTGTGCACAGCTGAAATTTAGGAATCCTTTTGCTATGGAAGAGGAGTAAGGTAGATTTGGGAGACAATTTGAGACTCTGTTACAAAAGTTACTTATTATAAAGATGAAAGCACTCCATCAATAAATGTTGGCTATTTTTTAATATTCTTCCTTTATGGATTACTAAGGAGTAACTTAGGAAAGCAGGGATAAGAGTGGTCTTATCAGACAGGCGTGGAGGCAAATGTCTGTCTTCCCAGCTACTTGGGAAGCTAAGGCAGAAGTTGTTCTTCAAATGAAGATTAGATGTGACTTTCATTTTATTCTTTGTCTTTATTAAAATGGTGACTCACCTAGACATTATACCTCTTGAGATACTGACTTAATTTTTCAAAGTTGTTTTATCTCCTTCACAGATTTAAATAAGTGATACTTTAATGGGACTTTGCTTTGAGGATATTACATTGACTCACTGTGAGTTAGTTACTGACACAGTAAAGCAGACTCTCAGAAAATATCCTAATTAGATATTGTCTCTGGAAGCAATGTTTCTCAAAAGATCTATGCACCTCCTTACACCCCATTCAGCATTATGAGGGTTTCCTTTTCTGTAACAACTTCCATTGCCAAGGGCTGTATCAGCATCATCTCTTACATTATTCTGACTTCCCCTCTGCTTACATTCTGTCTGCAGTAAGGACAAGTGCCTGAAGAATCTTGTTTCTTCTCTGTCTTAATAATTCTACATCACCCGCTATCTGAGATGCAGCACATGATCTCTTTCATTCTAGGGGGCATTATTTATCCCACTGCTCCTAATGTACATATAGTGAATAACCAAGACACTGGAAGAACTGAATAATTAACTGGGGACAACTAGGACAGACAGCCCAGAATCAAAGGGCTGTGATATTCACATTCTGGTATAATGGTCTTCAAAAGGATAGTTTAGCACAATCTTACCTTACCTTACTTTTTTTTTTTCCATTGAAACATTAATTTGTATTCCAGTATGTAAAACTGATAACAGCAGAACTAGTCTTGAAGGTGGGAAGAGTCTAAGCCCGATCCACTCAGCTTGCCTCTTGTCAAAACCCTTTGCTATCATGTGAGTTCTTCAAGGTATCTTCATGAAACCTGAAGGCTCACTCCACTATTCTCAGTTTGAATATCCCTATTCTGGTCCATTCTCTTGCTTTGAGAGATGATCAAGTGAAAAGGAAAGATAAAAGCTTTAGAATAAAATAGACCTGATGTCAAATGTTGAGCTCTACCTTTTACCAGATATATGACCCTTGGGCCTCAATTGATGACAGCTGCTTTCCTACGTTGTCATGAAAATTCAAGTGGGTTTATGAATATAAAATTGTTGGTACAGAGCAGGTTCTCTGTTACCTCTTTTCCTTCCCCTTAAGGTAAGATGACATCTAATACATTTTCAACAGATGTTTAACATCTTTTCCCACCACACTGACCACTATGTACCTTTACTCATGTATATAAAAATACACATAATTTCTGGGTAATTTTAGGAATTGGCAGCTAATGCTTATTGTAGTTTGTATAAACAGGCATTAGTTGAGTTAATAAAAGTATTATCTATGAGGGTTATGATATAGTATAAATGAACAGGCTCCTTATGTTTGAAAATTTTTAAAAACTTGGGGACTGGGGATGTATTTCAGCAGTACAGCACTTGCCTACCATGTGCAAATCTGTGGATTCGATCCCTAGTGTCACAAAAAAAAAAAAAAACTATCCATCACAATAAAGATTAGAAGTGTTGGCTGGACACATCAATGTTTATAGCAGCACAATTCACAATAGCTAGACTGTGGAACCAACCTAGATGCCCTTCAATAGATGAATGGATAAAAAAAAATGTGGCATTTATACACAATGGAATATTACTCAGCACTAAAAAAAAAACAAGATCATGGCATTTGCAGGGAAATGGATGGCATTAGAGCAGATTATGCTGAGTGAAGTTAGCCAATCCCTAAAAAACAAATGCCGAATGTCTTCTCTAATAAAAGGGGGGTGACTCAAAATGGGATAGGGAGGAAGAGCATGAGAAGATTACCACTAAACAGGGAAGAGAGGTGGGAGGGAAAAGGAGGGAGAAGGGGATTTGCACGGAAGATGGAAGGAGACCCTTATCGTTATACAGGATGTTGTGAGGAGAAAAAAAAAAAAAAAAAAGAAGTGTGTCACATTAGATTGGGTAGAGAGATGTGATGGGAGGGGAAGGGAGGGGAAGGGGGAAAAAAGGACAGCAGACATTATTATTGCTGTATGTATATAGGTGACTGTATGACCAATGTGATTCTGCAACCTGTACAATCAGAAAAATGAGAAATTATACCCCATTTGATTCAAATGTAGGAATTGTCAAGATCATTGTACTGTCATGTGTAACTAATAAAAAAATTTAAAAAGAAAGAAAGAAAGAACCCATTGTTCAAACCTAGGTACAAAAAAAAAAAGAAGAAGAAGTGTTGGGCTGGAGTTGTGGCCTAGTAGTATGAGAACTTACCTAGCATGTGTGAGGCACTGGATTCGATTCTCATCACCGTATATGAGTAAAGAAATAAAATAAAGGTCCATCAACAATTAAAAAGAATGAAAATGTGGTTAAAGAAATAAAGAATAGATTCTCCTACTTACCCATTTGGGCAAAGCAGCCCAAGTACCCTCATGCCCAGTATAATGCATTATGAGTCATTAAGTAAAAGTCAAATGACAGGAAGGGAGCCAGTCAAACCAAATAGTGATCAGCTCATGGACACAGGATTCATGGACACAGAGAGAGAATGGTTCAGACCTGATATCTAAGAGATTTTACTACTTTCAATCTTAATTCTAGAATTAGAGAGCAGAGGGTAATGGACAATGGTTGTGAAAGGCAAAATAATGGAACCCCAAAATATACAGGTCCTAATCCTTAGAATCTCTGAGTATGTGATGTTACATGGCAAGGGGGAATTATGTAACTATGTAAAGAGTGGCAAATGGAATTACTAATTAGCTGACCTTAAAACAAGGATAATATCCTGGATTATTTGGACAGACTCAATATAATCAAAAGGATTCTTAAATGTGGAAAAGGGAAGCAGAAGATGTTCTAGCCCATTATGCTGCTATAACAAAATATCTGAGGCTAGGTAATTTATAAGGAACAGAAATTTATTTCTCATAGTTCTGGAGGTTAAGTCAAAGATTTGGGCACTAATAGGTTGGGTGTCTGGTGAGGGCCCCATTCCCAGCTTCCAAGATGGCACCTTGTTGCTACATTCTTTGGAGGAGCCAAATACTGTGTCCTCACATGGCAGAATGTGGAAGGGCAAAACAGACCTAAGCTAGTTCCTTCCATCCCTTTTATGAGGCACTTAATCACTTCTCCAAAGGTCCTATCTTTTAATATCACCACAGTGGAGGTGAAATTTCAACATGAATTTTGGTGGGCATGTTTTAAAACTACAACAGAAGAAAATGTGATAAGAGAAGCAGAAGTTGGAGTTATGACATGGGAGGACTCATTCCACCATCACTGGCTTGGAAGATGGAAGGGGACCCCAAGACAAGAAATTTAGGTAGACTTTAGTATCTAGAAAAGGCAAGGACACTGACTATCCCCTCCAGAGTTTCTTATAAAGAATAGCCCTGCCAATAACTTGATTTTACTTTAGTGCCACCATTTTGGTCTTCTGACTGACTACAGAACTGTAAGATAATAAAATTTAAAAAAAAAATTTTTTTTTAGTTGTGGATGGACACAATATCTTTATTTATTTATTTTTATGTGGTGCTGAGGATTGAACCCAGTGTCTCACATGTGCAAGGCAGGAGCTCTACCACTGAGCTACAGCCCCAGCCTCCAAGATAATAAATTTGTACCATTTAAGCCACCAACTTTGTTTGTGATAATTTTTTTCATAGCAGCAACAGAAAATAATGCAATGGTGATAGACAACACTGGGTCACTACACAGGACAATGTATGTATATGGGGGTTGGGTGTGTCTGTGAGTCCAGCTCTGAGAAACTATGTTCAAAGAAGCTAAATGCCTCAAGGCTTGAAGTTGCTTAACAGCATCTCTCTAGTATATGGTTCATTTCTTGATTAAATTGGAGATGGTCACTCCTTACCTTCTAGGCCTACATAGGGAGGGCAGTAGGCAAGCTCTTTATGCTTTTCCTGATAAGTTACTATGTGCTTTTGGAAACTAATGGTATCAAAAGTTCCCAGCTGGGCTGGGGCTGTAGCTCAGTGGCAGAGTGCCTGGCTAGCATGTGTGAGGCACTGGGTTTGATCCTTAGCACCACATAAAAATAAATAAAATAAAGACATTCTGTCCATTTATAACTACAAAAAAAATTTTTTAAAGCTCCCATCTTAGTCCCTTTGGGGGGAGCCTGGAGACTTCCCAAAACTTATAATACCAGGATTGCTTCTGGTAGTGAAAGTAAGAGTCACACATCCCGATGAGTGCCTGTCTTCCTCATAAATTCCTAGAAAACAGTCTATTTTACTTTCTTTCTCAGAGTTTAAAACAAAATGAAAGACCTTTCCACTGGCAAGTAAACACCACAAGATGTATTACTAATGTTAACTATAGATTCTACTTGGGTTTTATAAGCACACATTAAAAAAAAAAAAAAAAAAACTTTACAGACCTCAATTCTTTTAACTGTTACAGTTCTATAAAGGACATCTTGTAAATAAAATAACTAAAATCCAGAACAATTAAGAAACTGCCCCCAAAATACAGCTATCAAGTAGTAACCCAGCTCAAGTTTACCCCAAAGCCCTGATGTATTTTACCACTACCCCACCTCACTGCCTCAAGTATTGCACTATCACCAGAATTGGTGAAGGGGGAGGCTCCAGCTTCCAGAAGTTCTTTTAACACAAGAACACAGATTTGGACTAAAAACAACTCTAATAATAAAATAAAAAACACAGTTCAGAAACCTAACAGCATCCTTTCAAACCTGACTTCCTACGATATTGGTCCCCTGAGCGGCATTCCTTCCTTAGGCTTCTGGTCAATCTATATCTTTCTGTTTGAACTTCCCATCCCATCTTCCCTATTTCCTTTCAAACCCCATTTACCATGACTAACAGAGAAGAGAAAAGGGGGGGAAGGAGACAAGGTGAAGAAAGAGGAACTGGGCTAAGCAGATAAGAGGTTAAGAGTCCAGAGCCCTGTGTGACAGTGGGTAACAATGGTGCCCAGCAGGTCTGGAAGCTGAAGCTCAGTCCCTTGCTTCAGAGCCAAGACTAAATCCCAGCTCACGAAATGTACCTCATGCTTTCTCTTCCCTATGTGCCTCAACCCCATTCCTGCTTGAGATTCCCCAGTCCATCTTGACTAAAGGTACACAGATAAGGCATGGGAGAGAATGAAAAAATAAATAAATAACACGAAGAAGCTGAAGAGTCAATAGAATGCTTGTCCAGTTCAGTTTAATTTATAATCCCTTGCCTGCCTCCTCTGAAGAACTCTGCCCCTAGCTGTGCTGGCTCTACTTTGAGCCTCTAAGGACTCCATTCTGTCATCAGACCACATCAGAGTTCTGCCCCCTGGGAAAGACAGGTGTCAATCTAGGTGCTTAAGTATTCATTCAACAAACATCACTGAGTACCAACTCTATGCCAGACAGTATGCTAGGCACAGTGATTCATGGATAACCAAAAAAAAAGTGTTCCCATCATGGTGAATATTATAGGAATTAAGTCTTACATAAAGTCTCCATTTATAAAGCCCTTTCAAAGCAGTCAATCACTACCATACTACCAGTCAATCACTCTCAGCTACCACAAGTGTCCAGGCTTAGAAACAGACTGATAAATTTGATTTAACTTTATAGTTCCTTAAGCCTGACAACTCAGATATCCATGTATATTCTTCATCTTACAAGGACACAGGGTATCATGCAAGGAAGATAAAGATTTCATCTTAGATGCCAACTCTGATCCACTGGGAGTGGCTATGTTGATAACTGTGAAACCCCATCTGGGATCAGCAGGAAATATCTGCACCCATTTAGGAGAAGTGAGAAGAAATGTGCCTCCCATTATTATCCCAAACCTAAAGTAGACAATTTGCAATTTTTACAATTGTTTCATATTCATTCATTTCTCAACTAGGCAACAAGTTCTTGGGAAGGCAGCGTTATTGCAAGCTGAGCCTAAGAGTGCTTCTTTCTCTTATAAAAGGTAGCATGGTGGGGGCTGTGGCTGTGGCTCAGTGATAGAACGCTTGCCTAGCATGTGTGAGGCATGGGGTTTGATCCTCAGCACCACATAAAGATAAATAAAATAAAGGTATTGTGTCCATCTACAACAAAATAGTAAAAAAAAAAAACGGGGAGCATAGTGGGATGGAATGAGCACAAGCTGCCCAGAATCAGGAATGCAGACAGATTGTCTGATCCCGGACATGGTACAGTCAATTCTCATTTTTCATAAAGGTTATGTTCTATAAAGACTTTGTGAATTCTGAGTCAGCACTGGCTAATGGACTATTACTCCTAAGGGAAATACACAGTTTATGTTCCTGGAAGCCTTTGGTCACAATGTTTTCATCAACCAATCAATATATAAGCTCATTTTATGTGGATTTCTGTTTAAGGACACCTTATTTAATATATGGTATAGTGTATGGCTATATACCCTGAATGTACCTGATCTCATCTAATATATGTTGTTGATTCCTTAACATTGAATTCATGGACAACACAGCACTTATGCCTGAATGATGCTTATATAACATGTATTTTCTCTGGAAGGCATGTCATAGCCTTCTGGTACTTAGGGATACCAGACAATACTTCAGCACTACAATTGGGGAGGGGGCATTTTAAACAGCAAAATCAGCAACAAAAGCACAAAACTGAAATGAAATAAGAAAAATATGGCACTAAGTAGACTTATTTACAGTGTAAGAGCTGAAACAAGAAGACCAGGTATTGACTTGTTCAACCTCAGTTTAGAATGTGCACATTGAAAAACTCTTATATTGTACTGTCCTACACATGTTTGTGAAGGACCACTAAAGTGCCACTAATATAATTTGATTTCACAAATAAATTTTAGCAAGGAGATGGATTTGCAATTTAAAATCCATGAATAATAAGGATGGACTGTACTAAGCCTCTGTGAGCCTTAGTAACGGAACCCCACACATACTAGAGATTAAATGAAAAAAGGTATGTGAAGCAATTCCCATGATTTCAGCTAACTCTTTACACCAAAATAATTGCATTTTCACCCTATACACCTTGTCTGCCATTGTCCATCCTAGGAAATAAGTAGATACTAAGAAATTTCCAACCAAAATATCACCTTCACACCCTTGGAGCATGAACCCAAAACTATGCAGATTAGCTCAAATAGAAAAGGAGGTGATTTGAATGGATACAAGAAGCAACCTCTTGAGATGCTAAAATGTAGGGCTCAGCATAGCCAGACCTCTCTGGAATGGGACTAAAAACAGATAAGATCACATGGCTGCATTCTCTACCATCTGTGCCTCTCTCTGAGTATCTGCTACATTTTTCTGCTTTTCTGGCTTCCTTGCACCCTCATAATTTTGGGTCTTATGTGGTTCTGGCTTTCATAGCAGACTCAAGCCTGGCTCTACATGTCTGGTGACACCTATCATTTTTGCCTGTCTAGCACCAGTCTCACACTTGTAGTAAGTGTGGCTTTAGCGTGGGCCTGCGAGCCAGGCCTGACCCTTGACTCTCCCTTCTGAGAATTTGATCTGTCTTGGTTATTTTCTATCACATCTGTCATTACTCTGTATACCTTTTTGCTGCCTCGCGACTTTTGTTTGCTCAGAGCTCCTGTTTATTCAGGGTTTCTGCTTACTCATGAGGTCTCAATACTGCCTTTTCTCCATGTCTTTCAGCTTCTACTCTCACTAAAGATTTTTCTTTTTCTTTTGGTCTGTCCAATTCTGATTCTTGAAAGAAAAAAATATTACTGGCACAGTTACTCTACACATTTTTATGTTAAACTTTCATACCAGAACACCCTCAAAGCTAACTTCTACTTTATTGATCAGTTGACCCCAGGTAAGAGCCTGCCATTGTTCAACAAGCAGTGGGTTGATTTAAGGGGCTAGAGCATGAAATATAATATTGAGTATAGCCACTTATGTTAAAGGATTTACATCAAAGTGGTTATTCAGATTCCTCTCTTCTAACACTTCATGTCTTATCCATGAAGAGATCCTGTTAGTGCTACCTTCAAGATATATTTAGAATGTAATCATTTCTCCCTGTTACTACTGCTATCACTCTTCTCCAAGAAGCACTATTTTTCACCCACATTTCTTCGGTAGCCTGATAAGAAGTAACCTCCTTCTACCCTGTTATGGTTTGGATATGAGGTGTCCCCCAAAAGCTCATGTGTAAGACAATTCAAGAAGATTTAGAGGAGAAATGATTGGGTTATAAGAACCTTAACCCAATCAATGGATCAATTTGCTGATGGGATTAACTGAGTGGTAACTGTAGGTGGGTAGGGTGTGACTGGAGGAAGTGGGTCATTGAGGGTGTGCCTTTGGGGTGTATATTTTTTATCTGGCAAGGGGACACTCTCTCTCTGCTTTCTGATCATCATGTGAGATGCTTCCCTCTGCCATACTCTTCCACCATGATGTTCTGCCTCACCTCTAGCCCTAAAGAATGGAGCCAGCTATCTATGATTGAGACCTCTGAAAATGTGAGCCCTCAAATGAACTTTTCCTCCTCTAGAGTTGTTCTGGTCAGGTCTTTTAATCACAGCAAAAAAGGTTGATTAAAACACACCCAAAATCTAGAACCAATTGTCAGAGCAATCTTTTAAAGCCTGAGTCATAGAACAGTGACATTTGCCTGTAGTTTCAACTACCAGGGAGACCAAGGAGAAGATTCATGTGATCCCAGGAGTATCAGAGCAGCCTGGGAAACATAGCTAGACCTAAGATAGAAAAAAAGCAATCAGTATCCCCAAAAGGTATTTTTTAATTTTTCATCTATCTTTGACAGCCATGGCTGCTCCTAAATGCCTTATAGCCAGCCACAACTATATCAGATGGCTCCTAGCCACTAGACTACTCAGAGACTTTTGCTTTGGCTGCAGCAAGCTTCAGTTGCAGGTTGCTCCCAGAGTCCCACTCTGCAGCCTCTCTGGGTGACTCTGCCCGTCTGTGGCTGCTTCATCTATCCCCAGTGTGGTTTGTAAAAAGCCTCTCCCCTGCCCATGACTAAATAGAAAGTGTGTGGTTGGCTGGCAGAACACTGCACATGTGTGAGCCCACCTACTCTATCTATATAAGCAGCCATTCCCATACCCTTATTGGAACTGTCTGTGTACTACTTCCCCTACAGGAGACCTAATAAAGCCCTTTAGGATAGTTTTATTTTGCCAATTCATGATTTCTATCTCAAGAAGAGCAGGGCTGAGCAGGTTACACTAAGAGTTAGAAATAGTGAGACTGCTGGCACTGAAAGAAGCCAGCAGCCAGGGCTGGTAACACTAAGAGGAGTTAACAGCCAGAGAATGGCAGGGAGCAACAGAGGGCTTCTGGAAGCTGCTAGCTCTGGCTTCTGCAAGAGCTCTAGAGAGCTCCCAGTAGCTGATAGCTTCCAATGCAAGGAAAAGAACATGGAAACTGCAAATACAAGGAGCTGAGAGTCACTGGTATCAACACTGTTAACACTAAGAGTTGAGAGCCTTTGGCTCTCAAAGCTCAGAGCTGCTAACACTAAGGAAACTGCACTTTGCTTATTCATGATTTCAATCCAAATTGAGCAACAGAACTCTCAGCTGATTGGTAACAGACCCTTTCTCAAAAAAAGAAAAAAAAAATAGAAAAAAAAACATCTAAGTCACTTCTGTTATTCATTTGTTTCACATATGACAATGGTTTCCCATTTCACTCAGTAAAAACCAATGTACTAGCCCTTGTTATCTCTGGCCTCATTTTTACCACTCTCCCCCTTGCTCACACCAGCTTCACTGATCTTGCTCTTCCTCAAATATTCCCACCTTAAGGGTTTTCCTTTAACTGCCTCAGCTGTCTGAAATATACTTGTGTTAGATCTTTGTTTGACTCTCATATCTCCTTTAGATCTTTATTCATATCTTGCTTTCTCCAAAAGGCCTGCCCAATCAACTTATTTCATTTTACAGCTTAGAGTAATAATCATGGTATTCAGGCTAGAATATAAGCTCCACAAAGACAGAGATCTTTGCCTATTTTGTTCCTTTATATATTCTGAGGATTTAGAACACTGCCTGGTCCAAGGCAGGCACTGTTTTGTTGAATTGTTCAATTTGTTGAAATGAATTATATTCCTTCGTAGAAAGCAAAAAACATGGCAGGTACACTAAGGCTTTCCCTATGCAATATAAAATATGTCTTTTAGGGAAATTTATAACACTAAATGCATATGTTAGAAAACAGGAAAAGTCTCAGAATCTAGAAGGTTCGAAGTTTGGTCACCAGTACTGGAAAATAAAAAAGATAAAGAGAAGGAAATAATAAAAAAGAAGAAATCAGATATCAATGGAACAAAACAGAACAATAGGGGAAAATCCGTGAAACAAAGGGTTGGGTCTTCGAAAAGATCAACAGAATTGATAAAATTCTAGCAAGACTGATAACAAAAAGAGAGAGAAGATACAAATTAGTAATATTAGGCACGCGGTTGTGAGGGGAATGGGAAAAAAACAAGGAGAGAAATGAATTACAGTAGATGGGGTAGAGAGAGAAGATGGGAGGGGAGAGGAGGGGGGATACTAGAGGATAGGAAAGGTAGCAGAATACAACAGTTACTAATATGGCATTATGTAAAAATGTGGATGTGTAACCAATGTGATTCTGCAATCTGTATTTGGGGTAAAAATGGGAGTTCATAACCCACTTGAATCTAATGTATGAAATATGATATGTCAAGAGCTTTGTAATGTTTTGAACAACAAATAAAAATAAATAAAAAACAACTAACAAAATACTTAAAAAAAAAAACTAAACATGCAACTATCATAAAAAATCAGCAGTTTCACCCCAAATATTTATCCCAGAGGGAAAAAAAAGTCATATTCACACAAAAATCTGTACATGAATATTTATACCAACTTTATTTGTAATACCCCAAATCATAAACAATCCAGATATACCTCAATGAGTGAAGAGTTAAACAAATTGGGTACATCCATACCATGGAATATTATTCAATAAAAAAGAACACATTATCAATCAATACATGCAAAACCTGGATGAGTTTCCAAGAATTACAATGAGTAAAAAAAACCCAAATTTATATATTGTATGATTCCGTTTACAAAATCTTCTTGAAATGACAAAATTATAGAAATGAAGAAAAAATTGATGGCTACCAGGAATAACAAAGAGGGGTAGTGGAAGGAAGGTAGGCATGATTATAAAAGGACAACATGGAGGATCCTTGTAGTGATGAAAATATTCTGTGTCACTATAATATGCTAGTTGTGATACTGTATTATAATTTTGCAAGATGTTACCATTGGGGAGAACTAGGTAAAAGATCTAAGAGCTCTTTCTGTACCATATCTTACAATTACATCTGAAAACAAAAAGTTTAAATTAAAAATCTCTTTCTTGAGCTGAGGACATGGCTCAGTGGTGGAATGCTTGCCAACCCTGCATGAGGCCCTAGTTTCAAACCCCTTACCTCAAAAAAAACTCCACAAAACCCAAAAAACTTCCTCAATTTTAAAATGCCATAGACTACATTTATTTATACCTATTTTGAGGGAAAAGGAAAAAACTCTGTTAAATTTAATCATTGATTGTAATATTATATTTCAATTTCAGAAATGTTAAAATATAGAAAAGTACATCTTACAAATAACTAGGAAATAAATTAAGTATGCATATTTATTTGAACACTCCAGAGAGAAAAACATTGCAAGAAAAGACTACAAAGTCTTAGCCATGGTCCTCCCTAAGTGGGAGTTCCTTTTCTTTTTTTTTAACTTATCTGCATCTTCTCATTTTTCTACAGTGAATACACTAGTTACGTTATTTCAAAGGCACACCATACTTTAAGACATTATTTACAACAAACCTAATCCATTGTTTAAAAATGCAACCAATCCTCACATAGTCATTTCAGTCTTTAATATCATAGAAACCAATATCTCCCAAAGCAACCCAGCTCTAATTGTTTGAAATAAGAGCTGTTGAAAGCAAAGGTCTTTACAGGCTGGGCCTTTAGAGGGTTTAAGGACATGGGTTTAGTTCCAGCACAAGTCAATTAACTTGGTTTATTCATGAAGGAAAATGGTAAAGGTACACTACCTGCATGGCTCACAAGGGCCAGGCACTACTCAAACATTGTCCACAAGAGACACAAACATGTGAAAGTAAACATGCAGTGAAAATCCATCTCTGCTAAGCACCACTTCTCACACTGGACAATTCCTCATTTCCTCAAGTGGTCAGGAGGAAACAAATTTTAAAATTGTTGTTACAGTCAATAGCCAGAAATGAAAATGTAAAAAACAATTCCATTTATAATGGAGACTCCAAATCCCCACTAAACACTTTGATGTCAGCTAGGTGTGGTGGCACACGCTGGTAATTCGGCTACTTAAAGGCTGGCAAGTTTGAGGCCAACATGGGCAACTTAGTGAAACCCTGTCTCAAAATAGGAAATTTTAAAAAGAGTCTAGCTTCGTGGTAGTGTGCCCCTGGATTCAATCCCGTACCAAATAAAACAAAACTTTAATATCAACTTAATAAAAAGTATTAAGAAAACTCCAAAACCTACGGATAGCTATCCCTTCTCATAAATAGACTAAACAAATCACATGATGACATTTTCCATATTAATTCATAATTTAATGTGACACTAATTAATGGGGTATTAAGAGTTTTATAAAATAAAACTTGACAACATAATTATAAAATGTACACGAATAGAAGCATATTTGTTGGTGTTCTGGGAGAAAGTATTAGTGTTGCAGAACTTTTTCATAGATTGAAAAATAATGTTATATTATAAAGCAGCAGTGATCAAAAGACAATTCAATTGGAATTGAAGGAACTGTACTGAATTAGCATGGTAAAGAAAAATGGTGTGGAAGAAGTCTAGGCTAAAACACACTAAGGGACAATGAGTATTTTGGAAGGTTTTTTGCTTTGCAAGACACAGAGACTTCCTTCAAGGCAGTTCAAGTACAAGAGCTAATTTTAAGGATATCTCATCTCATCTAAGGACAGAAACTAATAACAACTAGACTTCACTACTCTGTAACTACAAACCAAAGCAACTCTTTCCATTTCAGAAGAAACCCTCTTAGTGCCTCCTCTGAAGTCTGAGAAATATCTGAGTGACATCTCACCCCACCTCCTATCCCTCCCTGCAGCCTCTACAGCAGAGGCAGCTTTGGAGGATGTTCATATTACCTCTTCACTAAGCTCTCCCAGTCTTAGAGGTAGCAACTGCTTCTAAAATATAAATCTCTGGTTTTCCTAGTTTCCCCTTTTTGCTTTTCTAGCATTCCAATAGTTGTGTAACAAATTCCTTGAATTAAGTCTCTTTTGTTTAACCTGTCTACAATGGTTTCTGTTTTCCTCATTAGGCTCTGATTGATATCTTGTCAGCTTCGACACTGACCTTATTTTAGGGCTGACAATTGAGGAGGACCACAAAGAGATTAGAACACAGTTACCCAAACATACAAAGAGTAAAGTCTGATACCAGAAATCCAGAAAGAAATTGTTGACCCATAGTAACTGTGGTAACCAAAAGGGTCAAAAGCTACAGGCAGGGGCTGGGGTTCTAGCTCAGTGGTAGAGCTCTTGCCTCGCATGTGTGAGGCACAGGGTTCAATCCTCAGCACCACATAAAAATAAATAAATAAAATAAAGATATTGTGCCCATCTACAACTAAAAATATTTTTTAAAATAGCTAAACGCAGATTGGGGATGTAGCTCAGTTGTTAGAGCACTTGTCCAGCGTACGAAGCTCTGGATTCAATCCCCAGCACTACCACCACAAAAAAAAAAAAAAAGAGAGAGAGAGAGAGAGAGACAGTTGGAATAAATCCCAGGGACAGGGCTGAGACAGGCTGGGAGAGAAGAAATGGAAGAGACTAACTATGCAGAGATGTGTTTACATAAAGGTCTGGACAATGTCATATGTAGTCATATAAAACGACTTGGGAGAAAATGCGATTCATCTGAGCTTACCTAATCTAATGTGATATATTTCCCAGCCTTTCCCTTCTCCTTTTTAATTGTCTTTTATTAACAATTCATATCTTTATTTTCTCCATTTTATTTAAAGAGTTTCTCCTTTTCTAAGCCATGAAATGATATGTGTGAATTGTAATGTAGTATATATTGCGATATGCAGATAAATGAAAAGCAAAATATTAAGTTCAACTGTAAAAATGAGTTCAAAAGTAAAAATGAGAAAAATCCAGTGTTGTTAGCATAATCCAACCACCCAAGCTACCACTCTTAAAATTTTCTTTCCATATTTTTTATGCTTCCATACTCATATGTAAATGCCTATGAGCATATATAACACATTTTAAAAATCAGAATTATTTCACTTCTTTAGGTAGAAATAGAAGGGAAGCTATATGATCAGTTTACTATATATCACAAGGAATCAAGAGAAATAATTAAGCCAAAAACCTATTTTTATTTGAAGATAAAAAATTGATATTTATTATAAAATACAGAAGACAACACAATAATCTATTCTTAACAAAAAATAAGATAGCAATTTTAAGATGTAAAAGCATTTTAAAAATCATTAATAGCAATATCAATGTGATTTATGCTATAAAACAAACAAAAAAAACCCCAACTACTTAATAAAAAATTCTAAATGAAGACAGAAACCACTGATAATTAGTTGACAAAGTTGACTATCCATAATACATCAGGGGATGATAAAAATATGAAAGATCAGTACTCCTATAGAAATACAAATAGTCAAAAGACATAAGTAACAAAAACATAAAAAGTTTTAAAAAAAAGAAAAAATTGTCAGCCTCACTGAAGGAAACTGAATTCAAAAAATGAGGAGGTAACAATTCACTCTACTATCAAAAGTAAAAATGAGAAAAATTCGATGTTAACATAATCATAAGTAAACAGGCACTTAAACATTGCTCACGCTACTATAAGTTAGGATAACCTTTCAAAAAAGCAAAATACCTGGTATTGCCACTTTGGGAAGGAAAAAAATTTTTTTAAATTTATTTTTTATAGTTGTACTATGTACTCTTGTGAAAAACTGGATGTCAGTCAAATGCCCTAAAGAAAGGGAATTGAAATTCTGAAAATATTGTTATATTAATATGGTAGGATATTTACTTGCTAATAAAAATAACAAATCTATGGAGTATGTATAGATGAAAAGTAAAAACAGGAATTAAAAGAGTATGAAAACACCTCTTGATTAGGACTATGTAAACATAATGTCTGTACAATACAGATTTAAAAAGAAGCAAACAGAACCTTGTGAATGGTGGTTATTTTATGATAAAAACATTCTTCATACTTTTCCTTGATCTGTTTAGAATTTTTTTCAACTCTGATTAAATACACATATTATATGCAGTTTTCAATGAATTTTTCCAGATAATCAGCTATGAAATTTGGCAGGTAGCATATCTTAGGATTCTCCATCCTCTTCCAAGCCGAACCCATTCCAAAACTCCTAGGAATTGCTAAATTGAAAACAGAAATTCCTATCATTTAGTTATTGTAGTGGATTCTGTGATGTGTTACCTGGAGTCCTCCTTTAGAATCAAGGCACTCATTCACCTACCTGCTGGGAGAACTGGCAACCAGCTCTCTTCTGATTGTCTTTCCAAGAATTACCCTGCATTAAAGAAAGCAGTCTTGCCCAAGGTCATGCCTTTCTCCTTGGATACAGCCACTTCCAATGACTAGTCAATGATGGGAGATAAGATACAAGACCAGAATCCTTTGCCTCAAGGGTCATCCCAGACACAAAGCTCCTATAGGAGCTTTTTCTGCTGGAAGTGACCGCATCAGTGATAGGATCGCTGTTTACTCCTCCCTCTGTCCAATCTGCCATCAAGATAGACCAATACTGAGCCCTCAATGAGGCACCATTCTTCAAGTTCTTCCAGGAGACCAAACCAGCCACTTGATGGCAAGTTGATTATACTGAAAAGAGTAGTGATTCATTTTGACTGGAATAAATACATATTCTGGGTAGGTGTTAGTCTTTTTTGCCCTTGAGGCCTCAGCTAACATGGTGTCTGAGCACATACAGTATTTGATCCACCAACACAGAATCCTGCACCATATTTTTATTGGATTCAAGAACCAACATGACAACAGAATGGGTCAACATTGGTACATGATAATGGAATCCACTGTTTCTGTTTCATACCATACCACTTCTATTGACAGAAGCTATCAGCTTTACAGAACAATGAAATGGCCTTTTGAAGATACAACCTACATGCCATTTATAGGTGATATCCTATAAAGATATGTTTTACTTAGTTCTTGCATTGCTGTGACCAAAATACCTGACAAGAACAATTTAGAGGAGGAAAAGTTGATTTTGGTTCATGGTTTCAGAGCTTCAGTCCATAGTCAGCTGACTCCACAGCTCTCGACCTAAGGTGAGGCACAACAACATGGAAGAAGGCCATGCAGAGAAAAACAGCTCAGAACATGGCAATCAGAAAGCAAAGCAAGAGTTCCACTCACCAGAGACAAAATATGTACCCCAAAGGCATGCCCCTGGTGACCCACCTCCTCTAGTGACACCCTACCGGCCTCAGTTAATCTGTATCAGTGGATTAATCCATTATTTAGGTTAAAGCTCTCATAATTTAATCATTTCATGTCTGAATGTTTTTGCATTTTTTCACACATGAGCCTTTGGGGGACACCTCACATCTAAATCATAACATGTCACATCTTCCAGGATGCAGCATATACAATTATTATATGGGCCTGTGTTCTCGATAGGTCTAACACGTAGTTCTAAGATCCCAAGGAAGAAATCAAGAGTGGCCCCAAGCCCTGCTTACCATAACTCACAATGACCCACTTGTGGTATTTGTGCTTCTTGTCCCTGAAACACTGGGTTCTATGGGTTTAGAGATCCTGACAATTGACTGATGCATCTCTTGTGTTCTTTTGCTGAATGGAGATAAGAGCATCTATAGCCTCAGGAGGACATGGTAACCAAAAGCCCTTCAAGTAAGCCACCTAGAGAGCAGGGCTGAGGGCGAAAGAATCTAAAATGTGTGAAAGAAACACAATGAGTATCAGTTGCAACCTGAGTTGTCATTTATTCCTCTTGTAAGTTTCCACAGGATATTAGAGGAGCTGTTCCCAGAATTTATTATACAAAGTAAATAGATCCAGCACAGTGGGCTATAACTAATGCATGGTGTGTCACTCAGAGTCCCTTTTTGGATTGCAGTAATCATTCCCTTGGCTTCTAGGAATATTGGCAGCTTGACTCTACAACGATGAGTCTCTCTCCTGCTATTGTCCTCAGATGAAAAGAATCACTTCACCCAAGGTCACAAGCAGCCTACACCTAAAGACAAGTTTACGCCTAATTTTGAAGGCTCAGTCTTCTTGCATCCAAAGAAAGACAACTTCAGAGTTCCCTGTAGGATTGGCTGAGAGACCTTTGTTGTGATTCCATTGCAGTTCAACTCCTATCCAGTCCTACTTCCTTCACTCCTCTTCTGGTATGGAATCCCTGGTCACTTCCCAGTAAATTCTCTACATACATATATCCACCTCAGAGTACATGTTTGGGGACTAAGTATGCAACAGTTACATTCATTTGGGGTTTTTTTATTTAATAGGAAATACTATCAAACACTCACACAAAGCATTAAGTGTGTAACTATATAGTGCTATTAAGAATCCCTGGGTGATTTATTTCTGGAAAGCTCATTAACCTCACCAACAACATTAATACTGTTTCCTCTCCTTTTGGAGACCTTGCTTTCCTGGGACTGCGTGTCATGTACTTAATGCCAGAAGCAGCCAAGAAGCCTTTCAATTCTGTTTCTGTCTAATGGTCATTTCCTTTCTCCTTCAGCTCCATGGTTGGGTCAGGCCCTGAGCTTTTCCATCCCATCTTTCCAGAAAGCCACTGGTTCCACTAGCTGTCACTTGTCTACCTCCACCCACAGTAAAATAAGTTGCAGATGTAGAAAGATTTGTGGGAACCTCTCCAGTGTTGCCAGGAGGAAGGAAACTTAAATTCCTCTGGCAAGAAGTTACCATCTTTTCTCTGTTTCTTTCCTTTGCTCCATTCTCTCACGATAAGAATTATTCCCACACCTATTGCATCTTCAACTTCTTCTCTCCACTGGAATTAATATCTTTTTAGAGCAAAGCCCTATACTTGAAACTCATTACACTTTCAAATTTCTGAATGACAAAGCTATACATGGGAACTAATTTCTTTCCTTCCTTTTTTATTTTTGCTTCTTCTTTCCTTCCTTTCTTCAACAAATTTCTTGCTCATAAAATCTGAGTAATCTTTTACATGAAGGAAGCATACCTATGTTTATTTAACATGATTAAATGGGATATTGGGGACATAACCATTCCCTCCCAACACTTCCCTAGAGGCCAGTGTTGGCAGCAGATTGCTGGTCTGGCTGAGTCTTGCGACACATCCCACCGCAACAACAACCCAGAGCTCATGCCCTTGGATGGAGAATTTATTAACAACATTCTCTTTGTGTAGGAAGGGTTCCAACTTTTGTAAAGGTCCACTATATTTAGTGTAGTAAAGTGGAATGTCCCTAACCAGTATATTTCTATCGACCAACCAGTCTTCTAAGGCCAAATGGACAGTGAGGCTAGAAGCCACAACCCAGCCCCTTCCCAGTTATTGCTTTAAGACATTAGGTCTTCCTATGTACTTTTAAATTAAAAAGCCACATAAAGTTGAATCTTCTCCATTTTCAGTTGTTGTTGACCTTGGTCCTGAAGCCAGGACACATTTCTCAACCTTTCCCCAGACCCTAGGTTTCTGATCTTGCAATTTGCTCTACCATTTATAGCCTTGCCTCTCCCTCAGGGCATGGCTTGGGGTGAGCAGTAGGAACTACTACTCTTCTTCAACACATTATCTCAAAGTAGAGTTTTGCAAATGGAGAAATGTGTAGGGAAGGCAGACAAAGATTGGGATTTTTTTGTATTAAATTTTTTTCATAAGTAGGACTTTTGGTGACTACTAAAAAATCTAAATTTTAAACAGATTCTTAGAGTGGTGATTTATATCCACCATCTCATTCAACTCTAGCACCTGACTCACCCCCAGAAGATTTTTTAGAACTACTCCTTCACCAAGAAGCTCCATGAGTTTCCCCCATTTCAAACTTGGGGTTCTTCAGGGTTTCTACTTTTCTAATGAAGGCATCATAAAAAGGATAAAAAGATTGGCAAGACTTTTCTAAGTCTTTCCCAATGCTGTTTGGAATCAGCTTGTTCTTACAAGTCATTTGCCTTCCCCTCCCAGGTCATAATTTCTATCATCTTCTTCTGGAGTTGATAGACCTATTAGTACTGAGAGTAAGAGGCCTGCTGAATCTGATTATTGAATTCTTTAGTAAAACCAACATAGAACAAGTGAAGCAAATAACCATCAGTAGCTTTGATATTGACATAAGTTTCAATGGTGGTGGGCCATTTTTTGACCATGGAACACATTTTATCATTGGTAAGATCCATACCATGGAAATTAGGCAGTTTTTGCCCTCATTAGTTAATTTGAAGTTTATAAATGCTACTTCATCATTCTGTAGATCAGCAAGGCTCTCTTCACACACATGATCTTTGAGGCCATCAGATGCAAGGTTCCTTAAATCTCCATGATTGGTATTTTCCCAATATTTCTTGTATTGAACATAACCAGTGCTTTCATATCATAACTATCTTTCTTAGAGAACATGTCAAACACTTTCTTCTTGTCTGCCTTTTTACACCTTTTGTAAGGCTCTTGTTCTTGACAGCCATCATGGTATTGCTCCAAAGATTGTGGGTTTTATTATGATACTTCTTCACTTGCAGAAATTTTCTTGGTTTTGCTCATCTTTTGTATCTGACTATGGGCATCATTTCTCTAACTTGAACTTCAAACTTCTATTTTGTACCTCCTCTCAGTCCATTTTCTGTTGGTATAATAGAATATCTGAGACTGGGTGATTTATAAAGAATAGAGGTTGTTTTGGTTCATAGTTCTGGAGGCTGGGAAATCCAAGGGCTTACCAGTGGTCAGTGTCTAGCCAGGGTATCAGAATGGCAGCATGTGAAAGGGAAAATAAGCACATATGAAAGAGACAAAGTACAAGGAACATCCTTCCTTTATAATGACATACTCTTCTGAAAACAAATGCATTTTTAAGAGAAAGTCATTAATCCCGTCTAATGATCTAATCCCAGGTGTTGTCTCCTAACTGCCTCAATGGCAATCAAATTCAACATGGTTTTGGAAGGAACAAACCATATTAAAACTATGGCTCTAAAACTATCAGGATTCAGGCTCACTCATACTTGGAAAATCAGAGAAAGCTAAAGAAAGGAGGATAAATAGCACTTCAGAACCCTGGAAAACTCTGAATGGAAGCTCCAGGTGCATATGAAGAGGGAATGTGTGGTACGGGTAGAAGAAGATTGTTTGAAAGTCTTTATCATGGTGGTTAGATCCTCAAATCTTATTTCTGATGCAGCTTAGCCAAATAACTATGGAAGAATCCTGTAGGTTTATTCTCTTAAGAGGCTGGGTCAAACATTCTAGGCTTGATACATCAGGCACAACCAAAAACAAAGAGGGGTAAGAAGTCTGCATACTGAATAATGAGTATGAGCTTCCCCACCCCTTGAGACCCTTTTCCTGATGAGGCTTCAGTCTTCAGAAAGATGGCAGCTGGGTTTATAAAGCCTTATGCAAAAAGATTTCTCCTGATGGGGAAACTGATCAGTCTAAGAAAAGAGATCTTCAAATAAAGACATTTGTAGGCTCTTCCTCCCCCTATAAAAGGACTGTGTTGCTGCTGTGAAGCTTAACAGCCAATATGCTCAGCCCATACACAGTGAGTACTTAAGTTTCTTACTCTTATATATGAATAGATAAACATTTGTGAAAAGTCTCTAGTGTGAAAAACAAACAAGCAAGAATTCAAAGGCAGGTAACAATGTAGGAAATAAAAGAAAACTTCAAAAGTAATAATTAATATCCTTAGAGAAAATACTGCATACATTAAACAAGAACAGAATGTCATTTGAAAAAAAAAAAAAAAAAACAGAGTTGGGAGTAGAGGGACACTCAGAGAACCAGAAAGAGTTTTTAGAAAATACAAACATGATCACAGAAAATTCAATAGAAAAAAAATAAAGACAAAAATAAGATAATTGCCTAGAAAAAGAAAAAGGAAAGATAAGAAACTAGAAGATCAGTTTAGTGATCAAATAACTAAATCAGGAGTTCTGGAAAAAGTGAGCAGAGAAAATGGAGAAGGAATTACCAAAATAAAAATCTACATGATAATTCCTCAAAACTAAAGAAAATGCATTCTCATTTTGAAAGGGCCCATTATGTTGAGATTCAGTCTTCACAGTGGATTTAAAAAGACATCCTATTATAAAGTTCATCTTCATTAAATTTAAGAAAAAGATCCCCAAACTTTGTAGAGAGGAAGAAGAAAAAATGCTTCAAGTTTCATAGGAGGTATTAATGTCAAACTACTGAAAAACAACATGAAAAGCTAGAAGACAATGAAGAATTCGAAGAAAAAAATATTTCCAACCTACATGTGTGATATACATAAAAGACATTTTCAGACATACTAAGTCTTAAAAATTTTTACTTTCCATGAATTTTTTCTGAGGAAGCTATTTCAGGATGAGCTGCACAAAACCCAGTGACTAAACCAAGAGGAAAATATGAGATCTTGGACCACAGGAGATCCAATAAAAGAGGGATGGAAAAAAGAATTCCCAAAATAATGAGAAATCTCAGACAGTTGAAATCTCAGGTAGCTGGCCTTGAAAGCAAACAGTCCAAACCAGAGCTGGCCATGAAAGGAAGGTCACCACCCTGACATCCAAGAGAGATGTCTGTGAGAAAAGAAAACTGATAGATTTATAATGCTGTCAGAGGGCTTGAGGAGAAATTAGTGCTTACTGCATGGAAATTTCATAGACTTAATAATGTGAACACTGAAAAATAGATTTAACCCAAATTGTGATATAATGGGAGGATAAGGAGACATATAGGACATGTGTTGTAGAGGATGGTATAAGAAAACTAAATCTTAACCTCCATACTAAGAAATCAAGAAATAATATCAAATACAGGAAAGTGAAGGGAGTAAAAATATAAACACTGGAAGAAACAACTAAAGATCTAACAATAATTGGCTACGTGGAGCACAACTCAGAGATGGGGAGTGGTGGGCAAAGGGACTGCCATTTTGTTTTGTTGTTTAAAGTATTCAACTTTTGGGCTGGGGATGTGGCTCAAGTGGTAGCGCGCTTGCCTGGCATGCGTGCAGCCCGGGTTCGATCCTCAGCACCACATACAAACAAAGATGTTGTGTCCACCGAAAACTAAAAAAAAAATAAATAAATACTAAAAAAATTCTAAAATAAATAAATAAATAAAGTATTCAACTTTTTAACTATGCACCTGTATGTTTGATTTTTAAAGACTAAAGCCAAAAAATAGTTGGTGGAAAGGAGACAAGAGTGAAGACAAAATGAGGGTAGAAAATACTAAGATGAAGTCAGAAGTAATATTAGGTCCAGTGCACATCATTGCTAAAGATAGGCTAAAAATAGGGTTCTGAGCAACCAGCACAAAGTGGTAATATAATCATTTCTACAGTTTCACAATGTCCAAGAGATAAAACAAACCATTTACTCAGGAGATATATATCTACTTCTGGTACTGAAATGAGAGATAATTTCCCATCTGTACACCCAAAGAGGACAGACACCATGTGACACAGTGAACCATATCCTCATTCAACATGCAATAATAAGTTTCATGGATCTGTATTTTTTTTAATCATGTCTCTGAATGTAGGTAGATGGCAAAATGCCAACAGAGAGTCCAGTAAAAGGACTATGAGGAGATCAACATCTGTTCACTTAAGGGGCAATAAAGCATAGTGGTTAGGTGGCTGGCCTGGGTTCCAAGTCTCTCTCAAGCAAGTCACTCTGTACTGTATACTCAGTTTTCTCATCTATAAAATGGGCCTAAACTTTACCATTTTATAGGAGTTTGTGAAGATTAAATGAGTTTACATATGTGAAGCACATAGAATAACATCTGGTACATATAAGCACTTAAAAATAAAAAAGAAAGAGATCCATTATTCAAATCACATGTGGTGGCCCACACATATTTTCTCAGTATTGAGGAGGATGAGGCAAGAGGATCATTCAAGCCCCAAAATTTAAGACAAGCCAGAATAACCTAAACAAAACAAAACAAAAAGATAAAAGATATTATTCATCCATGTATTTTTTAAAATGAACCTTATATGTTAAGACTACAATAAAGAAAACTGTGTGGTATTGGTGGAAGAATAGACAAGTAGACTATTGAAATAGAATAGAGAAATAGATCTATACAGGAATGGCCAATTATTTTCAACAATGGTGCAAAACAATTCAATGAGGGAAAAATAGTCTCTCAAGTAATTGTGCTAGAACACTGAAACGTCCATATGCAAAGAAATTATCTTCAACCTAAACTTCATCATACCTTATACAAAGATTAACTCAAAGTGTATAATAAGTGTATTAACTCAAAGTGTATAATAAGCTTAGCTGGATGTGGTAGCACATGACTGTAATCCCAGCACCCTGGGAGGCTGAGGCAGAAGGATCTCTAGTTCAAAGCCAGCCTCAGCAAAAGCAAGGCACAAAACAACTCAATGAGACCCTGTCTCTAAGTGAAATACAAAATATGGCTGGGGATGTGGCTTAGTGGTCAAGTGCCGCTGAGTTCAATCCTCACATCCCCCTCACAAAAAAAGTGCATGATAGATTTAGATATAATACGTCAAATTATACAATTTTTAGGTGAAAACAAAGGAGAAAATATTTTGCAACTAGGGATAGGTAAACAGTTCTAAGGTATGACACCCAAAGATGACCCATGAGAGAAAAATCAATAAATTTGATTTTTTAGAGCTTAAAAATTTTTGCTCTGCTTGTTAAAAATATTAAAAGACAAGATAAACTGGGAGACAGTATCTGCAAATCAAAAAGCATCACAGAAAATCCTGTAAACAAAACATCTGTCAAAGGACCATAAAGAACTAAATAAGATCAGTAAAAGAACAATCCAAATCATCAGAAAAACAACAACAACAAACGATCCAATTAGGAAATGAACAAAAGACATGAAGAAACACTTCTGCAAAGAGAATTAAATAAGGAAACAAATAGGTTCAACATCATTAGCTATTAGGAAAATGCAAATTAAAACCACTATGAGATAACACCATCCTATTAGAATAGCTAAAATAGTGGCTGGTGGAGAAAACTAACTCTCTCATATATTGCTAAAGGTAATATAAAATGATATAACCCTCTGCATAACATTTTGGCAATTACTTAAAAAAAAAAAAAAACTAAACCTACACTTCACATATGACCCAGTTAGAAATGCAAATAAAAAACACATTGAAATTTTATCTCACTCCAGTCAGAATGGCAATTATCAAGAATACAAATAAGTGTTGGAAAAAATGTGAAGAAAAGGAACACTCATCCATTGTAGGTGGGACTGCAAATTAGTGCAACCACTCTGGAAAACAGTATGGAGATTACTCAAAAAAACTAGGAATGAAACCACCATATGACCCAGCTATCCCACTCCCCAGCATATATCCAAAAGATTTAAAATCAGCATACTATATGGATGCAGCCACATCAATGTTTTCAGCAGCACAATTCATAATAGTCAAGCTATGGAAGCAACCTAGGTGCCCTTCAACAGATGAATGGATAAACAAAATGTGATATATATGTATATATATATATATGCATGTGATGAAACCGCATAGAACTACATTCACATATACACAAAAACACAAACACACGTAAGTGCATGTAAAAATGATGAAATCTGGGGGCTGGGGATGTAGCTCACTGGTAAAGGACTTGCTTAATATGTCAGGCATGGGTTTGATTCCCAGCACTGAAAATATGAATGAGGTGCTATCTGAGTAAAGTATGTAGTTTACATCAGTATCAATTTCCTGAATTTGACACAGTAGCCTCAAAAAACAAAATACCTAGGAATAAATCTAACCAAGGAGGTAAAAGATGTCTACAATGAAAACTATAGTACATTGAAGAAAGAAATTGAACAAGACCTCAGAAAACAGAAAGACTTCCCATTTTCATGGATAGGCAGAATTATTATTATTAAAATGGTCATACTACCAAAAAGTAATAAACAGATTCAATGCAATTCCCATCAAAATACCAATGACATTCTTCACAGAACCAGAAAAAAAAAAGTCCTAAAATTTGTTTAGAAGAATAAAAGGCCCAGAATACCCAAAGTAATTCTATTCCAGAATACTCCCAGGAATGGTTGACTGAGGCTCTTGTGATGCTTGGGACTTGGGGGTCTAGGATCTAGGATCTAGGATCTAGGCTCCCTAGATACTCCATGCAGTGATTCCCCTCTGAGATCTTGCTATGTCCATGCTCTGACATGTCACCTCTCCAATATCAGAAAAGAGAAGCCACTTAATTTTTCTAAGATCCTTTTTCTCCCGCTCCTCCAGGGCATCCAGCATCATCTTATCAGTTTAGCTTTTCCAGATGTGGGAAAGGACACCAAAATTCCCATGGTAAGGAATTATAAAGTCTCACTAACTTAGGAAATATGAAGAGAAACATATAGGGAGCACAAAATTAAAATTAGATCAAATTAGAAAAGCCACCTTATTAATTTGCAATGAACGTATCAGCGACATGTTACATCCACATGGCTTGTCCTTTCTTCCCTCTTTAAAATATAAATTCAAAATCCTAAATAGAATGTTGCTTGGTGAGCATGGAATCAGAACTAGAGGCATAAGAAAAATTCAACATTTAAAGGAGCCAAGTTATCATAGCCTGATATATTAATCCCACAGTGGAATTCTTGGAAACACTGGAAATTCATTGGCTGAAATCCCTTGAATCCACTTTCACTTTGAGAATGTCCTTACCAGTGAAGCTGCAATATTCAGGGACCTTTAGCTAGTACTCTCTCTCTCCCTTGAGGGCACTTGGATGAATATTACCATCATTTGTCCTAGAGACTATTTATTTTCTATGCTTCCACAACTGAACATCCTTCCCATCAAATAACAGACGAGTTCTGCTGGCCTAGAACTCATACCTCTTCAGAATGCTTTTGTTAGCTCTGTTTCCATCAGTTTCCTGGGGACTTTAAATAAGAAGTCTCAAAGATCCCTATAATTTCTTTGTTCTCAAGTTAGCTTTCATATATATCTACCACATAATAATTGTGTTAGTCAGCTTTGATCACTAAATACCTGACAAGAACAATTGAGAGGAGTTAAAGTTTATTTGGAGCTTATAGTTTCAGAGGTCTCAGTTCAGGTCAGCCAACTTCATTACTCTGGGCCTGAGGTGAGGCAGAACATCATGGCAGAAGGGTGTGGTGGAGAAAAGTTATTCCTCTTGGTGGCCAGGAAGCAGAGAGTGTGTATGGGGGGTGGGGTGTAACCAGAGGGATATATAATCCCCAAGGGCACTGCATTTCCAGTGACCTACCTCCTCTAACCATGACCCATTTGACTAGAATTACCACTCAATCCATCCAAACTAGGATGGACTGATTAGGTTACAGCTTTTACAACCTAATAATTTCATCTCAACATTCCCACATTAACACAGGAGTTTGGGTGGGGGCATCTCATATCCAAACTACAACAATGGTTCATACAAAACAACTTATATTAGAAGATTTTCAATCTGGGCTTCTAAATACCAGAAGCATACAAACAAAAAAACTTTAATAATTTTAAATAATTATATATTTTTAAAACTACACCATGTGATCACATAATGACAGTAGAATATGCTAGATGTAAATGATTCAACAGTAATGTCACTGAAGTCAGATTCTTAAGTGTTGAGTGGCATCACTGAAAATTATTTGGACTATTTTATGCAAATCTATCAACAACCTAGTATAAGTTAAGTCAATTATTTGTAATGACAAATATTTTAATAAAACATTCCAATTTTTACAAAATGTTTAAATACAACCTCTGTGGCAATCCCTTACTTATATAGCTATGTGTATGTTGAGAATTATTGTCCTATATTTTAGTTTATAGAAGAATAAGAAATGTAATTAAAATAATAATAAATTATAAGGCTTCTCTTCCCATAAAAAGCATGACAATTTTATCATTCTGGTAAGCAAGAATAAAACTAAGACTTAGTCCACATCCTCAAACTATTAGTTACCTTATATTCTCTAAGTATCTTTTCACTTGCTTTACTTCTCTTTTCAATCATTTCTTTTTTCTTTTCTAATTTTCTAAAATGGCATAATCAGGGGACCCATAATTTACTCATGAGATTGCCGCAGTCTGGCTGGGCACAATTCAGGAGCCACTTGTCAAAAGAAATGAACTTTATTTTTAGAACCACACACGCCAAACAAAACAGCTCCTCAGGAAAAACCCTCAGAGCCCAACTGCCACCATCGGCTTCCCACAAGCCTCTCCCTCCCCCACTCCTCCTGCTCTTGAGGCCCATTGGCTGGGTCGCGTGGGCGGAGCCAAAAAAAGTCCCCCAATGAGCAGCTCCCTAGTCTGAAAGGGCGGGGAAACAGCCCAATGAGCATCACCGCAGAGGAGCCAATCAGCTAGATGTTGCTGGGGCCGCTGTGAGCCAATCATCAGCTGGCAGTCTGAAAGTTTGCTGGGGCCCCTTCTGCTGTGGCTCTCAACATGAGATCATCCCAATCTTAATCAATTCATTATATCCAATGAAGCCAGAAAAACCACCAGCCTATTGACCTGATGAGTGATTTTGTAATAGTTTCATGTATGAAGGTAAATGAGATTTCTGTAGCATGTTAGGGCTTCTGAAGTAATTCCATTACAGTTGTAGGATTCCAAGGAAAGCATATAAGAAAATGAACTTTTCCTTGGAATGGAACCACCATTTGACCCAGCTATCCCACTCCTCGGTTTATACCCAAAGAACTTAAAATCACCATACTATAATAATGCAGCCACATCGATGTTTATAGCAGTTCAATTCACAATAGCTAAACTGTGGAACCAACCTAGATGTTCTTCAATAGATAATGAGCATATGCACAACGTAAATTACTCAGCATTAAAAGAGAATAAAATTATGGCATTTGCAGGTAAATGGATGGAGTTGAGAATATCATGCTAGGTAAAGTAAGACAATTTCCCCAAAACAAAATGTTCTCTCTGATAAGTGGATACTGATCCATAATGGAGGGGTGGGGCATGGGGAAAATGAAGGAACTGTGATTCAGCAAAGGGGAGGGAGTGGTGGGAAGAGGGCATGAGGGCAGGAAAGATAGTGGAATAACATGGACATCATTACCCTAGGTACATGTATGTCTGCATATATGGTACAACACTACATCATGTACAACCAGAGAAAAGAAAAGTTGTGCTGTGATTGTGTATAATTAATTAAAATGCATTCTGCTGTCATATATACCAAATAATTAGAATAAATAAATAATTTTTTTAAAAAAATTACCCTTAATGATAGATCAGCATATACTTGCCTTTCTAGGAAGAAAAAAAATGAACTTTTTAAAGCTCATTTCAACTGGTTTGGGGGTAAAAGAGCATAATATTTTTATCAAGTTGTGCCATTTTATTTTCATTTGATTGCTTAACTATTTATGAAACACATGAATGTTTATTAAATACATAAATATATTTACTTTGAGCTGTTTGCCTCTAACTCATATATAATAACCCTTTTATTTATGTAAACTTGAAATAATAATAAGCTAGTTTTATTCAGTTCTGTCCTTTGAGATAGAGTTGTAGACATAGCCCCAAAAGGCAGTCATACGGTCTCCACTGCATCTCAGCATGATTATAAATAATGACTATGCTCAGAATCTGTTCCAATGACCATTTCACCCAAGACACATTTTGTTAAATACAGGACACAAGGCTTAGGAGAAGACAAGGCTGAGAAGAGTTAACATGCTTTGATTTGCCAAAATAAAAAAGATCCAGGCCTACATATTACCTGTTGACTCTATCCTCTTGCAGTCTGAGAATCAGGACAGAATCTGTTTATATTCTCATGGCCCCAGCCAGAACTATGGCCTTGAACATACTCTGTGACCCTCATTTGACCAGGAGGATCCAAAAGGTACAAGGAGAGCTGCCTACTATTGCCATGTAAGATGAAGGAGCAAAAATGTCTCTTTAGATCTAGTATACATCAATAGAAACAGCAAAATCAGATCACTAATGATAATGGGGCCCACTTCAAGGGACCAGAGTGAGACATGGAAGGCTTGCAACCCACTTACCAAAATTCTTACAGTTCCCATTTCAACTACCAATGAAACAATAATAAATATTGAGCAAAGAAAATTAATACATACATGATAGATTTTATTAAGTTAAACATAAAAAGTTGTGCAGACCCTAGGCAGTAAGTTTCATATTAAAATTCATAACAGCCCATAGGCATATCTCATCAAAAGTAACATCTTTTTCACTAATGACTCTATTATGATTCTGAACAAAAAAACAAGTAATAATAGGTAGCAAATATCAAGCTTTTTAAAAAAATATTTTTAGTTGTAGATGGACACAATATCTTTATTTTAGTTATTTATTTATATGTGGTGCTAAGGATAGAACTCAGTGCCTTACTCATGCTAGGCAAACATTCTACCATGAGCCCAGGCCTCAAGCTTGTTTTTTCAATCAGTATTTTTCATTTAGCAACATAGCAGATTTAGGACTCATTGGGACTTTCCATGAGGTGTTCAGAAAGTAATATCATTTTTTTTCTGTACTAAATTTAGTTTACCATTTTATAACAAGTATCTTCAAGGGTAATTTTTTATTTTATCTTTTGTTCAGTATAGACTTGGTGTGAAAGAAATTAGGTCAAAATGAAATTATACAGACAAGAAAATATATTTCTTTTTCTTAGTTTTTAAAACTTGTTTATGTTAAGAGAATTTTAAAAATTTATTTGTTATTTATACTGTGAATTCATTTATGTTTTTGTTACATGTCTGTTCATATGATGTATCTATTTAATATGTATACCTAGTAAGGTACCAAAAGTCAGTCCTTCAAGAAAATTATGTTCTAATTTATTGCTTTGGCCATTTTCCATGCTGTAATTATTCTTAGCATGGCCAATTTTAATCTATCAATATGATGCTACTGAATGTTGATCTGGGAATAGATGTCCACATTTGACTCTTGTGTGCCACTACAAGCATGCGTCAGTACACCACTGTATCATGTGGCATGCTCTGATAAGCTACTCTCTAAATCAAAGGAATTGAATTTCCACATAATACAAAATAAGTATTTGAGTTTGGTTTCCTCACCCCTTCTCCAACTGATTCAATCTGCACTGGAAGCTTTTCTGCTTTGCCAAGCATTCAAAGGCAAATTGTAGAAAATATTCCATCTGAGGAAACTTCCAAAATCCACCTAAAGCTCTAAACAACAATTATTTCTCTAAATTAATGCCTTCTGCTGATAGGAAAAACACATTTAGTGGTGATGTTGTATATTGGCTGGGTTTTAGTCAGCTTTTTCATTGCTATAACAAAAAGACCTGGCAAGAACAATTTTAAGGAGGAAAAGTTTATTTTGGGACTCAGTTTCAGAGGTCTCAGTCCATAGATGGCTGACTCCATTCCTCAGGTCCCAAAATGAAGCAGAATATCATGGCATAAGAGTGTGACAAAGGAAATTGGCTCAGGGCATTGCATCAAGAAGCACAGAGAGAGAGGGAGAACTCTCCTCACCACTTGACAAAATATAAACTCCCAAAGCACAACCTCAATGACCCACCTCTTCCAGCCACACCCTTTCTGCTTTCAGTAACCACTGGTTAATCTCTATCAGGGAATTCATTTACTGATCAGGTTAAACTTTTTATAACCCAATCATTTAATCTTTTAACTTTATTTGCATTGTCTCAACATGAGCTTTTGGAGGACATCTCACCTCTAAACTATAACAGATTGTATGGATGTTGCTGTGGAAACAGGGTACCTGGAAGAAGAAAGGGAGAGTCCTAGTCACAAATCCTCTTTTCTTTGGAAATTCCCACCCAAACAATTCCCCTTGTCCTCTCTTTTTAGAATTGACTGATTCTAGCAATGTTTTTGTTTGTTTGTTTGTTTGTTATTCTTAAATTTTATTTTTATTTTTTTTTAATTTTTTTATTATTAGTTGTTCAAAACATTACAAAGCTCTTGACATATCATATTTCATACATTTGATTCAAGTGGGTTATGAACTCCCATTTTTACCCCGTATACAGATTGCAGAATCACATCGGTTACACATCCACATTTTTACATACTGCCATACTAGTGTCTGTTGTTTTGTTTTTGATATGGGGTCTCACAATGTTGTCCAGGCTGGCCTCAAATTCCTGGGCTCAAATGATCTTCCTGCCTTGGTCTTCCAAGTGGCTGGGATTACAGTCATGCACCACTATGCCTGGCTCAGTCTAGCAGTTTAAGAAAAATTCATTCCCTTCCACCTAATCTTCTTTATTAAAAGAGGGGGGGGTGGCTGGGGATGTGGCTCAAGCGGTAGCACGCTCGCTTGGCAGGCGTGCGGCCCAGGGTTCGATCCTCAGCACCACATACAAACAAAGAACAAAGATGTTGTGTCCGCCGAAAACTAAAAAATAAATATTAAAATTCTCTCTCTCTCTCTCTCTCTCTCTCTCTCTCTCTCTCTCTCTCTCTCTCTCTTTCTCTCTCTAAAAAAAAAAAAAAAAAAAAAGAGGGGTGGGGAAGGTAAAAAAGCACTGGTCTAAAAGTCAAGAAGCCTGAACTCTCTACTGAGGTTTTTTAAACCTAGAATTCATGCATCCTCCAGGGGTCAAGGAATTCAGGATGTTATGGAAATTGGAAGAAAAACAAAATCACATAATTGTTTTCACTGACATCTTATTTAAACTCAGCATTTAATTCAGATCTTTCCCAGCTTCTACTCTATCTTTCCCCTCCTCTCACCTGTAGCCTTAGATTGACACATAGTTCTTTAATTATTAATGTAGACAAGAAACCACAGTATTATTAGCAGTTCAACAGAAAATCACATTTTCTTATTGCTTCTACATTTGTTTCAGATATCTCAAAATATAATGTATTCTAATTACTATGTCAAAATTATGGTAGTTAACATATGCACTGCTACATCTTAAAATTTAATGTGGGGCTGGGGTCGTGGCTCAGTGGTAGAGCGTTCATCTAGCATGTGCGAGGTCCTGGGTTTATCCTGAGCACCACATTAAAAATAAATAAATAAAGGTATTGTGTCCAACTACAACTAAAAAATAAATATTAAAAAAAATAACATGTTAATAGAGAAACACAATTTCCACAAAATTTGTTTCATAATATTCTAATAGTCACTTAACAACTGAGCCATATCCCCATCCCTTTTTATTTGGAGAAAGGGTCTTGCTAAATTGCTTAGGGCCTCACTAAGCTGCTGAGACTGGTCTCAAACTTGCAATCCTCCTGGTTCAGTCTTCCCAAGTCACTGGGATTACAGATGTGTGCCACCATCAGTTTTTTTTTTTTTTTTAAACTTCTTTTTTTTAGTTATAGATGGACACAACACCTCTATTTTATTTATTTATTTTTATGTGATGCTGAGTATCAGACCCAGGGCCTCACACGTGCTAGGTAAGTGCTATACCACTGAACCACAACCCCAGTCCACCTAGGTATTTTTTTTAAACATATTTATTGAGATGATTAATTTGAATTTCACCCAAAGTGTACAAGTCAATGGCCTTAATATATCCTCAGAATTATACAACCTTCACTATAATCTAAGTTTAGAACATTTTTATCACCACAGAAAGAAACCTGTATCCCATTCGCCAAACTTCTCATTCACTTTTCCTTCACCCTCCAGTCCTTTAGAACTTCAGTTCTTTTTATTGCCAAGTAATATTCCCTTGTAAAGTTGTACCATTTTTTGTTTGTATATATTGATGGAAATTTAGGTTGTTTCCACATTTAGCTATTATAATGCTGTCACAAACATTCGCATGCAAGTTTTTGTGTGCATGTATGCTCTCTCTTGGGTTTACACTCAGTGGAATTGAAGGATCATATGGTAACTCTGTTTAAGCCTTTGAGGAACTGCCAGACTTTCAAAAGTGGTTGCCCCATTTTACATTACCACCAACAGTGTTTAAAGTTTCAATTTCTCAACATCTTTTCTCTCTCTTTTTTTTTTTCACAGCCATCTTAGTAAGTATGAAGTGGTATCTCATATTGGTTTTGGCTTGCATTTCTCTAATGGCTAATGATGTTTTTAGTGTTTTTTCATGTGCTTATTGGTCATTTATGTCTTTTTTGGAGAAATAGCTATTCAAATCCTTTGGTTTTTTTTTTCATAATAAGGGTTGAACACAAGTACTGGTGCACAGTAGGCGGATGCTCTACCACCAATCTACATCCATAGACCTTTTATTTTTTTTTTTTTAGACAGGGTCTTGTTAAATTGCCCAGGCTGGCCTGAAACTTACAATTCTACAACCTCAGCCTCCTGGGTATTTGGGATTACAAGCATGTGCCACCCATCCACACCTTCACCCATTCTTTAATTGTGTTGTCTTATTATTCAGCTGTAAGAGTTCTTCACATATTCTGAAAACAAATTTGTTATCAGGTATATGTTTGCAAATGTTTTCTTTCTGTGGACTGCCTTTCCACTTTCCTGATGTTATTAACTTGCAGCATAAGTTTTTGAGGTAGTACAATTTATTTTTCTTTTATTGCTTGGGCTTTTGATATCATGTCTAAGAAATTTTTGCCTAGGTGATGGCTGTACAATTCTGTGAATACACTAAAAATTATTGAATAGTGCACAATAAACAGGTGAATTGTATACTATGATTTCATCTTTATAAAGTTGGGAGATTTTTTTAAGTCAAAATGCAAAATAGAGAGAAATCCAGATCTTAATGTCATTGCTTGACCTTCTCTGTACATGAGCCAATAATTCCTTATTATTTTAAAAAATATCAGTTTCTAAAATTAGATACTGGTGCTGACTGCAGAACTCTGTAAATATTACTAAGAACAACTGAATTGTATATACTTCAAGTGGATTAATTTTAAGCTATCTTTAATAAGGCAAAAGAAACTATTGCCCAATCCACAATCATAAGATTCACTCCTTCGTTTTATTCTAAGAATTGCATAGTTTTAGCTCTTACACTTAGGTCTAAGATGCATTTGATTTTTGTATGTGGTTTTAGAAAGGGGTCCATCTTCATGTGCTTTAGTTTATGCTCTTAAAAATCATTATTCTGAGAGGGAATACATAGGCTTCTCTAGTCTACCAAGGCAATCCACAGCAGAGAAAAACTGAAGAATTCTTGCTGTAGAACTTGGACTACACCATTATTTCTCTGTACTCACCTTCCTCCTATAAAATAAAGGGGATTGAGTTGGGAAGCCCCTTCTAGCCCTGTAGTGACATTTACTGGGCAGATACAGTGGGTGGAGAGCAATGACTCTTTAGAAAACACCTCAAGTCTGTGACTCCAGTTGCATGTAAGTTATTTTTCCCTCCCAACGGAAGCCACTGTCTGGAGATCACAGAAGGACTCAAACAGAACTTTGAGAAATGTGTCAGGGGTAGAGGTGACACAATAGGGGAAGGAAATATTTTTCTTGAAAAAGGAATATATTTTCTCTTGAAAAGCAGTCATTTGCCTTCAACACGTTCCCAACAAACTGGAAAGTTTATTTTGTTGGTACAGCCTAATGCCAGATCTTAGAAGGTAAATAAGAATAGGCAAAATGAATGGATAACAGATTCTCCCATATGAGGAAGAGGATTGTTTGTATAAAGCTAGCAGAAATGATGCTGAGCATGAAACTGAGTCATTATCACTAAAGTCATCAAAGGGGAACAAAAATAAGGAAAATACAATCAAATCCTTATTTTTGCAACTGTAAAAGTACTTCAATTTTAAAATTGTTACTCTGCATTATTTTCTTTTTTAAAGAAAATGTCACGGAAGTTTTTAAAAACAGATTGGTTAGGTCTTTTTCAAAATTTATGAAATGACCAATAGATAAATAATTTGCATTTTTAGAAGATTTAGCACCAAGTTTTATAAGCCATTTGATCATTGTCTATTGCACTGCAATTCTTCCTAGGATCTATTTCTACAAAGTAGAATAATGATGATGATAATATGTATGTTTGGAAAATATATGTTTACAAAAGTTCCATTAAATATGGAGTTTTTAAAAGACCATGGGATATTTCCAGAAAAGATAGCATGGTCTCCTGAGGTTTATGAACTAGCTACTCTAATGCATAGACCATGCTCACTTCTCCATTTGCTCACAAATTTTCCAAGCCATGTGTTGACATCCTTTTAAATTAATAGTCCATCCTTTTTATGAGTGGAGATGGGGAGGCAGATCCAAAGAGAACCCAAAGTCAAAAGAGTCCCACTTTTCTCTCCCTTGCGCTTATTTCTCAAGTTTTTCCCTGTTCCAAGAGGTACCAACACTGTGGGGAAGAAGAGGAGCAAGGGCAGTGAAGAAGCAGAGTCACAGCTTATGAGCCCTGCCAATTAGTTAAAGGTCAGCTCGGAAGGAACTGTCAGTGAAAGGACAAGGAAGCTGAACAGCTCGCAAGCCAGCTGAGCTGGCTGGCAGCCAATCTCTATCTCCTTATTGGGCCAGAGAGGAGCTCTCCACAGTTCTGTGTATCCCTGTACCAGTGCAAAAACATTTTGTAGAAACAAGGTCATTTTACCTTTTTAGGTGAAAAAACTGAGCCAGGTTTCAGCAAGGGGTTGAGGGACAGAGGACAGAAAGGACCAAACTGGTACGTGTTTTGTCAGAAACTTAACTAGTTTATTTGGAATGACTGAAACTAAATAAAATCTTATTAATATAGGAGCTGAGTTGTGAAATCTGGTCAAAGGGTTGTATGCAAGGATGCCATATATATTATTGTCTCATGGTGATGGAGAAAGTTGAGAAAAAAACAGTTGTTGTTGTTGTTTTTAATTTGGTATCAGGGATTGAGCCAAAGTGTTCAACTACTGAGCCACATCCCCAGCCCTTTTTAAAATTTTTATTTTATTTTATTTATTTATTTATTTTTTGGAGACAAGGTCTCACTAGGATGCTTACAGCCTTGCTAAGTTGCTGAGACTGGCTTTGAACCTGTGATTCTCCTGCTTCAGCTTTCCGAGGGAGGAAACTTGTTATATACTAAGTTGTAACTCTTCTCATACCAGCATTTTTTTTTTTCTTTTACACAATAACAAGGGAATGATGTATACTGTTTTGACACCCTTCCTCACAATGGGGGGAAAAAAAGTAAATTTCTTTTCACAGAAATAAAGTGTACTTAAAAAAAAAGAAAAATATCAGTAAACCAATATTGGATGACTTATTCTAAAACAGTTTTCCTCTTTAACTGGGCTTTTCTTCAGATTTTCTAAGAGGAAAAGTTGACGTCTAACTCCAAGTATTAGTTCCTTTTTTGCTTTCATAAATTTTTTTATCACATGTTCTTTCTGGTGGGAATAGTATTTTATTGTTCTGTGAAAATCTAATAGCAATCCATCAGGTATCAGTTATTAGTTAGAAAGTATGTGTCAAACTGAAAAACATTTACATCCAGAAATGACACACGTTTTTGTTCTTTTTGCATATGAGTGATCTCAGCTTGTTTTCTGGAAATGTGCATTGAACCATTAAGTGATATCATATCTCTCCTGAGAACATAATCTTTCCTAAATGCCTGTCTAGTTCACTGTTTTTCACAGAGGAAAGAATCCTGAGGACCGGGTCCAGCTGGGAGGAATGCTACCCCAAGTGGCCTGAAATACAATGTCTGGATGCACAGTCCCAATTTTCATAGCTGCAAGAAGACAAGGTCACAGCACAGAAGGCAATTCTGTGCACTTGTGAATGAGGGGAAAGCAGGGAAACACGTAGGGAGGCTGAAAACAAGGGAGTGAAGAGCTGATCAGAGCTGGGTGGGTGGAGAGGGTCAAGGGAAACGCGTCAGTCCTGAAGCCACAAATGAAACCCCTGCCAGAGTGCCCCTTTAATGTTGGCCATTGAGAGAGGTTCAGCTGCTTAGCCTAGATGCCCGTCGATGATTCCAGGCTAAATGGTACAGGTCCATACATAGATCAGATCTTTATTTTTATTTTTTATATGTATTTTCTTTTTTTTCTTTATCTTAGTGCTATATATATTTTTTATCCTTTAATTCTTCCTTCAATGGGTCTTGTTTTTAAGCCCTTCCTCACAGCTTTAGCTTCCTTTGGATTTTTCTTTCTTTTTCTCTTGTTCTTTAAGATCTCTCTAAAAGCTAGTACTTCATAGGGTTTTCTCTCTTTTGTTCACATAGTCTATAAAGCAGGACTTTATCTTAGCCTGGATTTTTCAGGTCTCTAATCAACTCTCTAGGACGTAAAACAGCTTGGCAACAGGAATAATAATAATAATTAAAAATAACAGCGAGCACAGAAAAGTAAGAGAGAAAGTGACATGAAGTCAAGTTTTCAATTGGAAATTACCTATTCTGCTCAACTAAAATGCACCCTTGGAAATCAATTACTAACATCTGTCTAGGAGGAGGAAAAAAAAGCCATAAGAAAATTGTGCCTTCAAGTGTTAAGTTGATTTTTGTGGATTACCTTCTGTTGAAATTCCCACATAAAAACAAACTTTGAAAATAAAACTAAAAACAATGGCTGCCACTAATACGATTTCCTAGGGTACCTTTTACACAGAGCAGATTTGTTTTCTTATCACAACTGCTTCAGAGCAGTTCGCACTTGAATACACGTATGGCTATTTTATATCTGCCATTATGCATTTTTGTTTGCTTAACCTAAGTCTTGTCAATGAGTTATTTTAAAAAAATACTTTTTGAAATTACCTACACCCCAAACAGCAGAAATGCTCTGTGTATACAAATGCTCTGGAAAGGCAAAGCCAGGTATTGGGTGTAGGCACAGGACAAACCGCATGGTCTGCCTTGGCAGCCCTGTCCTCACCTGCAAGCTGCCCACACACACTCTCTTCCAAAAGGTGCTTCTCTCTGATGCCAACTGGCTGAGCTACTGAAAGGAAGTCTACAGTGGGTGGGGGAGGTGACATGGATAAATATTTTATAAACTTAACTTCAAGCTTAAAACTTGATTTACCCTTTCAACCAAATTCACATTAGAAGTTACGCCTCTTAAAAAATCTAGGACATTCAAGAGTTAAAGGGGTATGGAAACTGGTGCAGCCTGGGGCTGTCATCCAAGGCCAGCTGAACATGCAGCAGGAAGGGTTTGGTTCTGGCTAGGCTACAGACAAGACATCTGGATGCAGGAAAGGTCTAGAATGCCAGAAGCAGCTTTGCTTTTTGGTGTTAGGCTTCACTGAATCCAGCCTGGGAGAATATTTGGTTTAAGAACCAAACCAGAGATTCTTCTTTGAAGAGGGATTTGATATTTTGAATTTTATATAAAACAAACATCCACTATATTTATATATTATATATATATTATATATATATTCTTCTTGGTCAAGAAGGTTACAGGGAGCAACATATACACAATTAAATATATTTAGAAAAGGATACAGACTTCAAGCTTAAAACTTGATTTACCCTTGGAGAGGTGGGGTGGGGTGGGTGGGGATTCGTTAGGCTTATAAGAAGCTATTGTTATCCTTAAATAATTTTGCTAGGAATCTGGTTAAGTTGTCTGAAAAAAAAAAAAAAAGAGTTTAGTTTTTATATTGTACTTCTCATTACTCTTATGAAGAATTATTTTTTTTTCCCTACAGGTCACTTTAAAAAGCAATTCTGCCACAACAAAATTGCTATTAGGTCTTTAAAATTATATTTATAATTAGTTGCATTAGGCATAATGTTGGGCCAGTTATAATGCCTTTCACAAAAAATTTTTCTTTACTAAAACTAGAAAAAAATTTTCAGGGAAATTATACCAACTTCCTACTTTATATCACATACACTCTGGAAACCATCCACTGTAAAAGATAGGATCTATTCTTCTTTAGCTATAGCAGTCTATTTTTTATTTATACATGTAATTCTTAACAATTAAAGGAAAAGGCAAATGTAAATTCACTTAGACAAAACAAAGTAGAAAAAAAAGAATATTATCCTTAAGAGAATACTTTAAAGAAAAGAAAATGCACATATCTTTCTGGGTGTGAAAATCATCGGTAAGGGAAGTGTTTTTTGGTTGTTGCTCCCTGTCTCCACAACATCCCCCCTGCCGCCCCACCCCACCTCTCCAAGGCATTAATTGCCACCTAGCAGCAAAGAAGGGAATTGCATACTTAGCTTTGGACAGAAATTCTAGAAAACATTAGTTAGCTGTAAAAAGGCACATTACTTTTAGTGTGAAGAATGTCTTAGAAATTATTAGCCTACTGGTAGACTAGGGATTAAATATTTTTTCTCTCATTTAAAAAAATTTTTTTAAATTCTAGATGGACACAATACCTTGATTTTATTTGTTTTAATTTTTATGTGGTACCGGGGATAGAACCCAGTGCCTCATGCAAGCACTCTACCACTGACCACAACCCTAGGCCCTTTTTCTCTCATTTTGAGAAAATAAAAGGAAATAAAACAAATGACAGTATTTGGCTTATGCATAAGAATACTTTCCACCATAAAATATCTTCTCTTTTATTACTTTTGCCACCTCAGCAACAGGCCAATGAAAAAGAAATTCTGAAGTCATCCTTGATGCTAAAAAAAATGCTGGTTGTGGCCCATTAGAGGAATAAATACTTGCTTTTAGTACAGAAAACAGTTTTCCAAATAATCTCAGAATAGATTTCTATAAAAATGAAAGCAAAATATATTTTGTTGTGTAAGTACAGTAAGAGGTTTATTTTTTTAATGAGAAGATATTTTATAAAGAATAATTTCTAGACAAAATTATTATTCAAACTTATTAAACAAAGATGTCCTTGTATTAAACTCCACCAACCATATTTTTATTTTTGGATCAGTCAGCCAACTTGAATGTTAACACTTTAAAGGATATCTTCTATTATTGTGCTTCATAGATTGTGGCAGATGACTAAAACTAAATAAAACTTGTCAAAAAATATTAAATCAAAATTAAATATTTAGGAAGATTTCAAAAGATAGCAAGAGTAAAAGGTGGGTTTGGCTAAAAGTGTAACATTTAAGAGATGAGATTTGAGGGGGAGAATACACTTCCAGTTTGTCATTCTTTTATCTAAATAATAGGCATTGCTACTATTGTGATTGTATGAATATGCAATACCACTAAGGCAACCAGCAACATTTTGGAAGACAAATGCTTGTTCAAAAAGTAGCAACCATAACAGCTAATATTTATGGAGTATTTACCACATGCCAGGTAGTATACTAAGCACTGTAAATGAGAAATTCTCCCTTTTATCACAATAATCATAGAACATAGCCAATGTTATTTCCATTTTACAGGTTTCATCACCACCACCACTACCACAAAGAATCAAAGAGGTAAACTAAGTCATCAAAGGCCTCAGAGCTTATAAGTAAGTAAGCTCAAATATAAACCAAATTCTTCTTTAATATTGGAATGTCCCAGCAATCAATATTTGAAACTCTTTTCTATCTATTCTCATGGATCTAAATTTCTCTATGAAGGTGACCCCAATTCTGGATCTCTAGCCTAGATCACTCCACCAAACTCCAATTCATATGCCAATCAACTACTCCATATCTCCACCTGGATGTTTAATAAACATCTCAAGCTTGAAATGTAAAAGCCATATTCACCGTCTTTTCCTAAAAAAATCTGTTCCTCCTGTCACTTCAGTTATTGCAAACTCTATTCTTCATTTGCTCAGACCAAAACACTGGAATTTGAATTTTCTTTCTTTTTCACACCACATGCAATCCATTATCAAAAGACTGTTGGCCTTCAAAATATATCCAGAATCCAACTACTTTCTACCACCCCACCATTACATCTCTGACCCAGGATATCACCAACTTTCACTTGGATTTCAGTAAGAGCCCTGATCTTGTTATGCCTGACCCCTATAGTCTGTTCTTTAAAAAGTGTCAGGCATAACATTCCTCTGTTCAAAATCCTCTGTTAACTTTATATTTCAGTCTTTATTGCAGCCTAAAGGTCTACAACATCTGTAATACATAACCCATCTCCTCTCTGATTTCATCCTTTTTCTTGGGAATATTTGTCTGTTTGGTTTACACAGATATTCTTGGCATCTTGCTAATAATGTCTAGCATAAAGTAATCAAAAAATATTTGTTGGATAAATGAGAAATATGTTTCCAAATCCTACCCTTTTCAATACTTCTTATGCATATTTTGGAGGCACAGGAGGAGAAGGCAGTGGGCTGGACTCTTCAGAGTGGCTCTTATATAAAAGCTCACTTGGGGACCAGCAGAAGAGACATTTGGTCTCTTGGGGTTTTAATGGCTTTCAGCTTCTCTAAGCATGACTTAAGAATTTTGGCTCAGGATATACCCTGATTCCTAACCAGTAGTTGCAAAATTGATCAATAGGGGTATTTTATAGGAAGAATAATCCAGAAAAACACACTTCTTTTCCAAATTAGAGACCACTGTTAGCTATTTCAGGATTTTTTTTTAATTAAAAAAAAAATCCTAATAAGAGCCAAGCTGAAAATCTCCCATGGACATGTTTTATTGTTACTCAACTATCAAGATGACACTCTGTAATAATTGCTTAATTTCTGGAAAAAAAAAAAATTTCTAAACAACTCAAGTATGCCAATGGCTTTTGTACAGGCCTCACTTGGTCACACATACAGGGAGGGAAATTATACAACTTAGATACAACTCTAAATTATTATTCTTCCTAAGTATGTCTGTTAATTCTGATTTGCCCTGTTCTAAATGTTGCCTCCTACCAACCGAGACCATTAGCATCTGAATAACCGAGACCATTAGCATCTGAGTAGCCAAGAAAAAAAAAAAAGGCAGGAGTGGATACAGACAAGGTTAGTTTAGAGTGAGCTATGTAAGAGCTATCAAAGATTGGCCAGATAAATTATGAAAGTCATATGATGGAAAATCTTATAGATAGACATTTAAAAGTATGGGACATGAAGAAATGTTTTTGGTACAATGTTGTTAAATTAAGTTTGGCCTTAAGCTACTTTATAAGTTTGGCCTAATGGTTTCGTTTGTATATAGTGAATTATTATTTAACTTGTAACCAGGTTGTAGCCTAACCTGAGAGTATTCTTTTAAACAGCAGACAAGTCTCAGCTAATGATAGCTGTTAAACCTCAAGCCAATCAGAGGCTGAAAGCTGCCAAAAACTGTGACCATATAAAGTAAATACCAACTACAACCAATCAGGCTGCTTTTTCTCAAGCTATAAATATAATCTTTATATGTGGTGGGGTGGAGCATTGTGAACCATTTTTGATCCAGACTACTGCCCAATTCATGAAGTCTTTGCTTAAATTCTGCTAAATTTAAAGTTTTCCTTCAAACATGTAAAAGCAGGTTAAAAAATAATCATATGTCACTTGATAACAAGATTTTTTTGGTGGAAGTTTGTTTTATTGAGATGTTAATTCTGTTTATCCCAGCCTGTAGCCACTTTGCCCCATTCAAACAAGTATCCAGGCTTCAGATTTTTGTAAGACAAAAAGCAAATCTGCTTATAGATAATAGGCTCTTCTCATTTTTTGAAATGAAAAGGGTGAAGTGGAAGAAAGATTTCTCAAAGTTTAGAAGTCTGAAGCCTATAGGTTGAGCAAACAGCTAAAATTCCCATCTTGCTCTGTGACAGAGCCCACGATGACAGCAAAATTCTTGGGAAGCTATATCTATGTGCAGGGGCTGCCAGATTCACTCATTTGATTCCTGATTTTTCCCCCGTTTTGTAATTCCTGATTCTTGAGTGCCAAGGGTAGTAAAGAAATAACAGTCACAAGATCTGATAGGAAGATGGCACATAAAAATAATCAAATAATTTGAGGTAGTTACTGGTATTTCCACAACAACTAAGACCTTAGAAATTTTGTACAACCCTGAATGGAAAGGAAATGTTCAATGATAACTGAGATTGAATTCCCTACCTGCATAGCAAAATGGGAAGTCACCGTTAGATTCAAGTTAATCTAAAGAAATGAAATTTTTCCATGGAATAAGAATCATACCCACAATATGTGCATGAGTATGCACCCAAACATACACACAAACAGAAAATATACTCTGAGGATAATTTTCCTTCCTTCTCTAGATTGATATTGGAGGGGGGAGGAATCATTAATATTTTAACAGTGATTTTTCTCTACCTCATGGACTATAGAGATATTTCATACTGTCTTTATTTGCAAAATATATATATATAGTATATATAAAAATAAAAAATATTTTAATCACAAAAAATATAATGCCACTGTAAGCTGAATTTTTTTTCTTCTGAATATTTGAACAGGTAGAAAACATGGAAGGATATATGCCATTAACCTAGGCTTTGTCTTCTAGCTATTTCAAACCTACTCCTATTTTTTCCTAAAAATATAATATAATAAAGATATAATATCAATTCAACTTTAAGAAAAGATAAAAGAGTATTATATACCTTCTGTATCCTGAGAAAATAAATAATTGTATCAGTCCTTGTCCAAGAAAGAAATAGTACATTCAAAAAGGGAGCCTGAAGAAAGTATAATAAGAACATGGGCAGGCAAATAAGAAATGGTAATAGCACTGCCAACCTGTGGCCAACATAGAAGGAGTACGGGTAAACATATAATACTGATCTCTCTTTCCTATTCTCCGATTTCCTGCTGGTGCCTTCATCAGCTAAGCTTAACTGAAAGCCAGAGTGGAAGAGACTCTGCTGATGCAATCCCTAAAGAGTAAAGTAGATCTTCAGAGGCAAGCAGGATTATTGAGTACAATAACTTTAAAGTGCAAACAACTCCATAATTTTGCTATAAATATTTCCAAATTTTAAAAAATCTGCTAGAAGAGTACTAGAAACAAAGTTTTGCACTTTAATCTTTGGTACTATGTACCAAAACAGTAGTTTTTAAAATTATTACTACAAACTACTAAAGTACTTGTATCCATCCACTAACTCTTTTAACTAAAATTCATTAAATACCAAGTTTGATCCATTCGATGTATACACAAAGGGAAATGTGATACAGTTCCTGTCTTCCGGTGCAGACAATATGTATATATGGAGACACCATGCAAATAAATAAGCACAATTAAGTATTATATATATGTAGAGTACTAGGATGTTAAAATGGGACTCTGTGTCCCTTTTTGCCAGCTATTCCCACATTCCACAATAAAATGGAAAACCAACTAATATAAATTGTTAATAAAGGGGAAAGGGGGTTTCTTTTGCAACTTTAACTGTCCACTTTTAAGTCAGAAAAAATGTTGGAATTTATAAAATTTTGAGTTTTTAGTGTGCTGAGTGGTCATTGCTTTTGCCAAACCTTATGCTTAGGGAAAGAAGCTTTTTTCACCTCCTGGTGTTGCAGATTGAATCCAGGGCTACAACTGAGAGCCACTCCAACCCCAGAAAGATGCCTTCAGGCTTTAATGGAAAACTTTCATGGTCCCTGGAGCTGGGGTTTGAGGGTCACAGTTGGACTCATTTACTAATCTGGCTCAAAACTGAGGAACTCATTCATTTGGTACTTATAATATAGTGAGGTCCTAGTATATGCCAGGCTTTGTTCCAGATACTAAGAATATTTCAGTAAATTTTTTTAAAGTAAAAAATTCCTATATTTGGATATTTATATGATTCCCCATTATGTATTTACAGCCACTTCCAGCTTTTACTCCAGCTAGCTTTGCTGGGTGGCTTTTCTTTATATTCAAAGAGTTCCTTGTACGTAACAACAATAAGAGATTTACATCCCTTTTGGCAGGGAACTCTTATAAAATGATAGAATGAGTAAAACAATAAAAAATTAAGAAAAGAAAATGACAATCCACTAAAGTAACAAAAACCCAATAAAAACATGAAAAACTTTTTTTTACTAGTAATCAAAAAATAAAATTAGTGGGTTTTTTCTTTTTCTACCAACTTAACAAAGGTTAAGAAGTACTTAATATTCAATATTGGTGAAGGTATAATGAAAGTGAATTGTCAGGTACAGTTGAATATAAATTGATGTAAAACTTTTTTTGCATCTTAGCTATATTTGTCATAATTACAAATATGATCCTTTTGACTCATTGTACTTCTATGAATTCATCAGAAGGTGGTAATCAGGAAAATATATAAAAAGTGTACATATACAAGAATAATCATTACATTTTTTAATAACTTTATTTTGTTTATTGATTTATTTTTTAATATAGTGTTGAGGATCAACCTAGTGCCTCACACGTGCCAGGCAAGCGCTATACCACTAAGCCAGAACCCCAGTCCTACATTATTATTTTTTTTTAAATACCTTTATTTATTTACTTGTATGTGGTGCTGAGGATCGAACCCAGGGCCTCACACATGCTAGGCGAGTACTCTACCGCTGAGCCACAACCCCAGCTCCCATTATTTTTTTTAACAGCAAAAATTTGGAGATATTTAATTTTTTTATCAATAAGTAAATTGTTGTATTTTCACACAATTGGCCACTATGAAAGTATTGAAAATAATATAGATCATTATTTCTAAATATAAGATGGCTATAACTTTTTAAATGTATTAGTTAAGATTGAGTATGATCTTACTTATAAAAAATTTATTATTACATATGTGTGATACACATAACTAATGAAACATATGGGAAAGGTTTGTGAAGATATTCACATTACATGACAATTTTAAAATAAGCATTTAACCATTCATTCAATAGTCGTTTTCATTCATTCAGCAATATTCATTAAGCACAAAATATGTGCTAGATGTGGGACAAACAAAAGAGAAAGTCTGTTTAATCTGTTAATTTAATCCACTAAATTATCCCTATTTTTTTTTTAATGGTAATAACCAGTGTTGGTGAATTTAAAGATAAGGGCAGTTTTATATACTATTGGAAGTCTAAACTAGTTAAAAAAATTTTTTTCTGAAAGGCAATTAAGCACTTTTTATCAAAAGCTTTTGAAATATTCATGTCCTTTGACACAGCAACTCCATTTTTAGGAATTTATTCTTTAAAAAATGAGTGTGAATTACACAAAAATATAAAGTAGTTCAGAAATGAATTTTTGGGGGGGAACCTAATATTAAACAATAGAGATCTGGATAGATGTCATATATTCATACTGCAGACAACTATGGAGTAGTATTTCCCCTGGAAACTGTTTAACACGGAAAAATATGTCCCAAATATAAACATGAAAGTTTTAAAAGATACTAATTTACTGTGGATTTGAGCAAATCACCCAAGTGATCTATTTCACCTACAAAGCTCAGATCCTTAAGAACCCTTACCTTACCTGAGTCTAGGTACTCTTCTTCTTAACAGAAAATTAGCAGTCAGTAGATGTTAGATCAGCAGCTGTTTGCAGAGCTGTCTTAAGGTAGTTCACTTAAGGATTTACCAGATGCTCCCAAAAGAGAAAACAGATAATTCATAAGAAAATGTCAGGTTTTTTTTCTTCAGTGGCCTAATCTACCAGATATAGTGCGTGGTTTTGTGGACAGACTGTGCCCTTGAAGCTTGAACTCTGGCGGAAGAAACTAATAATCAGTGATCAACGCCAACAAAGCCTTGAAAGATCAGATCTCCGGGGAGTATAAAGAGGTGTATTCCAAAGTAAGGGAGGGAAAAAGCATGTACATAAACAAGATACTCGAGGAAAGGTATGGTTGACATACACAAACAGACCATTACTTTGTGGCCTTTCTGAGCCTAGTTCTTTTTCCAAATCTCTGTGAAAAGTGAGATGTTGAGCGGTCCGTTCGTATCACCCAGAATTGCAGCTGTTGTCTGCAGTAATTTCAGGTTCATTCAGCCGGTAGGATAAGAAACTGATGGGAATCTACAATAGATAGTGAATGTCGCTGAGGATCCAACAAGGGCGACGCGACAGGGCGAACCGGCAGCTGGAACTCCCTGACCAGGGTTTCCCGCCAATCTCAGTTCCTCGATCTTCAAGGCCCCGCCCACTCCCGCCGAGGGCGCCGGGAATTTTAAGGGCGGGGAAGTGTTGAAAGCCTATCGATATCTCTGGAATAGACTGCCCTACCCTGCGCCGCCGCCGTCAAAACGCCGCAGCCTTCTCTGTCGATCGCCAAGCGGTGATTTCGGCAGCGCTGCTTGATTCGCAAGCTTTGAAGGAGCTCACGAGCGAGGTCCGCGCCGGAACTATGGTGCGTTGAATCTCTGACTTCGGAAGGTTTAGGGCAAAGGTCCGGTGACTCGGGAAAGGGAATCTGCCGCTCTTGGGCGGTCTGAGGCCACGGGACATAGGAGCCTTAACCACGGGGAGGGCTCCGGCCGTGATTCAGCATCTCCGGCCTGTCTGAAGGAGTGGCGGTCGATAGTCCGTGAGGCCTTTTCGCCGAGGCTTGTTTCACTTTCCAGGGAGTCTCTTGCACTTCTTCCTCCATCAGTTAGCCGAGTTCGCCTGAAATTCCTTCAGTAAAATAGATTCCGAGAGGTCGTGAGTGGCCCCAGGTGCTCTGTATGGGAGGAGAAGAGAGGGACTTCACTTGGGAGGCCTCCCAGCACGGACTTGACTCTAGCATTTGTGGTTCTGGACCACGTTCACTTTCCTGGCGTGTCTTGCTTTACCTGTCATCTAGAGCTTGATTAGAAAAGGCCCGTTTCAATCACTTGGTCCAGTCACCTGGTTACAGATGAGGAAAGCTAGACTGATAGAGAAGTGATGGAATCAGGGTTACAGTACAGGTCTCTGAGCTTCTACTGAATCTGTCGTTCCTGCACTCGACCATAGTATCCCCACAGTTATTCTCCCAAGTACTGATAGACTTGCTTTTATAATGTCATTATGGGTAGTAATGGTTCTATCACTGTAGCTATTTGTATCCACCGCTAGCTTCCTGAGAACATTTTTGTGTTCATTCAATATGAATATTTAGATGTACATAGTGAGATTTCAAAGATAAGTCAGATAAGTGTGTAATCATAGTAAGAGGTGTGTAAAGAACTGTGGGACTACGTGTTGGGGGAGTTTGGGGAGAAAACATGGGGAAGACTTCAAGAGATAGACATTTTAGCTAATTTAAAAGAAATGCTTTTTGACCATTAGTGCCCTATGCAAGATAACAGCATAAGCAAAGACAGGAGGAAAAATTGATGCATATGAACTTTAGTAATTACCCACCCAGAGGGAATGCTATGGAGAATGGCAGAGTAGGAAATTGGGAAGATAGGACCTGTCTAACTAATCTGTTCTTCCCTCCCTCACCAATTAAGGGTGAATGTAGTATTGGCTTTAACAGTATAATAACAAAATTCCAGCCATGTTGTGTTAACAGAATTGTTTTAATGCTGAATGGAAACACAGGCAAGCACATTTCTTACTCTTAATTAAGAGTAGGGGTTTATAAAGTTCCTAATAGGTCTTTTTTCTTTTACTTTCAGTTTCGCAACCAGTATGACAATGATGTCACTGTTTGGAGTCCTCAGGTAAAATCATGTTTTATGCCATTTCTATGAAGAGGCTTTTCATGGCTGCAGGAGGTTTAGAAACTACTAAGATTGTAGACTGAAAAAATGGAATATCATTTTGGACATTCCTGGAACTTGAATTTATAATTAAAATAACTTTCCTAGTTTTCAGAACATCATTGGAGGAGCTAGGGCTGTAGTTCAGTGGCAGAGCACTTGCCTAGCATGTGTGAGGAACTGGGTTCAATCTACCACCACATAAAAATAAATAAAGGCATGCTATCCATCTACAACTACAAAAAAAAAAAATTTTTTTTTTAATCATTTGAAATGTAACTATACTTGCTTGAGGTTTGAGAACTCTTGATTTTCAATTTGTAAAGGATCTTCTGAGGTGACTCCATGATATGTTTTTTTTTTTTTTTTCCCTTTAGGGGAGGATTCATCAAATTGAGTATGCAATGGAAGCTGTTAAACAGGGTTCAGCCACAGTTGGTCTGAAATCAAAAACCCATGCAGTGTTGGTTGCACTGAAGGTAAGTAAAGCCAGACATGTATCTTCCTCATTTAGAAAACAGAACTACCAAATGTAAATTTCACTGTATAAATAGTAAAGTTGTAAACTTATTTTTACATCTTATAATGTCTCTATTTAGAGGGCACAGTCAGAGCTTGCAGCTCATCAGAAAAAAATTCTTCATGTTGACAACCATATTGGTATCTCAATTGCTGGGCTTACTGCTGATGCTAGACTGTTATGGTAAGTAGAATCATGAAAAACAAAAGTATCTCTTGATCCATAATTTATTACTTTTCCAGAAAAATTCAGGTAAGATATACTAACACTTGAGAAGCCGCTGAATAATGTGATACTTGTTAACATAATGTATTGTTTGAAGCCATGTATGTCTAAGAAGATCTTGACATTTTTATCTAATTTTTAGAAAGAGGTGAACCACCCTTACTTTCTTTAATACTTCAGTATTTATTAGATTTTTTTTTTTTTTTCCAAAGCTCAGTAGTGGATAGTATAGGGTATAGAAAGGTGATTCAGACATGGATCATGTCTTCAAAGAACTTTAAATTTAGCTAATCTTGGAAGGAAGTAGAGAGTAACAGGTAAATTTCTGTGAGTAATGGGAGGAGATAGAGATTGTGGGTGAGAAGCAATGAGTAAATGAAGAAGTGGGGCTTTGAGATCAGACAGATAACAATTCTTATTTAATTACTTAATTTCTGAGATTGGGCTAATTACTTAACACTCAGATTTTTCAGTATTTTTTTCCTCCAAGGGTGTTTTGAAGTAGGCACTTAAAACAGTGCCTTTTAGAAAGCATGTGAGTGTTTATATGTTGAGGGTAGGATGTAGTTAGCCAAAGCTAAACTTTTACTTATTTATATATAAGCTGTAGGTGGATACAGTACCTTTACCAGTGCCTTCTCACGCATGCTAGGCAAGTGCTCTACCACTGAACCAGAGCCCCAGCCCCCAAAGCTTAACTTTTAAATTTATGGTTTTATTAGTGAAGAAAGAATATAAATAGTAAAGATAAATGGTAATGCCTTTTGTTTAAGAGTTTTGAGTTATCCAGCCAGTCCCTTGCTATGTTAACAGTATACTGACAGTAATACGGGTTTCTGTTTGCTCCTAAAAATGTAGAATGTGCAATGTTGTCAAACATTTAACCCATTAATATCTAAAATATTGCTGTGCCAACATACATTTAATATAAAAACTTTATTAATGAGATATTGCACATCGTTTGATGTGCATTGTATATGTACATCTCAATAAAGCTATATGTATATACATCTCAATAAAGTGGCTTAATACCACGTATCATTAGTGCCTGCCATATTGGAGAGTATGGTTTTAGACACCTTGAGAAATTTACTTTTAAAAAGTACTAAACAAATGGCTTGGTTCCTCTAATATACGTTTGATTATCAGGGACTAATTAAGTAGATCAGTGGTAGTGTACTTGCTCTAACATGCACAAGGCCCTGGGTTTGAGCTTTAGCACTGCAATAAATAAATAAATTTGAACATCAGATGTGACAAACACATACTGGACTAAGCAACGTGGAAAGAATGAGCATGTCTATTTCTTTCTATTTAATTCTCTAATAGGCATGAGTTCCTTTTTCCCCAATGTTAACGTTGCTCAAATCTTCACAAGTTGAGACTCAGCAGCCTAGTGTCTAATATCTAATGCAGTTTATGATGAGAAGTAACATTTGCAGAACATGTGAAAACATCCCCTGGATTCTATTTCTTGCCATTGCTCTATTAGGGAGATTTTTATCTGTTTTCAAGGAAAAAACAAAAAAGAGTAGGTACTTTTTTTTCTGGTTCAAGACTTAGAATTAAAGACAAACTGTTGCTGGCTGGATACAATGTTACATGCATGTAATCCCAACTATTCTGGAGGCTGAGGCAGGAGGATTGTGAGTTCAAGACTATCCTGGGCAACATCAAAAGACCCTGTCTCAAAATAAGGACAGACTGTTGCTCATAAGGATAAGAGAAGAGATGGCTATTTTCTCTTCAGTCAGCCTTCTGTATTCTGTAAGGGCTCTGAGACATAAAATTTTCAAGAGCTAAAGAATAGTTAGTTTTTTCTTTTTTTTTTCACTGAAGCAAAAGAAGAAAATTTAATGAAAATCGAGGAAAAATCAAACAGAAAAATAACCTCAAACAAGTAACAAAGACTAAAAGGAAATAAGAGGAAAAAATACCTAAATTAACAACAAAGCTCCAAACTATTTCAAAATGATGAAATTGTATTGGATATGGAAACTAAAAGATGCAGGTGGGGGATGGGGATCTGATGTGGGTGTGGCTGTCAGCAGAGGACTATAGGAAAATCCTTGTGGGAAAGCAGAGGTCCTTTATTCCTGGAGATACAGGCAGCCGCTGCACTGGTCTACAGATGAAGATCCCCATAAATTAGAAAAGATAGTGATAAAATTGTCAAGGGGTGGGGACAGCATCAAGGGAAGAAAGTGCTCCCAGGAACACCCATTCCACTCCTAGACTAGAGACCCGGACACTCCCAGCTGACTCAAATGACAGGTGAGGACAACAATTAGATGGAATAGTAGCCAGAGTGAGGACCTATGGGACTTTTGGAATGGGGCAGGTGCCGAACTGAACCCCCATCCACTTAGAAATCTCCTGGACCTGATTTGTCTGCGTCTTCAAGATCACCTCCTTCAGGCTCTGCAGTGGAGAGTCTCTTCAAGGAGGCTTCTAGTTCCTCATTCTCTCCCCTGAGGGGCCAGGCACTCTCCTGGGCACCGCCCCGGAGGTTCCCACAAGTCAAGGCCTGAATAGAGGAGCTTCTGGGTCTTCTTGGGCTGGGGTAGTGGACATCTTTGCAGGATGGGCATGTACAACAGAAGCTAGACCAGGATGGGCCCGCCCAAGTTGAGTGTGCCCAGGATGAGCACGAGGGCTGGCCAAGGCGTCATGCAAATGGGTGATAGCCTCGTTCAGAGTTCGGGTATGCCTTCTGTTGCACAGTAAACCAATTCTGCACCATTTGCTCCTCTAGGCTGAGGCTAGAGGCCAGAGCCACCAGAATACCGTGGGATAGAAAGGGGTCCTTCAGGAAGTGTGCTTCCAGCTCCTGCATCTGCTGCTTTCCAGCATATTTCAAAGGCTTTCAATCTCATCCATGGCAATGGAGCTCAGTTCAGAGGAATGGGTAGTTAGTCAGTTTTAAGACCTCATATGGCCTTACAGTTTAGCACCAAAATGTGTCTTCTTACCTTACTGGTTTCCTTATATGAATATGATCCATGAAAATGTTTGGAAGTGAAATGAAACTGCTTTATTTGGATTAGCTCTCTATAATTTGAAATTACTAACTTTTCTTGTTTCTTTTTTAGTAATTTTATGCGCCAGGAGTGTCTGGATTCTAGATTTGTATTTGACAGACCACTTCCTGTGTCTCGGCTTGTATCTCTAATTGGAAGCAGTATCCTTTTTATGTTAACATTTATAAATGTGAACTTTAAAGGGCTTGGGTACTTAATCCCTATGGTATTCGGAATATGACTATAAAACTTTTAAGGTATTGGGTTGCTCTTTCATTAGCCATTATAAGCAATTTATATTTTCAAGACATACATAAACCCAGCTTTATGAAAACTATCCCAGCATCATTTTTGAGAAATTTAAAGTTTCTTATTAATTCTAGATATCCCCACAAGTCCTGCACCCCTTATATCCAAAACAAATGAAATTCTATATGGAAAGAGATTATTTTGCTAGTATGTATTCTTGGGTTTGATGGAAAGTCAAACAGGTAATATTGAGTCAAAGTAGTACTGTTCTGTTTTATGTTCTTCCTACAGATTATGCAGTGATTAAGGAAGAAGTTAGAGGTCTTTGTTAATAATATTTTGTTTGAAAATAAAGATAGTACTTTAAGCCAGGTGCAGTGATGCATCCCTATAATCCTAGCAGCTCAAGAGGCTGAGACAGGAGAATTGCAAGTTCAAAGCCAGCCTCAGCAACTTGGTGAGGCCCTCTAATATATTAAAAGGGACTGGGGATGTGGCTCAGTGGTTAAATGCCCCTGGGTTCAATCCCTGGTACCAAAAATAAAGATAATACTTTATTCCTTGGTAGAATAAGCTCTTTAACTAGTTTAAGAGACCCAGATACCAACACAGCGGTATGGCCGGAGACCCTACGGTGTTGGGTTGCTTATTGCTGGATATGATGTAAGTTGATAGGGTATTGTTTTTTTAAATGATTTTTTAAAACTAGAAACTTTTGTAATTTTTAGCTTAACCAAAGTCAATAATTATGGGTTTTGTTTTTGTATTGTAGGATATGGGCCCTCACATTTTCCAGACCTGTCCATCTGCTAATTATTTTGACTGCAGAGCTATGTCCATTGGAGCCCGTTCTCAATCAGCTCGTACTTACTTAGAGAGACATATGTCTGAGTTTATGGAGTGTAAGTGACAGCTTTCTTTAGTTTGGTTTGGGTTTGCCTCCTCCAGTCTTTGTATAGTGAACAAAAGTAGTATCCTAAATAAGGAAAACTATCAGTCTTATAGAAAGAGTTTTGTTTTTTTTTTAAATTAAGCCTACGAAGTATTTATTATTTCTATATACATCTACATTTTACTCCTGTTTACCACAGTCATTTCAATCACTAGAAAACTCTTTCAGGATATAAATGTGTCCCTACCCTTAAAAATTCTTGATTCACTGGATCTGAAATATGTCCCAGCCAAAGTTGGGAAACCCTGTACAAGTTGCTATTTGTAAGTTCTCTGTTTACAACTTTCAGTTTTCTGTGATTCTGTTCCTGTTTTAAGCCATGTAGACATTTCTGCATTAAGTAGTTCATAAACAAGAAATAAAAGACAGTGTAGCAATGGCAAAGGAAGGTAAAAGATGTAAGATGATAGAGAAGATTTTCAAGTGCTTTTATTAATATTGGAAGGAGTGTTTGTCAGGGTTTTTAACATTTCTCTTGGTTGTCTTATAAGTTTTCTTGTGGCAGTAGTCTATGAAGGAAATATTTGGGGCTCAGCGAAATATAGAGGAAAATAATTAACACTCTGAAAGCAAGCTATTGTGAGATGATAATAGCTTTAACTTTAGGATAAAGGAGTTCTAGGGCCATATAAGCTTGAGAAGCACTGATTAAAGTTTAACATTTCAAATTATGATAATTGAGTTGTGAGTTCCTAAGATAGCCCTTAACATTTGGAGATTTTCTAGGGCTCAAAGGACTTAGTGTGTAGTTGTACTCACAGCTAAGGCTTACAGCAATATCATAAGGATATACAGCTGAATCGTTAAAGAAAGAGTCAAGAGGAATCTGTGAGGAAGTTTCCTTATGTTCTCTCCCTTCTCAGAAGAGTTACAGACCATACTTAAAGAGCATGTGTGTGATATTATTGACCAGAGAAGCTCATTAGAAACTTGGGTGTCCAAAGTTTGATTGAGATCTGGTCACATAAACATGCTCAGCATAACACATTCCAATCTGGATAAAAAGTTAATAAGGATTGCATTGAATCTATAGATCATTTGGGGACATACTGCTATTGTTATAATCCAGATGGTCCACCACTTAAATATGTTCAGTACAAACTGAACTTTAGATTTTGAATTTTCATCTTTTTCTGGGCTAGCAATGTGCAGTAAGATACTCATGATAAAACATCAGTGAGCCATAGGACTCAGTCAGCCACACAATTCCAAGGGTAAACAAACAACTGATATCTATAGAGTACTATGTTGCTAAGCTATGAAATTTGGTAGGTTAGGTGTATTAAATGGATTTTTTCTTACATTTCAATTTACAATGTGTTTATCAGGTTGTACTTTGATCATAAGTAGCATCTATGCAAATCTGCTGAGATCTGAGCATGGGTGTCTTTCCATTTACTTAGGTCTTCTTTAATTTCTATGATGTTTTATAGTTTTAAGTATTCAAGTCTTATATTCTTTTACATTTATTCATAAGTATTTTATTCTTTTTGGTGTTATTATGAACAGAATTTTTAGATTCTTGAGATCCATGTCATGTCACCTGGGATTGGAGAGTTTTACTTTTTCCTTTCCAATATGGATTGTTGGTGGACCTTTATTTATTTTTATATGGTGCTGAGAATCAAACCCAGTGCCTCACACATGCTAGGTAAGCCCTCCACCACTGAGCCACAGCCACAGCCAATATGGATGCTTTTTATTTCTTTTTCTTACCTGATGTTCTTGCTAGACCCTCCAGGACAATGATGAATAGACATGGTAAGAGCAGACATCTTTGATTTGTTCCTGATTTTAAGGGGAAAGATTTATTTATTTATTTTTGGTTCTGGGGATTGAACCCAGGGGTGCTTATCCACTAAGCCACATCCCCAGTCCTTTTCTTTTTTATTTTGAGACAAGGTCCTGCTAAATTGATGTGGGTCTCACTAAATTGCTGAGTCTGGCTTTGAACTTACAATCCTCCTGCCTCAGCTGCTGGGATTATAGGAGTGCGCCACCACATCTGTCAAGGGAAAAGTTCTTTTAAAATATACTCAATATATTAGCTATAAGTTTTTGTAAATATTCCCTTCAATTATTATTATTGTGCAAGCATTTGGGGTTTTATCATATGCTTTTCATGTATCTGTTGAGATGATCGTGCTGCTTTTTTCTCTTCAGTCTTTGGTGTAGTGTTAAATTAATTGACTTTTCAAATGTTAAACCAACTTTGCATTCCTGAGGGGGAAAAATCCTTTTTTGTCATGACAAATGTTGAGGTGGAGCCCAAACATCCAAGATAACCTTTTGTCTTCTTTAGTCACTTTCTAGGTGTGTTAAGAGGAGCTAGAATGCTGGGTCCTCTGCCACAATCTTTTCAATGTTGCTGGATTCCATTGGAATTATTTTGTTAATTTTTGTACCTGTATTCATAAGAAATATTGTTTTGTGGTTTTGTTATCAGAGTAATACTGGCCACATAAAATGAGTTGAAGACTACTTTTATATAGAGCAAATGTAGCATCTAGCATTCCACAGAATACACTCTACAAAATTGTGAATGACATTTTTCAAATCATAATTTTGATTTAGCTTATCAAAATAACAGGTCATCTCATTAAATAAAATAATAGCAATAGTATTGCTATTCATAGATTATATGACGAGCATTAGACACTTGGCTATTATTGTTGTAATAACAATATTGCATAACTAACACCATGATTTCAGACTGTAAGCTTGATAAAAGAAGCCTAGTATGGTAATGAAACGAAGAAATAACTATTAATTTATTACATACAGGCAACTTAAATGAACTGGTTAAACATGGTCTTCGTGCCTTAAGAGAGACACTTCCTGCAGAGCAGGACCTAACTACAAAGGTAAATATTATGTTTTCCAATTGTAGATAATAATATTACAGTTTAATATGGTATAAATAGGTAATTAAAGTGTGTATACTTATTTAATTTAGGAGACGGTTGCCTTGGTTCACACTTTCCCTTTAAGCTGTTCAGAAAGTGATCAGATTTTGAAATGCTATTTTTTAATATTTCTTTTTGATATAAAGCAATAAAATCAGGAAGTCCAATGTAGACTGCCCTTTATTTAGTAAATAGTTATATCTTTGTATTATTCATGTAGTTAACAAATTTGTGCACTTACCATATGCAGATACCTTCTAAGCATTTTAAATATAGTAAAGACAACAAATAGCTGGACCTTTATTGAACATTCTAGTGAGGAGATAAATCATATATACATACACAAATCATACAGGATATTAAAAGATAATAAATGCTGTAGGTTAAAAAAAATGTTTAAAAAGAGAAAGAATGTCTAACTGGGTGCAGGAAGATAGTGTGGTAGATATAACTTAAAGTAGGGTGATCATCTGGGCACGCTGGCACACGCCTGTAATCCCAGCTACTTGGAGGCTTAGGCAGGAGAATTGTGCATTTCAGGCCAGCCTAGGCAATTCAGCAAAACCCCATCTCAAAAATATAAATAATTATCATTGTATAATTATCATTTAATATCTATGTGGAAACTTTATTGCCTGCATAATCTTTTTAAATCAAGTGTTTCCAGATGATAGACCTTTAAGATTAATCAAATAACAGTGAATATTAAATCTAGCAAGTGCCTACTAGTTTTCTTCACCCTACATATAAGTAGTTTTTAAAGTCTTAAATTCAAGTACTATATTTTTATTCTGATTTTTTTTCACCTAACATTTTATGATAAGCATTTTTCTGGCCTAAATGTACTCTATTTACTTATTTTTTTGTTCTCACCCCGTCCGCCCTTAGAATGTTTCCATTGGAATTGTTGGTAAAGACTTGGAGTTTACAATCTATGATGACGATGATGTATCTCCATTCCTGGAAGGTCTTGAAGAACGACCTCAGAGGAAGGCACAGGTATCTAATTAGTTGTAACAAAAGAGGCTTTGATTTTGTCATAAACTGCTGTTCTTATCAACTGTGTAAATCCATTGTTTTTCTCTTTAATTATAGAGATAGGCTCCCAATTCATATAGCAACAGAAAAATTAAGAACTAAGGAAAGTAAAATAAAATATTCAGGGGGCAGAACTCTCTGTAAACACAAAAAGAGAAAAGATTTAGTTATCTATTGTTATGTAATAAGTTACCACTAAACTTATAAATTTAAAACAGCAAACATTACTTCTCACAATTCTGTGGTTGACTGGGCCTCATCATTGATGGTTCTTTTGCTTGTGTCTCTTGGAATCTCATATGTGCTACAGTCAATGTTGGGGTGGAGCCCAAACATCCAAGATAACCTTACTTTTGCCTTCTTTAGTCACTTTCTAGGTGTGTTAAGAGGAACTAGAATGCTGGGTCCTCTGCCAGAATGACTGCTTCTATCCCTGTAGTCTCAAGGCCTCTCCTTGAGCAGGACCTTTCTAGCAGGGTGGCAACCCAGAGCTTGCTAAAGGTCAAAAAAATGCAAACTGCCATCATTCTTAATGCTGAGACCCAGGACTAGCATGGCATCATTTATGCAGATTCTGTTGTTTAAAGCAAGTCATGGGGCCAGCCTGGATTCATTGGGAGTAGATACTAGGAGAAGTGTTCATTGGAGACCAGCTTTGAACACTAGTTTGACTTTTCATAAATAGTGACAAAAACCAAATGCAGTGGCACACACCCGTGATCCCAGTGACTTGGGAGGCTGAGGCAAGAGGATTGCAAGTTTGAGGCTAGCCTAGGCAACTTTTGTCTCTTAAACAAAAAAAAAAAAAAGCTCCTGGGATGTAGCTCAGTAGTATTGTGCCTCTGGATTCCATCCCCAGTACTGCAAAAAATTAAATATAAATATAAATAAATAAATAAATAAGTGACAAACACATCAAGAAGTGTTTGTAGGGGGAAAAAACTTTAATATGGATCTTGTTGTGGGATGTTTAGAATACACATTTGCATTAATAGATGCTTATTTAATAACTGTGTACCTGAAGATATAGTGTCTGGTACATAAATTTCTTCAAACTTGAAAAGAACTGTTGGGAAATTTGGGGGAGCAAGAATTGCATTATGTAAGTTGCCATAAATTAAGAAGAATGTAGTGGAGTGCCATGCAGCTGGTTGGTTTTATTTTTGTTTTGTTAGTTTAGGGGAAAAGGATCTCAAAAAAGGGCTGATTGTATCTTAAGCTTAATAGTAATAATATATGAAAGGCTTTTAACTCTTGAGCAAGACAGTATGATAAAATAGTGGAATTGTTCAATGATTTTTAGGCATTCAGAACTGAAATCTAATATATTCTTTAAAAGCTCTTAGAAATTTAGTATTCAAAATATCCTTAACCGTTTTTTCATTAAGTTTTTATAATGTAACATTTGTAATTAGGAGTACATATTGATCAAATGTTCATTTTTCATCTTCTCTTTCTTCCCTATTAAGCCTGCACAACCTGCTGATGAACCTGCAGAAAAGGCTGATGAACCAATGGAACATTAAGTGATAAACTTCACTATATGTGTATTATTGAATATTTGAGAATGCAGAAACACATACTGATAACAGTAATCTATACTTTGAACCAAAAGACGCAATGGTGGAATGGTATAAGTCCAAATACTGATTTTAGGAATCAGTCCAAATGTGTTTTTTCCAAATAACTTCCCCGAACCATATAATGGGGTACATTTTTCTTTGAGAGGGTCTATATAATCATTTTCTAGAAAGTATAGGTATACCAGTGTTTTTATATAAAGAAAATAGTGTCTTTGGGGTTTTAAATACAACTGTGAAATAAAATTGTTTCACCTCCTGGTATATTGGGTTTTTGTTTTTTAAGTAACTTCAACTACGAATAGTAGTTTGGGATTGCAATTACTTATTTGCCACATTTGCAAGATTATATTGCCTTGTTTTTAATGATATATAAAAATGCCTCATCTACCACAGGCTTGTAACAGTTTCTAGTTATGGGCTGGCTTCATGAAAATCCATGGAGATTTGGCTCCGAATGCAAATATGAGGATCTAGATTATTCTGATTAAAATCAAAGAAACTGCTGGGTGCAGTTGCACACACCTGTAATCCTAGCTACTCAGGAAGCAGATGCAGGATTGAAAACTCAAGGCCAGGCTCAGCAATTTAGTGATAGCCTATTCTCAAAATAAATAAATAGATAAAAGGGGTTGGTGCTCATTTGTATGAGCACTCCTGGGTTCAATCCCCAATACTGCAAAAAAGAAAAAGCCTACCTAAGAAACACCACTTCCCAACAAAAGTAGTGAGATTGGACTGGGACTATATAACTCTATGGTAGAATTCAGGCTTGCCCCACTCTAGGCCCTGGGTTAATCTCTAGCACATTTTACAAAAAAAAGCAGCAAGATTATTAATGTCTGAACAGTTTTTCTATCCAATCAGCAGATGGCAATAGTTAGAGCTCTGGACTTTCTTGGGAATTTTTGCAAATAATCTCAAACCTCTAATCCTACACAAACCAACTCCAGCATAATTTGTGTATTGCCTTCTATTCCCTGGGTTATATACTCAGATGTTGCAGAAATTTTTAGCTTAGATCATACAAAATTAAATTAGGAAATCATTTTAAAAAATCCAAAATTTCACTGCTCAAAAGCCTAGGTGTATTTTATTTTCTGAGATAGTACATATTTTTAGAGAAGTTTTATTTGTGGATACTAACAAAAATTTTTAATCTAATTCTACTAATTAGCTGCTATTGGCTTTGGACAAGTTACTTAGCCCTATTCTAAGGAAACCCATTGGAGAATTATTTTAAGAATAAATGAGGGCTGGGGCTGGGGCTGGGGCTCAGTGGTAGAGCGCTCGCCTAGCATGAGTGAGGCACTGGGTTCGATCCTCACCACCACATAAAAATAAAATGAAGATATTGTGTCCACCTAAAACTAAAATAAATATTTTGAAAAAAAGAATAAATGAGAGGGGGCTGGTGATGTGGCTCAAGCGGTAGTGCCCTCGCCTGGCATGCGTGTGGCCCGTGTTCGATCCTCAGCACCACATACAAACAAAGATATTGTGTCCACCGAAAACTAAAAAATAAATATTAAAAAAAAATCTCTCTCTCTCTCTCTTTAAAAAAAAAAAAAAAGAAAAAGAATAAATGAGAGAATTTATAATACCTTCTAAATGGAAAATGTTAGTTTTTTTTTTTTTTTTTTTTTTTTTTTTTAGGTTTCCCAAAACTTAAAAAGTATCAGTTTAAATCTCTTTGTGACTTCTTTTGGTAAAGTAATGGTAAAAGAAACTGGCAACTCTGTTGAAGGAAAGATCTCTAAGCATTGGAACCTGTAAGGAGTGAGGGACTCCTGCTCTGGAAGTAGCCTGAAAGTTCTGTCTGCCTTATTTAAGTTTGGTAACAGGCCACAAGTACCATGTGGCTATCTGAACTACAATGGAGTTGCATCAAGTACATGTAACTTTCATATATAAATATAGTGAACAGAGGGATGCTAACCACCTACCTCCACACTCAATGCATGTATAGTCTGGGGAGGGAACATAAGTGGGCAGTTTGATAAGCTTGCTTAGAAAAGTCTTTCTTCTACCCCCTGTGCCTTTCATTGGGTGAGTTGTCTGCTGAGTGATTCTGTTTAAATATAAAGATACTGTGTATGCTTTTTTTTTTTGGACCTACCCCTTAAATGCAAACAACTAATAGTTGACTGGAACTCAGCAAAAAAAATAAAAAACAGTGGTCTTTATTTTACTTTGGGGACAATATCAGTTTTTTCAATAAGTGATTTTTTTAGTCTAGTACGCTGACTTTAGAACTTAAAATTCTCCACACCCCAATAAAACTTACCCCACTATATCACAAAGTTAATCATTATATCCTTTTGCTTTGTCTGGTCTATTGTATTCAGTTATTCCATTTAGTATGTGTTATATAATGACAAGCCATAAGATTCCTAATGTCTTATAAGTCCTGTCACTTTGATATAAAGATAACAGTTTACCTAGAATTTATTAAGCATCTATATGTATAGCTCTTAAGAACTGGCATGGTTAAAGGCCACAAATCATAGATTACAGGATTCGGGTTCTAATCCTACTTTTTAGTATTTGACAATTACATGATTCAGGGCAAATCTCATCATTAGGTCTTTATTTCCTAGACTTTTAAGTATTTGATTCTTAATACATAGCAAGGTCTTCACACTCAAATTAGTTATAATTTTAAAGCATTCAGAATTATATAATTACATAATACAGTAAAAGATCCAAAGTTGCATTTTATACCAGTAGGGAAGAATTGGTGAGGCCATAAATTGTCTTTACAGCTCTTCAGAAGTTCTTCATTTAAAAATACATAACTAGATACTACTAGTGACACTCAGAGGCAAACTAAAATGCCTTCTTTTCATGTTTTAATAGTTTCCTTAACTCAGGGTCATAATAAACCCTGAAGTTTTAACACAACGTCTGGGATAACTCAAGTGGATATAACCATTAGACTTAGGACCATACCATGTGGTCCTAAAGTATAATCTTTATACCTGTTTGGCCTCATTTCTTGCTAACACATTTCACTTTTTGATAAGGCTTGGAAATAAGATAACTGCATTTGTAAAGATTCCATGAAAAGTACATACAAAAGAAACAAACTGTTGAAGGCATATCTTGGATTGATTTGGGGGAATTATGCTGAGTAAGCCAATCTTGAAAGACTACATTGTTTAATTCCATTTACACAACATCATTGACAATAAAACAAATTAGTGGTTTCCAGGGCTAATGATGAAGGTGCTATGACTTGAAAAGGATGGCATTAGGGATCCTTGCAATGGAACAATTCTGTATCTTTTTAAAGATGTAAATGGACACAATACCTTTATTTCATTTATTCTTGTGTGGTGCTGAGAATCAAACCCAGTACCTCACACATGCTAGGCAAGCTCTTTTCCATTGAACTACAACCCTACCCCCAGTTCTGTATCTTGACTGTGCTGTTGATTATACAAATCAGCTGTCTAGAGCTAGACATTGGTGAAATCTGAGTAAGGATGGGTGAATTGTATTTTAGTTTCATGGATTTTATAGTGTACTTTAAATACACAAGTTATTACCATTGGGAGAAACTAGATGAACAGTATATGGGACCTCTATGTTCATGTCACTTCAATTATCTTGATAAAAGCTTTTTAAAAATGAGTGCAGAGGGGGCTGGGGTTATGGCGCAGTGGTAAAGCACTTGCCTAGCACTGGTTTCAATTCTCAGCACCACATAAAAATAAATAAAAACAATGATTCGTCCACCGCTAAAAAAATTATATACATATATAAATATGTGAGTGCACCCGAGGAGGGCCTTCTTCAAGTGCTAAGCATGTGACTTTTAAAATAAATTTTGGGAGTTCGAATTTTGTTCGATGGTTTCAAAATAAAATCTCAAAATAGCTGGATTCTATGTAGATGAAATTCTATTTGTGTTATAGCTCCCTAAGTGAAGTGGCCCTATTAATAGCCACAGATTCTGTCAGACCTTTTTGTTTGTTTGTTTTCCTGGTGGGGAGCAGCAAGTGAGTTCTGGGACCTCAAATGGGCAAAACCTAAGGTGCTAACTGTAGCTATAACAAGTTTTTGGAGATAGATAAAATCCTTAAGAGGGACTGTCTCCCTTTATTCATGTTTTAAAAGTTTAATTTACTGGGTACTCATAAAGGATAACAAAGGAAATCATTACTAAATAGCCGAAATTACACCAATGCAACTTTAGATATTCAAGCAGCTCCAGTTAAATTGCAAAGAGGGAGATTCAGACTACTGGAGATGTTAACAGAAATGGGTCTTGATGTAATCCAGTGGCTTTATTTAAAGAACTGAAATTACTTTCCCAATGGTAAGTAGTTACTTCCTCAATTTATCAGTGGGAAAGCAAGAAAAGGGACTCCAGGTTCCAGTCCTGGGTTCCTGCACCGGATACAACTGGGCAGAATTGTTTGCCTTCTGTTCAAGCCCTTCCTCCCTTTGACGGTTTGCGTCCCTGGAAAAAGAATAATTTCCACGTAACCATTAAATGACTACAGAACTTAGGTCAGCGGTTGGCTTACAGGAAAATTTTCACAAATACGTATTTCCACTCTTCTTTGCGGCCTATACCAACCATGGATGGGAGAGAAGGAAAAAACCGGACGTGCTTGCAACGCGCAACGGCAGGACCGAGAAGACATGTCCTCTCCGAGTCGCCGTAGAGCTAGGTGGCTGTGGCTACGGACGTCTCCCCACCCCTTTCCACGTCAGCCAAGGACTCTGGAGCTTTTACTGCTGCCTCTGGTTGGAGCCGGGGTATACGGTCCCGCGGTTCACTCAACCGCTGCCCCTCGGAGCCAGGTAGTGGGCCAAAAGCCCCGAGCCTCGGAGGCGTGATGGGCTGCGCAGAGTCGGAAGAACTGGTTCTCTAGCGGGGAGACGCGGAGCGGGAGCAACTAGGCCGCTGGCGTCGGGGCCTGGCAAAGGGGAACGGTGGGGGTGGGCCTGAAAGCTCAGGGCCGGACGCCCCGTCCAGGCCTGCGTGCTGGCCAGGGGTCTTCTCTCTCGCTGGACCCCCGGCCTCGCGCTGTGAAGTCCGGGCCTGCTTGGCTGGAGGAAGGGAAGGGAAGGGAAGGGGCCAGTGGGTGGGGCGAGGTGGGGGTGCGGCGCTGGGTACCGACTTTGAGGTACCTACTGCCGACCGCGGCCAAGCGCTCCAAGGTTTTGACAGAGTATTTGTGCATGGGACCTCTTACTCGAGCAGTTTTGTGAGAAATCACTGTTCTGTTAAAGGTGGGGGACTGTCACTGTTTTACAAAACATTCCCAACCCTGGGCCCGGGAAGAGGTATGGGGGAGTGAGAGATTTTAGACCTTAAACTGGGGTTGACAAGTGTGTTTTTTATTAGAATTTACTTTTATGGGAACGCAATATATATAGATTGACCCTCCCTTTATAAGACTTTAAAACTTATAGGCCGAACTGAATGAACTTTATATTAAAGAACGATTACTCATTTGTGGGATTAAATTTTTTAATGATATCGCTATATTTGTTTTTCTAGATTTTCTGGCATCTGCATTCCTTAAATCTTGTATTGGGGGTTGATTATAACCAGAAACCATGACGGCTGCTGAGAACGTGTGCTATACTTTAATTAACGTGCCAATGGATTCAGAACCACCATCTGAAATTAGCTTAAAAAATGACCTAGGTAAACTTCATAAAGTTTAAGTTAAACTTGAATTTTAGCGGATAAAAACAAATTTGCACATTAACGGAGTACCTGTTAACATTGTGTAATGTTTAAATAAGGTTAAATGTATCTCAGATATTAAGCATTTCTTTAGGGTGAAAGAAAACATTTCAAATTCTTTCATCTAGCTTTTTAAAAAATCCAGGACTGGGGGTTGTGGATGTGGCACAGGGAGGCAGGGGGGCCACTCCCCAGCACTGCAGTCAATCAATAAAATATATAGTATTTTATGGACTACAGTTGTCACCCTGCTGTGCAATATAACATGTCTGAACTTCTTACCACTGTAAGGTATTACCCACTGATCCACTTTTCCCAGCCTCTGGGAACCAACTTTCTACTCTCAACTTTGTAAACACTGATAATATTTTGAGAATGAAATGAAAAAGAAAAGCTCATTTACATTTCATTTTCCTTTATAATTAGAAATGCTTAATTTTTATCTAAATACCTTTTCTATAATGTCTTCAATAGTTCTTGTGAAATTGAAAACTTGCTACCTTTAGACTTCCAGTATTGGTTTATGGAAATAGAATAACATCTCAGTTTAGCTTATGAAAGCTAAAGAAATGTAGTCATCTTTAAAATATATATATATATATATATATATATATATATATATATATATACACACACATATACATTCATACACACACACACACACATACACATATACATATATAATAGTTCAATTGTTAGATATTCTTCAAAATCAAGTAATTGCTTGTGCATTTTAATGTATTATACTTAAAGATAGCTGACAATTCTCCTTAGGTAGCAGGTTGAGAATGTGTGGTGGAATGTCACTTTGTTCAGTTAACTTCATATACTTACTTAGCTTATAAAATCAAAAGAACTTTGTTCTTTGGGTTTCTCTCCCAACCAGTGAAGTCAACAGTGGCATAAACATGTATTTTCCCTGAAAGTTTAAGCTTTTCATTTTGAAAGCATTTTTTAAAAAATATTTATTCTTAAGTTTTAGGTGGACACAGTATCTTTATTTTACATTTATATGTTGCTGAGGATCGAACCCAGTGCCTCATGCATGCTAGGCGAACACTCTACCACTGAGCCACAAACCCAGCCCTTGAAAACATTTTTGCAAGAAGAAAATAAGAACTGTATTTCTGAATTTAAAAATTGTATACTGTAACTACTTTAAAAGTGCATACTTATGTAAGTGATTCTGTCAAGGAAAAAAAAATTTCGTGCTGGGGATAAAATTCAGGGCCTTACACATGTTAGACAAGCACTCTACCACTGAGTAGCCACACACACACCCTTTTTTTTTTAAGTGATACACTTCCAAAGTAATGCTTCTTATTTAATTGAACTAAGAAAAAATATAAGTTGAACTGATAGTTTTAAATACAGTTGAGTGAAAATTATTCTTACATTGTAAATATCTTTTAGAAGCCATTTATAATGAGACGGTGTTTTGCTTGCCTGTTCCCACCTCTTAATTAGCATAAATGGAATACCTCCTAATCTTACATTACTTAATATTAGATGCCTGTTGAAATCTAGTTTTACTTTTTATTTTTTGTTAGTACTGTGATCCAACCCTCTTGCATGCCATACAGATACTGAGCTATATACCTCTGCCTGAAAAGATTTATTTTTAGAGAAGGGAAAAGAAACCCTCTTTTATGGCATTTAATTGAAATTATTAGAACAAAAGCCATGTATATTTCACCCTTCACCCCTTTTCCCCCATATTCACATAAGATAATTGAATGGAATACAAATTAATAAGTATACTCTTATTACTATTTTTTTCATAATAAATGATTTTTATTATTAGATCCCTAAAATGCTTATAACTATAGTTGGAAGGTACAGAACTAACTAACTCTGTCATAATTGGAACATTACCCTTGTCTTAATTACAGTTGCCTTAACTGCCCTCTAACAATGAATAAATAGTGTCCAATTCTTTGTATATTTTTGCCTTTAAGAAAAGTTAAGAGAAAAAATAACTAGTTTCTAATTTTGAGTAACAACTTTTTTGTTTGGCTAAATACTGTGTTACTTCCACAATTTACTTTTTTTTTTTTTTTTAACTTTTAATTACTGAATCTGAACTCTGAGGACTATATATTCCCCAGATTAGGAAGCATTTAGTCTATTATTGTGAATTGAATTGATAGGTGAAATTTTGCATATGTTTTATACTGTTTATAGAGAGGAAAAGTTCTAAAAATTATGAAGATATGGAATGAAACATATCCTTGTTTTTTTTTTTTTTTTTTTTTTTTTTTAAGAGAGGAGAGAGAGAGAGAATTTTAAAATTTATTTTTTAGTTTTCGGCGGACACAACATCTTTGTTTGTATGTGGTGCAGAGGATCGAACCCAGGCCGCACACATGCCAGGCGAGTGCGCTACCGCTTGAGCCACATCCCCAGCCCATATCCTTGTTTTATCTTTTTTTAATATTTATTTTTTAGTTGTAGTTGAACACAATATGTTTATTTTTATATGGTGCTGAGGATCGAACCCAGGGCCTTGCACGTGCTAGGCGAGTGGTCTACCGCTGAGTCACAATCCCAGCCCTCCTTGTTTCATCTTAACTTGGATTATTGAAATAAATGAAAATTGGAGTGGAGTTTCTTAAAATGTAAATGGCACAGATTTTTTTTACAAGTTTACTGTTAAACTTATTTTAAAATTTTTTTGAAGTATTGTTACAAGTTGAATTTAGCCTACTAAATTATATTTAGAAATTTTCTAATTTGTGAAGAATAAAAACACTGGAGCATAATAAGCCATGAAGATTATAACAAGGGGCTGGGGTTGTAGCTCAGTAGTAGAGGGCTTGCTTAGCACATGTAAGGCACTAGGTTTGATCCTTGGCACCACATAAAAATAAATGAATAAAATAGATGTGTCTATCTACAACTAAAAAGATATTTTTAAAAAGATATAGCAGTATAGTTTTATGGCTTTTGGATTTTGTATCCTTAATGTTATGAAACAGGATATGGAAAAAAAAATTTTAAATCAGGATGTTTGGAACAAAGAGGAAAAAAACTGCTTACACCCAGTGAATACAGCTTTAGCCACTTGAACTTTGCCTAATTAATCCAAATACCTGACAGTATTCTCTATTCTTAATTTGTGAAAATATCATATGAACTGGCAATAATTTTAAATAGCCTTTAAGAGCTTAGAAAGTCTTTGGTTCACCTAGTTAATTTCTTCTGGAGTTTACTTCCTTCCTGTAACCCATCAAGTGGTCATGTATAGTTTCTGCCCCTTTGGCAATAGGAACTCTTTATTTAATAGCCACTTAGCTCTAGTTGTTAGAAATTTCTCACCAGGCATGGTGGTACATGCCTATAATACAAGCAACTCTGGAGGCTAAGGCAGAAGAACTGCAAATTCAAGGCCGCCCTCAGCAAGTTAGCAAAACTGGGGAGATGGAACTCACAAATAGAGCACCCCTGGGTTCAGTCCCTAGTACAACAAAATAAAGAAAGAAAGGGAATAGATTTCTATCTCATATTTAGGCCCAAATCTGCTTCCCACTAATTTCCACCAATTTCTTCTTTTCTTTTTTTTTTTTTTTTCTTTTTATTCTTTGGTACTGGGGATTGAACCCAGGGGCATTTAACCACTGAACCACATCCCCAGCCCTATTTTTAATTTTTTTTTCCCAGAGAGTAGGACCTCACTGAGTTGCTGAGGCTACTTTTAAACTCTTGCTCCTCCTGCCTTAGCTTCCCAAGCTCCTGGGCTTACAGGCATGTGCCACTGCACCCAGCTCTACTAGTTTCTTCTAATTATTTTCCTCATGATAGCTTTAGGCGTATTGATGTTTCACTGGACAATCTTCATCTTCTCCTCTCCCATATATTTATTTATTTTTTTATGATCTAGACAAGTATAGGACTGGGAATGTAGCTCAGTGGTAGAGTGCTTGCCTACCATGTATAAGGCCCTGGATTCAGTCCCCACCCCAAAAAAAGTACAGTATACTAGTAGCAATGTGTATGTCTTATATTTCTGCCTTTGAATTTTGAATCGAAAAGATATTTAGTACTATAAAATTTTTAGCATGCAATGGTAATGATGTGAAATTATAGATTGTTTTGTATAGAATATTTTATATTCCACAGTTTTTAGCCTAAGTACAGTAAATGTATTTTATCCAAAATGTCATCCTTAATTCTAAACAGTGGCTACTAAATGGGACATTCTAATTCTCTTCTAGTTTTTCAGATGCTATCTTAAGAGTCTAAAATTGTGTCATCTGTAGAAATATGATAGGAGTGGAATTATTTACTCTGTTAGTTCTCAGACTTAATTTTGAATATTCAAGAACTCTCCTCCTAATATTTTTAAACATATTCACTCCACTTCCCATAGTAGTGTCTGTAACTTTGAGAAAATGCACACAAAATGAGCTGCTTTGAATTCTGAAGCACATATCCTAACAATATCTGTTTATATATTGAAAAATAGTTACATGGATGTTTGAAATACACCAAGTAGCCAAGAAGATTCATGAACTCTTACATTAACTCAGTTGATTAGGGACTAGAAATCTAATCACTGGATTAGATATTATCATCATATAATATCTTCATGATATATGTAAAGAATCCACAATTCAAAGATAAATTAATTGTGCAAAAGTACCCAGTTTGGCCGGGTGCAGTGTCATACCCCTATAATCCCAGCGGCTCAGAAGGCTGAGGCAGGAAGATCAGAAGTTCAAACCCAGCCTCAGCAAATGCAAGGTGCTAAGCACTCAGTGAAACCCTGTCTTAAAATAAAATACAAAACAGGGTTGGAATGTGGCTCAGTGGTACTGTACCCCTGAGTTCAATCCCTGATACTCCCCCCACCCAAAAAAAGAAAAAGTACACAGCTTGTTTGTGATACAGCTAAGTAAAGAAACCTTGTCAGTTGGATTTGTGCCTTTATTACTATTGCAGCTAATAAAGTATATTTATTTTGTTAATTTGTTCTTAAAATTAGGAAACCTGGCACAGTGGTGCATGCCTGATATCCCAGTGACTCTGGAGGCTGAGGCAGGAGGATTACAAATTCAAAACCAGCCTCAGCAACTTAGGCCCTAAGCAACTTTGTGAGACCTTGTCTCAAAATTAAAAATAAGGGCTGGGGATCCTCAAATAAACTGGGTTCAATCTCTGGTACCAAAAAAAAAAAAAAAAAAAAAATTACTCAAGGAATTTTCTTTTGAAATAATTGTGCTTTTTTTTTTTTTTTTAAATGACTCAGAAAAAGGAGATGTGAAGTCAAAGACTGAAGCTCTAAAGAAAGTAATCATCATGATTCTTAATGGTGAAAAGCTTCCTGGACTTCTGATGACCATCATTCGTTTTGTGCTGCCTCTTCAGGATCACACCATCAAAAAATTACTTCTGGTATTTTGGGAAATTGTTCCTAAAACAACTCCAGATGGGAGACTTTTGCATGAAATGATTCTCGTATGTGATGCATACAGAAAGGTAAACCAAACCATAAGTATTTCTGAATATTGCTTTGATTTTAAATAATTGTAAAATTAGTGGAATGGGCCTCATTGATTTTTAAAATTAAATCTTTGATGTCAGTTGTAATGTTTGGAATTGAAATTATGAAGTGTTACCAAAAGTTCTATTGTTACTTTTTTAGATGTTTTCTATGCATTTTATGTGTGTATTGTTAATTTAAAGTGTGTATATATGTAAAAATTGCTCTTATCAAAAGTAATCTGATAGAAATTGTCTGATAAGCTAGGACTTTTAAACTAACTTTGACTTTTTCTGTTGAAAAATTTTACATTTAAAATTAATGTTTGTAAAAAAGCTGAAACTCAGCATTTCATTTTCTAAAATTTTTATACCAGGATCTTCAGCATCCTAATGAGTTTATTCGAGGATCTACTCTACGTTTTCTTTGCAAACTGAAGGAAGCAGAATTGCTAGAACCTTTAATGCCAGCTATCCGTGCTTGTTTGGAACATCGACATAGCTATGTTAGAAGGAATGCTGTTTTGGCCATCTATACTATCTATAGGTAAATAAAGATACTACTTTGGCTTAGTTCTGGACAGCCTTTTAGTTTTTCATACTGGAGGTTTTTAAGTGTTTGCTTATAGGTTATATGTAACTTTTGCATTGACCAGCAAAATATATTTTTTTTATTAAGTTCAGCATTGGAAAGTCAAAAAGAAGGTGGCCACACTTGGCCCTAGTTTCTCCCTGACAATAATCTGCTGAAATTGAATGACATTGTCCCCCCCTTTAAAAAGATTATAGTGTAGCCCAGTGGTGGAGCACTTGCCTAATATGAAGGAGGCCCCAAGTTCATTCCCCAGCACAACCAAAAAATTAAAAAAATAAAGTAAAACAAATGTATATACTTTAGGGCTAAGGGATATAGCTCAGTTGGTAGAGTGCTTGTCTCGAATGCACAAGGCCCTGGGTTCAATCCCTAGCACCACCAAAAAAACAAAACAAAAAAATTTACACACTTTCCAATTTAAGGCAGTGCCTCTCATTCTCAATTGTATTACTTCGGTTCACTTTTGACGGAAATATGTATTTGATTATCCCCTAAAGATTTTGAGCTGTAACTTGTTCACCACCATCACCTACCTGTGACTGAGGGTCAAACCTAGAACTTCATGTATGCTAGGCAAGTACTCTACCACTCAGCTACCTCTTCAGCCACCACTATCCCCCTTTTTTTAACTTCATTTTGAGACAGGGTCTCACTAAGTTTCCAAGGCTGGCCTCCAGCTTGCTTCTGAGCCCAGCTTGAGTTTTTAACCTTGTTTTAGAATTCTCTTTTTGTGGCTGTGGGTCTTATCTTTTATCCTTAGAGGCTTTGATGAGTGAACTTTTTTAATGAGAAGGGCTGCAGTTCTTAACTGATTCCTATTGTTAGAAAGCTAAAGATATTGGACTTTTTTTTTTTTTTTTTAAGAAACAATTGAAAGAGGTAGTTGGATAAAGCTGCAATACTTGGTTTTTATAATCAACTGGTGTCACTTTATTTAGAATTAGAATATAATTTTATAAACATCTTTGTACTTTTGATATCTTACTTGATTGAGACATAATTTCACAGTTACCATAATATTGTAGTAGATTTTATCTGTTAAAGAAAGTGGTATTCTGATTAATAATATAATTTAATTCTTAGAATGTGAACATACAAACCATACAAAGTTCAGGATTTAAATTATAGGGCACACAAAAATGATGACATTTATAAGGCAATATTGGAAATTTGAACAATGACTGGCTATATAATGGTATTAAGGAATTCATGATTTTTATGACAGTAGAATAATAATCATCTTTAAATTTTAGAGAAACATACCAATGTATTTACAGAAAAAAATAAATAAGTTGGGATTTGCTTCAGAATAACAGAAGGGAGAGGTAGACAGGGAGATAGGTAAAATAAAACTGGCTGAAAATTAATTGTTGAAACTAGGTGGCATTTTTGTTAATCTAGTGTTTATCATTCTGTGTGACTATAATACTTCTAAAATAGGAGGCAAATTAGTAAATAAGTAAATACAGTATATAGCCAATAAAATTCCAGATAATATTTTTTCACTAGTAATTTTTTTTTAATATTTATTTTTTAGTTGTAGTTGGACACAATACCTTTATTTTATTTATTTATTTTTATGTGGTACTGAGGATCAAACCCAGGGCCTTGCATGTGCCAGGCAAGTGCTCTACTACTGAGCCACAACCCCAGCCCTCTAGTCATTCTTAATGAAGGATTGTTCATTTATTAAGGAAAGATTTTAACTTTATCTTAATATATATTCCTGAAGTATATGAAAGTTAATTATTAGAGACATCAATTAATAAAATATATATTGAATAAATCCATTCTTTCTACATTGAACTAGAAAACAAAATTTGATAACTTCATAGATGAAGGTATGACCTTTTGATTTCTTCCCCCAATTCTAATTGATTTAAACTTTGAGAAAGTTGAAGAAACAGTAGTGCTATAAAGTTTAATTTTAATTTTGGTATGATCCAGAAAGCTGTTAAGTTAGTAGAGTATGTTTTTATTAAATATGTTACTGTTTTTCTTAAAGAAATTTTGAACATCTTATTCCTGATGCTCCTGAGCTGATACATGATTTTCTGGTAAATGAGAAGGATGCAAGTTGCAAAAGGAATGCATTTATGATGCTGATTCATGCAGATCAGGTGAGTATTTTTTTAAAAAATTATTTTATGACTGTATTTAAATGAGAATAAAAGTTATATAAGTCTGATCATGTTTTCATTTAGTAATTTTGTTTCTGTTACTTGAGATTTGAGTATTTTGATTTTTTTAGATTTTTGATTTAATTTATATAATTTTTTTTTTCTTAACCTTTCTCTAAAATACTACTTATGTACTGTATATTTTATTATTTTTTCTTTTTTTGCAATACTAGGGATTGAACCTAGGGATGATCTACCAACTGAGCTGTATCCTCAGCTCTTTTAATTTTTTTGAGACAGGGTCTCACTAAGTTACTAATGGTCTTGTTAAGTTGCACAGGCAGGACTCAAACTTGGAATCCTCCTTCCTCAGCTTTCCAAGTAACTAGGATTACAAGCATGCACCACTGTCCCTGATTTATATTCTTTTTTTTTAGAAAGTAATAATATAGCCACTTTACAGTTTTAGGTTATGGTCATTGAACTCACAACCTTGCACAGTTTAACATGTATTCTATGTTTGAGTTATGCCATCAATCCCCACTTAATAGATTTTTCCAGATTGAAGTTGTTATGGCTGTATTTTATGGCACACTATTCTAGAACTTGGCTGCCTATTTTTCTTTATGTTATTATAATCTAAAAATGTTTAAAGAGAAATAGTCATAGCTAGTATAGGTCCACCCTTGGCCATGTCGGTGGAAGTAGGGTGGTCTACTATTTGATAAGAGTATACCAATTCCATATCCAGCTCTGCTAGTGGTTAAAGTATATGGATCTGCATTTGGTTAGCAGTGATTCTGCATACCTTGGTGGCATATAATTTGGACATTTTGATATCCAGTACTGGTTATCAAAATGTGGGAAATAATACACATGAAGACTGAAAAATATAGTCTGTCCATTTCCTCTGAAATCTGTATACTGTCATTTTCCCCCTAGGTCTTCCTTTATTTTTTCCCAGTTATTTTTATTGTGATGAAATACATTATAAAATTTACCATCTTGACCATTTTTAAGTGTTCAGTTTAATGATATTAAATATATTCATGATGCTGCACAACCATCATCACCATTCCATCTCCTCAACTTTTTTCATGTTGTGAAACTGACCCATTAAATGATAACTTCTATTCCCATTTCTCCCTGCCCCTAATAATCACCATCCTTTTTGTCTCTATAATTTTTACTATTCTAAGTACTTCATATAAATGGAATCATTTAGCATGTGCCTTTTTGTGACTGACTTATTTCACTTAACATAATGCTTTGAAGTTCATCCATGTTGTAGCATGTGTCAGAATATCCTTCCTTTTAAGGCTAAATAATATTCCATTCTAAATATATACACATTTTATTTACTCATCCATCAATGAAAATTTGATGTTTTTATTATGAGTTTATATTCAGAAGTGAAATTGCTAGATTATATGACAATTCTTTTAATTATTTGAGGAACAACCATAATGTTTTTCATGTCCGTTGTACCATTTTACATCCCCACTAGCAGTACAAAATGGTTCCAGTTTCTCCATGTCTTTGCCGACCCTAGTTATTTTCATTTGTTTGGTAGAAGCCATCCTAATAGGTATGTGGTGATATTAGATACTATCATTTTATCTTCCTAAACAAAATTTTGAGAAAGCCACTTATATGAACCATAATATTTTGTTTTCTTATAGAATTGGTTTAACTAATCTGTACTTTTTATATTATAATGTTTACGTACATACATTATAAGGGATGTAATCAATTAAATTCATTGGTATTTTTACTGGAGAGATATTGTCAAGGACCTAGTTCCCCAAATCACATTATATATATATGAGGATCCACATGAAATTTTTATTTTAGGTCTCAGTAATAAGAATAACTATGTTCGTAAGTAGCTAGTTTGTTTTGATTGCATAAATACACTGAATCAGATAATGAGCAGCATTTTTCTTCGTTTAGCTGCTAAAAAATTCAGACCCTAGATTTGTGGCCTACAAAAATGTATTTGACTTTCTGTCTTGTATTTTATGTTAACTTCTTTGTTGTTGTTGATGATGGACACAATACCTTTGTTTTATTTATTTTTATGTGGTGGTAAAGATCAAACCCAGTTCCTCACACATGCTAGCCAGGCACCCTACCACTGAGCCACAACCCCAGTCCTAAGTGTTAACTTCTTACTTGGTTTTTCATTTTATTTTTCAAATTAATTTCTCTATGCTCTGATTTCTTCATCTGTTTTATATTTAAGCATAATATGTGTATTTTAAAAAGTTCCATCAAATAATTTTATCAAATGAGGTAGAGTATAATAAATACATTCTTTATTTCTTTAGGATCGAGCTTTGGATTACCTAAGTACTTGTATTGATCAAGTTCAAACATTTGGAGACATTCTACAATTGGTTATTGTTGAGCTAATTTATAAGGTAAGAATTATAGTTTGTGATGGGTAAATAAACTCAACAGTTTAAGTCAAGACTAAATAGCTTCTTTCTGGACACTATTAATTGCTAGGAGATTATGTTGTAATAATAACTATGTACAGTATACCCATATATATATTTTTTTCTTTTTCTGTTGGCTTATTGTATTTTTCAAGTATGTGCATCCATCCTTTCTATACTTCTGTAAGGGATTCTATAAAAATTTATGGGTTGAGTCAGTAAAGTTGAGAAGAAATTATTGTGTATGATCCAACCACTGAATAGCTTTGAAATAAAATTCAAGATTTTTCTTGAATAAATACCAGATTACTTTGGATATCTAAAAAGACTCCCCCTCCTCTAAAAAAAAAGCCATAAGGGCTTTTTATGCTCCTTGTTTATGAAAGAGAGTAGAGAAACTTTAAATGCAGGCATACCTCTTTTATTGTACTTTGCAGATATTGTGTTTTTTTGTCATTTAAGGTTTTATGGCAACCCTGTATTGAACAAGACTATCAACATTATTTTTCCAACAATATGTATTCTATATCTCTGTCACATTTTGGTAATTCTTGTAATATTTCATACTTTTTCATTATATCTATTGTAGTGATCTGAGATATTTGATATTACTATTATAATTATTTTGGGGTGCACTGAACCACACCCATATAAGACTGAAGACTTAACTGATAAATGTTAGGTGTGTTTTGAGTGCTTCACCAACCAGCCCTTCTGCCACCTCTTTCCCTCTCCTTGGATCTCCCTAACTGAGATAATGATATTGAAATTAGGCCAGTTAATAATCCTATAGTGGCCTCTAAGTTTTCATGTGCAGGAAGGAGAGACATCTCTCACTGTAAATCAAAAGCAAGAAATGATTAAGCTTAGTACTATGGTTTGGATGTAGTTTGAGTGTGTCCCCAAAAGTTCACATATTAGAGAAGACTCATTCTATAAAGGTGGTGGTAACTTTAAGAGAGAGAGCTTAGTAGGAGGTTACTGGGGACATTCAGAAAGAACTAAGGTAATTCTAACAGCACATTGAATTAATTCTCCCACAAGGATTGTTATAAAAAGAGTAAAGCCTGGCCTAATCCAGAGCAAGGTCCTCGTAACTGCAATTCTGTAAAGGTTGAGAGAGGTAAGGAAGCTTCAGAAGAAACTTGAAACTAGCAAAAGTTGCTTTTTAAGGTTTAAGGAAAGAGACTGTTTCCATAATATAGAAGTACAAGGTGAAGCAGCAAGTACTGATAAAGAATTGCAGCAAGTTACACAGAAATTTAGCAGAAAAGCTAATTAAGATACTTGATGAAGGTAGCTTAACTAAACAACTAATTTTCTGTGTAGATGAAATAGCCTGATTTTTGGAAGAAGATATCATTTAGGACTTTCATATTAAAGAGGTGGAGTCAATGCCTGGCTTGAGAAGTCAGACTGACTCTCTTGTTAGAGGCTAATACAGCTGGTGACTTTTTTTAAGTTGAAGCCAGTGCCCATGTACTATTCTGAAAATCCTAGGGCCCTTGAGAATTATACTAAATTATACTGCTCTACCTGTGCTCTAAAAATGAAATAGCAAATACATCTGTTTACAATATGTTTCACTGAATATTTTAAGACTAGTCCTCAGAAAAAAAGATTACTATCAAAATATCGCTTTTTATTGACAGTGCATCAGTCCTCAATACCTTGAATGGGAATGTACAGTGAGATTAATGTTTTCATGCCTTCCAACACAACATCCATTTTGCAGCCTTTGGATCAAGGCATATTTAACTTTTATTATTTCAAGATTTATTCTTTAAGAAAACATTTCATCATACTATAACTGTAGTTACCATAGATAGTGATTCTTCTGATGGATCTAGAGCTGGGGATGTGGCTCAGTGGTTGAGTGCCCCTGAGTTCAATCCTTGGTGCCCCGCCTCAAAAAAAAAAAAAAAAAACTCATGATGCATGGTTGGAGGTCAAAATAAACAACATTAATAGGATTTTGGAAGAAGTTGATCCAACCTTTAAGGATGACTTTAAGGGATTCAAGACTTAGTGGAGGAAGTAATGGCAGATGTGAAGGAAATAAGAAAACTAGAATTAGAAGTAGGGCCTGAAAACGTTGTTGAATTACTAAAGTCTCATGCTAAAACTTTAATGGAAGAAGAGTTGCTTCATATGAATGAGCAAAGAAAGTTTTCTTCAGATAGAATGTACTCCTGGTAAAGTTGCCATGAGTATTGTTGAAATGAGAACAGAAAATATAAATTATGGAAGAATGAATAAAAGAATGAGTAGTTGTAATAGATATTCAAAATAAAATTCTTTCTAGTAGAGGATAGGAAAGGTAGCAGAATATAACAGTTACTAATATGGCATTATGTAAAAATGTGGATGTGTAACCGATGTGATTCTGCAATCTGTATTTGGGGTAAAAATGGGAGTTCATAACCCACTTGAATCTAATGTATGAAATATGATATGTCAAGAGCTTTGTAATGTTTTGAACAACCAATAAATAAATAAAATAAAATTCTTTCTGAAATTACCCATGTTGTGTCATATTATCTCACTCCATGTTAGCCAACATTTCTTTATGTCCTCATAAGAATATTTTATATTTTCGCTGGGCATGGTGGCATATGCTGTAATCTCAGTGACTTGGGAGGCTAAAATAGGTACATCACAAGTATGTTTTCTTTTCCAGGTCTGTCATGCTAATCCATCAGAAAGGGCTCGTTTCATTCGTTGCATTTATAACTTATTACAGTCATCTAGCCCTGCTGTAAAATATGAAGCTGCTGGGACATTAGTAACACTGTCAAGTGCACCAACTGCAATCAAGGTACTGCTTATTTCTTTGGGGCCAGATTAGATGATAGATATGCTGTCTTATTACTCATGACTTAGTAACATTGCAATTCACTGTGTGTTTACATGGCAAAGAAAACAAATACAAATTTATAAAATTATTTGCCTTTTTACAGAATTCAATCTTCTTTTTTCCTGCTGTCATATACATATAAAGGATTATTAATCTTATATACTAAATTATTTTAATGACTCACACTGATATTTAAATTCCTGTTTTGTTTTGTTTTTTTATTGTATTATAAAGTGAAATTTGCTTAACAGCTATACTTCTTGGGATTCTCTGCTTTTTTTCTTAGTTTCCACCCTTAATTTTTGGGATGTTAAAAGTACTAAAAAAGTATTTCTGAGCCTGCCCTGATGGTGCACACTTATGTGCCTAACCACTCAAGAGGCTGATGCAGGAGGATCACAAGTTTGAGGCCAAGCCTAGGCAACTGAACAGACCCTGTCTCAGAATTAAAAATAAAAAGGACTGGGGATGTAATTCAGTGTGATAGTGCATTACTGGGTTTAGTCACTACTTAAATTTAAGTACTTAAATTTAAATTTAAGTATTTCTGCCTGTAGCAGCCCCTTTCAGTCCACATGCCTTCGAACAAAATGCATAATAAACTTGTGCAGGGGTTAATGAGTGTATTTTGGCTTCTTAGGGGTTTTTCAGATTCTATGATTTCTTAAAATGTATTTCTTTTTTTTTTGTATAGGCTGCTGCTCAGTGTTACATTGATTTAATTATTAAAGAGAGTGACAACAATGTAAAGCTCATAGTTCTGGATCGATTAGTAGAATTAAAAGAGCATCCTGCTCATGAACGAGTCCTTCAGGTAAACACTGTCTCAAAGAGAGAAATTCTAAATATGCTATTTTTCAAATTTTAATCATTCCCTACCCTTAGTGTCTTAGTTTACTTAAAACTTTGAAGACTGGGCAATTTAAGTTTGTTCAAATAAAGTGAAATTCTCAAATCGCCATATAACCTTCTAGGTTATTGTCTTTGCCATCAAAATTTCTAAAATAAAGGCTCACTAAATGCATTGCTGATGTTTGATCAGAACAAGAAGAATGAAAAATTGCCATAAAGGATATTATTGGAAGAGTTTGAGAAATGTGAATATAGACTGTATTTTAGTTAAGAGTCTGAATAAGCGTTAAATTCTCTGAATGTGGTATTTATGTTTATATAAGAAATTATCCAGGAGTGAGTATTTAACTCAGTGGTAGATGGTTGCCTGTAATATGTGAAGCCTTGGGTTCAATCCCTAGCACCACCAAAAACTAAAGAAATTATCCTGTACTCTTAGGAGATGTACACTGAAATCCTAGGAGAGGAAATATAAGAATTCGGGAGAAAATCCTAAAGGTAGTCAGATCCCTAGTGGTCTTGTAGTGATGCTTATAGTGGCAACAGATTATAGAATTACATTATAATGGACAGCATTTTTTTAAGTTGTTGATAGATCTTTATTTTTTATTTATTTATATGCGGTGCTGAGAACCAAACTCAGTGCCTCACACGTGCCAGGCAAGTGCACTACCGCTGAGCCCCAGCCCCAGCACCATAAGCAGCATTTTTCGAAGAGCTGTTTAAAAATCTATTTGGGAGCCAGGCACTGTGGCTCACGCCTATAATCCCAGGAGCTCGAGAGGCTAAGACAGGAGGATTGTGAGTTCAAAGCCAACCTCAGCAACAGTGAGGCACTAAGCAACTTAGTGAGACCCTGACTCTAAATAAAACACAAAACAGGGCTGGGGATGTGGCTCAGTGGTCGAGTGTCCCTGAGTTCAATCCCCAGTACCAAAACAACAAAAGTATTTGGGAAAAAAGAGATGCAGATTCTTATGGTGGGTTTGGATGCAGCTGGAAAGACCATCATCTTTTATAAATTGAAACTAGAAGAGATTGTGACCACCCTTCCTACAATAGGTTTCAATGTGAAGGTAGTAGAATATGGAAATAACAGCTTCACAGTCTGGGATGTTGGTGGTCAGGACAAAATCAGACCTTTGTGGCAACATTATTTCAAGAACATTCAAGGTCTGATTTTTGTGGTTTTGGTAATGACAGAGAAAGAGTCAGTGAGACCAAGGAAAAACTAACTAGAATGTTAGTGAAGATGAATTCAGAGATAGTTTGTTAGTGTTTGTAAATAAACAGAATATTCCCAGTGCTGTGAATATAGCAGATATAATAGACAAGCTTGGCTTACATTCCCTTCACCAGAGAAACACATTCAGGTTACTTGTGCTATCAGCATAGATAGGCTTTACAAAGATTTGGACTGGCTCTCCAACCAGCTCAAAAACTAGAAGTGACCAAAGCAGTCCATCCCCTGCACATTGTGGCAAAGCCAGCTGGCCTCCTCTAAGTGCATGTGTGAGGAATCTTGATGGTTGTGTGGCTGGGAGTAGGGGCAGCTTTCTCACTCTGCCTTATATACTCCACCCAGGATCTCACATGCTAGGCAAGTGCTTTACCATTGCACTTATCTTTCTTATAATATAAGAAAACCAGTATTACATTTTAAGTTTAAAAAAAAAAAAAAGGAATTTTTGAAACTTTTTTAACATCTTGAAAAAATTTTTAAACATACAGCTTTAAAGAAGTAAAATCATTTGTAAATTAGATTTGTGCTATTTAAAATATTTATCATAGTTTTTTTGAAGTATGCATCTTTTAAATATTACATTTTCCTACAGAGCCAAGTTAGTAATATCACACTTAACACAGTTAATAGTTTCTTAATACTATTTAATACTAAGTATTGATTCAGATTTTTATAGTTGTCCCCAAAGTGCCCTTTTTATTTAATTTGTCCAGTTCATAATGATATATTATTCTGGTTATTATGTCCTTTCAGTCTCTTAATTTTGAACAGTATCTTTTTGCTTGATACTAATTTGTTGAAGTGACAAGAACAATTCTCCTTCCTGTAAAATGCCCTTCCTGAATCTGGCTGGTTATTCTTGTGGTGTCGTTTAACTTGTTCCTCTGACTCCCTGTTTCCTAAAAACTGTAAATTAGATGTAAAGTTTGATAGAGTAAACTTTGTCAGTTTGAAAGCAACATCTGTGATATTAGTTCTATTACATTACATCAGAAGACTCAAAATGTCTAGTTATTTTACCACTAGTAAATTTATTATTAATCAAAGAATTAAGTTGATGATAGAACCATTCTGCAGTTAAGCTTTTCTTCTTGTGGACCAGAAAAATTGGTGTTAATTCTTGATTGTTTGCTCTTTTAGGATCTGGTAATGGACATCCTAAGAGTATTGAGCACACCAGACTTGGAAGTACGCAAGAAAACTCTGCAGTTAGCGTTGGATCTTGTTTCTTCTAGGAATGTTGAAGAGGTAAAAAAAAAAAACATGCCACTTTGTAAGTGGTCAGGCCAAACACGATGTAATTCTTACTTATTTCTACTTTGTCCGTAGTTGGTTATTGTCTTGAAGAAGGAAGTGATTAAAACAAATAATGTTTCTGAGCATGAAGACACTGACAAATACAGACAGCTCCTTGTACGAACATTGCATTCCTGCTCTGTCCGATTTCCAGATATGGCTGCAAATGTTATTCCTGTGGTATGTAATTCTGATGACCTTAATTTTTAAATTCTCTAGAAGGAATTTTTTTAAAATTTTTAATTATTCATCAGTTAATCTTAAATGTCAACTTTCCGGAACCACAAAATTTCAAAGTAAAACCCCAGTCCTTTTTATGGGTCTTGCTAAGTTGCCAAGATCAGCCTCAAACTTGCAGTCCTTCTTCCTTAGCCCCCTTTTGCATTCACCACCACAAGTTTTATCTCTGAAAGTTGAAAAAATCAGTTATAGGAAAAATTTACAGAACTAGAGTATTTTGAGGTAGGTTAGTATAGTTGAAGATTTGCCTCTGAGTTTTACATTTTCTCTAAAATGATTTTTCTTATAATTTAGGATTATCTAATGGGATTTGTAGTGGGTTTTGTTGTTGTTGTTTTGTTTACTTGTTTGTTTTTTGGTGGTACTGAGGTTTGAACCCAGGATCTCACATGCTAGGCAAGTGCTTTACCATCCTCAACTTTTCATTTTATTTTGAGATAGTCTGATTCAGTTGCTGAGGCTAGCTTTGAACTTGTAAGTTTCCTGCCTCAGCTGAGTAGCTTGGATTATAAATGTGTGATACCAAGCCTACCTTGACTTGATTTCTAAATTCTCTTTTTATAGTGATTTTTATTTTATTTTATTTTTTTTTTTTTTTAAAACCAGACATCATCTTTTTTTTTTTTTTTTTTTTTTTTTTATTGTTTAATTTTCAGCAGACACAACATCTTTGTGTGTATGTGGTGCTGAGGATCGAACCCGGGCCGCACGCATACCAGGCGAGCGCGCTACCGCTTGAGCCACATCCCCAGCCCTATAGTGATTTTTATAATAAATTTAAGTGCATATAGAGAAACCATTGTGATTTTTTTTCATAATAGTACTTGTCTCTCTACTTACATTTTGTTTTGTATTTTAAAAGTTACATTCTTTTGAAATTTCTTAATTTTTTTGTTTTCTTTTTTTTTTTTTTTTGAGGGGAGGGTACTAGGGATTGAAACCAGGGGTGCTTTACCATTGAGCTATATCCCAGTCCTTTTTTATTTTTTATTTTGAAATGGAGTCTCACTAAGTTGCTAGTCTCACTAGCCTCAAACTTGGAATCCTCCTGTCTCAGCCTCCTAAATCTGGGATTATAGGTGTGCATCACTGTTCCTGGATCTTAATTTACTTCTTGTATTAGATCATTTTCTTCCTGAAAATCATATAATTGCTAATCTTATTCCCCTGCCTCTTTTTTTCCCCATTTAGTTAATGGAATTTCTCAGTGACAGTAATGAAGCAGCAGCTGCTGATGTCTTGGAGTTTGTTCGTGAAGCCATTCAGCGCTTTGATAGTTTGAGAATGCTGATTGTTGAGAAGATGCTTGAAGTCTTTCATGCTATTAAATCTGTCAAGTAGGTTTAAAATATATTTTGGTATAATGTCAAGTGAGCATTTTATCAATTTCTGTCTTCAAAGAGCTAATTGATAGAAAGTATAATGGAGAGAGATGGGCTTAGTGGGGCACACCTGTAATCTCAGCTACTTTGAAAGCTGAATTAGAAGGCTCATAATTTGAGGTCAGCCTGAGCAACTTTGAGAAGCTATCTCAAAGTAAAAAATAAAAAGAGTTGGGGATATAGCTCAATGGTAGTGCTCCTGGATTCAGTTCCTACTTCTGGATAAAACATTATATAGAATGGAGAGGAGCTAAATTTATTTTATAGTTGATTTAGCTAGATTTTTCTTTCTGATTTCTTCTAAAACAGTATGAATTCTAAAGTGACTAAGAAGCATATTTTTATATATTTTTAAATGGTGTATTTTTGAAATATTGTTGTTATTTATATCCCCTTTTAGCATTTGTTGAAGAGAAAGATAGGAAATGCAACCCAAATCTGATGTGTGTTTCTCTTCACATGGCCCTTACTAATGAGAAAGGATTATTTATTTTTTATTGTTTGTTTGTGGTAGTTACTCAAACCTGGGACCTTGATGGTGTTAGGCAAATACCTTACCACCAGACTGTATCCCCAGTACCAAGAAAGAATTGTTGAATGCAAATTCAGCTTCATTTTAAGAATCTGATGGCTGGCCAGGTGTCAGCACACATATAATTCTAGCTACCCAGGAGGATGAAGCAGTAGGATGGCAAGTTTGAGGGTAGTTTTGGTAACTTAGTAAAACTCATCTCAAAAATAAAAAATAAAAAGGGCTAGGAATATGGGACTATAGATCAATGATAGAATGCTTGCCCAGCATGTGCAAGGCCCTATGTTCAATACCCAATACCCACCCAACACACACACACACCCACACACACAAGAATCTGATGAGTATCCTATGACAGACTTGAGTTATATCTGCTTAGATAAGAAGGAAGGGACCCATACAAAATTGTCTTTATAATATGAAGTATTACATGGAAGTGAGTAAGATTTGTTTCCTTCCTGAGGGGGAAAAAAAATCATATCATTGAAAGCCATAAACTCTTAAAACTTCAGTTTCTAAATTGATTTTTTTTTTCTGAGTAAATTTAAAATCTTAGGGAAAAGAAGAGTGAAGACTTTAGCCACTTTAACATTTTTTTTCTTTTTTCTTTTTTATATACGATAGCAAAATGCATTACAATTCTTATTACACATATAGAGCACAATTTTTCATATCTCTGGTTGTATACAAAGTATATTCACGCCAATTCATGTCTTTATACATGTGCTTTGTATAATAATGATCATCATATTCCACCATCATTTATAACCCCATATCCCCTCCCTTCCCCACTTTAACATTTTAAATCAGAGAATTTTTGCTATTTTTTTCCCCCACTGAGGATTGAACGTAACACCTCCTGCATGCTAAGCAAGCACTGTACCACTGATCTGCCATTCCCAGCTCTTTTTACTTCACTCTAAAACAGGTCTCACTACGTTGCCCAGGCTGGCTTTCAACTAGAGATCCTCCTGCCTCAACCTTCCTGGTGGATAGGATTATAGTCATCATTGCTGTGTTTAGGTTTTGTTTTGCTGTATTTTGTTTTGTTTTTCCTGTGCTTGCGATTGAACCCATGATCTCTCACATGCCAAACAAATGTTTCACTACTGAGCTACACACCCTAGCATGAATGTTCTTGCACCTCTGTATATATTGTTCTGTTTGTCTCTTCAGTGACTACAGATAAGTAAATTAGTTTTTCATTAAAATAATACATATCTTATAGTAGAAAGTGGTAAAGCCAAATTTACCTTAACTGCCATAAGGGACACTTTCCTGGGAAGTGTTTTGGCATTTTATTTTTAATACTGGGTTTGTCAACTTTGGAAGCTTCCCAATAATGAGAAGAGTAATTTTTCTTGTGATTTCTGGAAAGAATAAAAACTTATTGTTACATTCTATCTGAAACATTCTTCCATACTTCATTGGAACTGCAGAATCTTATTTTTTTCACTTGAGCTTAAATTCACAAAGAAAGATTTCTGCTTCAGGATTTCTTTTTGAGGTCTGTGTTTCAGATTTTGTATTCTTATCCTAGGATTTATCGAGGTGCATTATGGATCCTGGGAGAATACTGTAGTACCAAGGAAGATATTCAAAGTGTGATGACGGAAGTCCGTAGGTCCCTTGGAGAGGTATGTTTTACTTTAGTAAATCCTGCTTGCTTATCTTTGGTACTGGAACTTGATTTCAGAGGTACTTTACCGCTGAGTTACATCGCTAGTCATTTTTCTTTTGAGATAGGTTTTTGTTAAGTTGCTGAGGGTCTCCAGGAGTTACTGAGACTGACCTTGAACTTGTGATCCTTCTGCCTCAGACTTCCAAATTGCAGAGATTACAAACATGCACCGCCACAGTCAGTGTAAATCTTGCTTTATATGGTGATTAATGCTTCTGAAAAATCTAGTGGTCTAGGGACATAGTTCAGTGGTAGAGTGCTTGCCTAGCATGTGAGAGGCCCTGGGTTCAATCCCCAGCATCACCAAAAAAGAAAAAATCTTTTATGTGATGATTTACATTCGTGTTTTTATTTAGTAGTGACCGGACTGAAAAATATATTTTATTAGCCAGATAATTGAGCCTTAAAGGCTACTTTGTATTTATTCCTTAAAATTAGGGGTGCCTTCTTTTGGTTCTGCCAATAATTAGCTCTAGAACCTTGAATTTAAGTTTCTGAACTGGATTTTAGTTTTTTCCTCTATAAAATAGAAAGTGTTGAAATTGGTAATGATTAAAGACTCTTGAGCACTCATCCCCCCCCACCACCAGGATTGAACCTGGGTGCACTTAACCACTGAGCTAAATTCCCCAGCACTTTTTACTTTTTTATTTTGAGACAGGGTATCGATAAGTTACCTAGGGCCTCACTAAGTTTCTGAGAGTGGCTTTGAACTTTTAATCCTCCTGTCTCAGCCTTTCAAGTTGCTGGGACTACAGAAGTGCCACCACGGTGCCCAATGAGAACTCTTAAATTAGACTAGTATTAAGGAATAAATACAAAGTAGCCCTTGGTTAATTAAAAAGGATGGTTGATGAAGTGATTGGTACAAATGAGTCAAATTTATTTCTTTTTATAGAAAGATGAGTGCTGGTTTAGGTTAATATTTTAAGAGAACAGATGAAGAATAAAGCCAATGCATTTTTCTCGAAAGTAACTTGGTATGGAAGTGATTTCCACTTAACAAATTAAGAAACTGGGGCTCAACGTAGTTTAATTAACTTTCCAGAACCATATACTAGTATAGTGGCAGAGAGAGAAATTTAAAGCCAAGAGCCCCTGTTCTTCCCATTGCATTTCCTAAGAAGGAAGGAAAAATGTGATTTTGTAGCTTGTTATAGCGCCTACCTGTTATCCCAGCAACTTGGGAGGCTGAGGCAGGAGGATTGCAAGTTTGAGACCAGCCTAAACTTTGAGAGCAAGATCCTATCTCAAAATTTTAAAAAGGATTGAGGATGAAATTCAGGGGTAATAAAGTTAAGGAAAAAAAAATCTATAGTACTGCAGATAGTAAATAAACAAAGAAACATGATTTTGCTTGTTATTCATATTACTATTAAATTGATTTTTCTAATTGATTTTTTAGATCCCAATTGTGGAGTCAGAAATAAAGAAAGAAGCTGGTGAATTAAAGCCTGAAGAAGAAATAACTGTGGGGCCAGTTCAAAAATTGGTTACTGAAATGGGTACTTATGCAACTCAGAGTGCCCTCAGCAGTTCTAGACCCACCAAGAAAGAGGAAGACAGGTAATTTATGGTCCCTGTGCCCTGCCAGCTGAACTATTTTTATTATAATTCTCATGTATAAAACAGTCACATGATTTCTTTTATTCATTTGTTTTTGTAACCAAAATGAAAGTCTTTGCCCCTTAAAGTACTTGAAAGGAGGAAGGTGTTTACTTTTTCCCCCATGAATTGTGTTGATGGTTTTAATCCTCTGCTCTTCTGTTTTCACTGAAATGACTGTTTAAAATCATTTTACTCACATGGAAAATATGAAGTGGAGGTAAATATGATATTTGAGTTTGGTTGCCCATTAGTATCTGAAGAGATATTTTGGAGATTTCCATTTCTTCTTGGTTTTTTTCCCCCCAAATGATGGAATAACATTTTTAATGTTTTCTCCTTTATTTTACTCTCTTTTTTTGTGATGAAGATGATGAAAATTATGCCTAAAATTTATTGAATACTTACCGTGTGCAAAGCATTGTGCTAAGTAGTTTGTCTCATATGGTCTTGACAAAAACCTTTTGAGATAGATTGTGTTTATATCATCTCCATTTTATAGAAGAGAAATTTGATTTAGAGAAGTTTGTAACCTACCCAATAAATAAATAGATAAACTGGGATTTGAAAGTCATTAGCTCCAGTACATACACCCTTTTCTTTTCTTTTTTTGTACCAGGAATTGAATCCAAGTATGCTTATTCGCTGAATGACATCCTTAGTTCTTTTTATTTTTTATTTTAAGTCAGGGACTCATTAAATTGCTTAGGGTCTTGCTAAGTTGCTGAGGTTGGCTTTGGACTTGGCGATCCTCTTGCCTCAGCCTCCTTAACTAAACATTTTTTTACTTTCATTCATTTGGCTCTTGAGTGATTTGAAGACAAGTATTAACATCATGTATTCTTTTTCTTTTTGAGAGCCAAAGAAGGATTTAACTGAAGGTTGGGAGTGAGGGTGATTTATGTAAATCATTTGTACAAAAGCTGCAGCTGCTTAAGAAGTTAGTGGTTTTCATTTTCCTTCACTGGACTGCAGACCTCCCCTGAGAGGATTCCTTCTGGATGGAGATTTCTTTGTTGCTGCCTCCCTTGCCACCACTCTGACCAAGATTGCATTGCGCTATGTAGCTTTGGTTCCAGAGAAGAAAAAACAAAATGTAAGTTAATTTATTCTACATTTACTCACCAATTTATTATTGAGCACCAATTATATGTATCGAACAGTGAGAACCCCATAAGATAATCCTATAATGAAAGAGCTCATGGTTTAATAGGAAAAATGGATATAATAGTACAATCTGAGTGAAAAATAGATAGAGCAATACAGTAATGATAACATGTGTAGACTAGTGGAGGAGACAAAAGGGTTTATGAAGTTACTTCTGTTTGCTGGGATTAATCAAGGACCAGTAAAGGAAATGCCCCTCTCTCTCCAGAATCTTCATCCAAAAAAAAAAAAAAAAAAAATCTATTATTTTTTCCCATCTTCTTTGCACTGCTGGGAATCAAACCCAGAGCCTACAACTCCAACTCCTCAGCCCTTTTAATTTTTGAAATAGGGTCTTGTTAAGTTGCCAAAACCGGCTTTGAAGATCCTCCTGCCCCCTGAGTAGCTGATGGTAACTGGGATTATAGACATGCACTGCCCTGCCAAAAGATTTTTTTTTTTTAAGTGAGGAAAAGTCTTATATTTACCATTTATAGTGCTTTTCTTTCCTTTGTGTCAAAAAATTCAAATTTTCATCAGTCTTCTTTCTGCCTAAACAACTTGATCATTCTTATAATACAAATGTGCTGGTGAGAATCCTCTCAACTTTTATTTTTCTTAAACTCTTTGCTTTCATTTTTAAAATATTTCCATGGAACAGGCATATTGGTGCATGTCTTTAATCCTAATGATTCAGGAGGCTGAGGCAGGAGAATTGCAAATTTGAGGCCAGCCTCAGCAACTTAGTGAGTCCCTAAACAACTTAATGAGACTCTGTCTCAAAGTAAAAAATATAAAGGACTCAGTGGTTAAGCATCCCTAGGTTCAATTCCTGGTACCAAAAAGGGGAAAAAAAAAAAAAATTTCATTAGTAAATTTATGGATGTTTTTATTTTATTTTTGTTCATTTCTTTTTTTTTACTTTATTGCTAAAATAATCAAAGAATGATATAATCAAAACTATGAAAGGGGCTGGGGATGTAGCTCAGTGGAAGAGTGCTTGCCTCACACATGTGAGGCTCTGGGTTCAATCCTCAGCACCACATAAAAATAAATAAAATAAAGGTATTGTATCCAGGCAGTTTGGCAAGGGCATAGAGCATCTATGTCAGGATGATGCTACATGAAACTGAAAAAAATAATCTGGAATTCACTTGTGGAAGGCTTTGAATGGCAGGCCAAGTAATGTGGACTTCAGTATGAAGGTCAGGGGAAATCACTGAAGGTATTTACATGCAGAGTAAAATGCTTGTGCCATATAAGATAGCAATAGGTGATCACACTTAACATCACTAGTAGTGGAACAACCAGTACATGCTTCCTGATACATTGTATTTAGGAATATAAAATATAATGTATCTGGTATTTTAGCCATAATGATGAAACATTCTATTAAAAAAAAAATAAGTTGGTCTGGCTTCTTTAAGAAAGTCACTGTAATTAAAAACAAACAGGAAACTGGTCTAGATTAAAAGGGACTAAACAGAATAATAGCCAAATAAAATGCATGAAGCTGATCTTGGATTTAAAAAGTAAAAACATTTTGAAACAATATAGGAAGATTTGATTTCAAAATATAGTAGATATAATTTGGGATTGTTAAATTTCTCTGGTAAGAAAATAATATTGTGGTTTGATTGGAAACTGTCCTAATTCTTAGATGATAGATGCTAATGAAGTTATGAGATAAAGAATCTTACTTTCATATATGAATAAAAAAATAAATGTATGTATCTGAGCAAATAAGAAAGCATATATGGCAAAATGTCAACAATTAGTGAGTGTATCATTCTTTTAATTTTTCTATAGTTAGGATGAAAGCAGAAACCATTAAAAAGGCATTACTGTTTTTCAGTATATGATAAGGCCATATTTGAGGCTATTAATGGAAATCTCAAAAGGTGGCAGTTAGAATTTAAAAGGAGAAGTATACAAAAAGGATACTGTAGAGATAATGTAAAGGATTTGAAGTCTTATTCAAGTGAAATTAAAAATTAGATTTATTCTTGAGTTATGAGTTATTTCTTGAATTGTGAAGTAACAGTACTGCAATTTGGGGAATCATGACACAATGACCAATTTCTCTGTTTTTCTAGTCTTTTGTTGCTGAGGCTATGTTGCTCATGGCAACTATCCTTCATTTGGGAAAATCCTCTCTTCCTAAGAAGCCAATTACTGATGATGATGTAGACAGAATTTCCCTGTGCCTCAAGGTCTTATCTGAATGTTCACCTTTAATGAACGACATTTTTAATAAGGAATGCAGACAGTCCCTTTCTCAGATGCTATCTGCTAAACTTGAAGAAGAGAAACTATCTCAAAAGGTAAATAAATATAAGGTTATAAAAGTACTTTCTGGGTTTTTATTGTTGATTTTTCAGTCCCCATGTGATGAGGCTGTTCCTATTAAAGGCCTGTAAAAACTCTTTCCATATAAAGTCATGTGTCTTGTTTTCTCAACACAGAAAGAATCTGAAAAGAGAAATGTGACAGTACAGCCTGATGACCCCATTTCCTTCATGCAACTAACTGCTAAGAATGAAATGAACTGCAAGGAAGATCAGTTTCAGCTGAGTTTGTTGGCAGCAATGGGTAACACACAGAGGAAAGAAGCAGCAGATCCCCTAGCATCTAAACTTAACAAGGTAACAAAATATCAAATATGCTGTAAATTGTTTAAATTAACTACTTAAGAAAGTAGTAATCAAGAGTTGGGGTGCATGTGCACACACCTGTAATCCCAGTGGCTTGAGAGGCTGAGGCAGGAGGATCACAAGTTTGAGGCCAGCCTCGGCAACTTAGCAAGGCTCTAAGCAACTTAATGAGACCCTGTCTCAAAATAAAAAACAAAAAGGGTTGGGGGTGTAGCTCAGGGTAAGCATCCCTGCCTTAAATCTCCAGTACCCCCAAAAAAAAGAAAGAAAAGAAAAAAACACATGCCTGTGATTCTAATGGCTTAGGAAGCTGAAACAGGAGGATCATAAGTTTGAGGCCAACTGTTTTGTTTTGTTTTTACAGTGCTGGGGGCGGGGTTGAACCCAAAGCCTCAAGTCCTAGGCAAGTACTCTAACACTGAGCTACATCGCCAGCCCTGTCCTGCTGTTTTTTGTGTGTTTTTTTTTTTTTTTTCTAATATTTATTTTTCAGCTGTAGGTGGATACAATATCTTTATTTTATTTTTATGTGGTGCTGAGGATCAAATCCAGTGTCTCACGCATGTGAGGCAAGTGCTCTACCTCTGAGCCACAACCCCACCTGCAGTTTTTTTTTTTTTGATACTTTATTTTATTTATTTATATGTGGTGCTGAGGATTGAACCCAGGACCTCACACATGTTAGGTGAGCACTTTACCGCTGAGCCACAACCCCAGCCCCCACCAGGAGTTTAAAAAAAAAAAACTATTCATGTGTTTATTGGCTATTTGTATAACTTCTTTAGAGGATTGTCTCTTCAAATCCTTCAAATTCTAATTAATCTGTTTTCTCTTTTGTTGCCTATGCTTTTGATGACTATATGACTTTTTTTTTTTATATTTTTTTTTTAGTTGTAGTTGGACACAATACCTTTATTTTTATGTGGTGCTGAGGATTGAACCCAGGGCACGCACATGCCAAGTGAGTGCTCTACTGTTGAGCCACAGCCCCAGCCCAAATATTACATTTTTAAGTGCTATATCTTGGGAGTTTTTTAAATTTAGGAGAGGCATTTTAAATTTTATTTTGATGACATTACAAGCATCTCTTGCTGTTATGATCTGTTTACTTCTTGAGCTTGAGTTGAGTAGAAGAGACTACCACATTATCTTAATTTTATTTGGCTCCTGAGTTTCAGAGGGCAAATTTTGAGTTTAGATACTTAATTAAGAAATTTAAATGAAAATATATACAAATGTATACAGTTGTTGAGTTAGGACAATGTTTAATGTATTTGCCAAACATTGAACATCTTTCTGCCGCAGAACTACTAACTACTAATCAGCATTTATAAAATACATTATATGAAGTCAGCTTAAAAAATAGATGGTCTGGAGTTGTAGATCAGTGGTAGGGTTCATGCTTAACATGTACAAGGCTCTGGGTTGGTTCAGTCTCCAACACTAAAACAAAACAAAAAACCAATACATGCTGGATATCATCTTTTAAATTAGAATTTTAAGTTCTGTATTGTTTGGATAACTTTTTAAGCTTTAGGGCCTATTATTTCTAATTTTCCCTGTTTCAGTTTCCATTTCTGCATTACAGAACCATTTTATTACATCTCTCTCAAAATATCTTTTCTAATCTAAGCACATCTGTTAATTAACCAAACTTAATCATTTGATTAAGGTATGTTTGGTTAAATTGTGTCATTTCCTTGATTATGATTACATTTATTTTTGTTTTGACAGGTCACCCAGTTGACAGGTTTCTCAGATCCTGTATATGCAGAAGCTTATGTTCATGTCAATCAGTATGATATCGTCCTGGATGTACTTGTCGTGAACCAAACCAGTGATACTTTGCAGAACTGCACATTAGAGTTAGCTACTCTAGGTAAGGAAATTTATCATAAGTGCACAGGTTTCAGTATAAGAATTCTTTTTTTTTTTTTAATTAGTGCTTCTTAGTTATACATGACAGTAGATTACATTTTGATAAAGTTATACAAGCATGGAATATATCTTATTCTAATTAGGAACCCATTCTTATGGGTGGACACAAAGGTAGGATTCACATAGGTATTTTCATATGTGTACATAGGAAAATTACATTAGATGTATTCTACTGTCTTTCCTATTCTTATCTCTTTCCCTTCCCTTCATTGCCCTTTGCTTAATCTACTGAACTTCTAGTCTTCCCCTCCCTGCCTTTATTATGGTTTAGCTTCCACATATCAGCAAAAACATTCAACCTTTGGTGTTTGGGAATTGGCTTATTTCATTTAGCATTATAGTCTTCAGACCTATCCATTTACTGGCAAATGTCATAAAGTCATTCTTCTTTATGGCTGAGTAATATTCCATTACTATAGTTATAGTATACATACTACAAATTCTTTATCCATTCATCTGTTGATGGACATCAGGATGGTTCCATAGCTTAGCTTTTATAAATTGTGCTGCTATAAACATTGATGTGGTTGCATCACTGTAGTATGTTGATTTTAAATCCTTTGGATATATGCCATGGAGTGGGATAACTAGTGGGTCAAATAGTCACTTGACCCACATTTATTTTTTTGAGGAATCTCCATACTGTTTTCCAGAGGGGTTGCACCAATTTGCAGTCCACCAACAATATATGAGTGTTCCCTTTCCCCTCACATCTCACCAACATTTGTTGTTACTTGTAATCTTGATAATTGCCATTCTGAGTATGGTGAGATGAAATCTTAGTGTAGTTTTAATTTTCATTTCTCTAATTGCTAGAGATGTTGAACATTTTTTTCATATATTTATCGACCATTTGTATTTCTTATTTTAAGAAGGGTCTCTTCAGTTCCTTTGCTCATTTATTGATTGGGTTATTTATTTTTTTGGTGTTGAGCTTTTTGAGTTCTTTGTATATCCTGGAAATTAACGTCTTATTTGAGGTACAGGTGGCAAAGATTTTCTCCCATTCTGTAGGTTCTCTTTTCACACCTGTTTACTCTGCTGTGAAGAAGCCTTTTAGTTTGATACCTTCCCATTTATTGATTTTTTATTTTACTTCTTATGCTTTAGGAGTTTTGTTAAGGAAGTCAGTTCCTGAGTCAATGTGTTGAGGTGTTCAGCCTATATTTTCTTCTAGTATGTACAGGGTTTCTGGTCTAATTCCTAGGTCTTTGATCCACTTTGAGTTGAAGTTCTGGTATTATGATGCCTCCTGCTTCATTTTTCTAAGGATTGCTTTACCTTTTCTGGACCTCTTGTTTCTCCAAATGAATTTTGTGACAGTTTTTTGTATTTCTATGAAGAATGTCATTGGAATTTTGATGGAAATTGCATTTGATGGGAATCTGTATAGCACTTCTGGTAGTATGGCCATTCTGACAGTATTGATTCTGCCTATCCAAGAACACAGAGGTCTTTCCATCTTCTAAGGTCTTCCTCAATTTCTTTCTTAATGGTTCTGTAGTTTTCATTGTAAAGATCCTTCACAAAAGCCCTTTGTGTTTTTTTTTTAACTTTAATTTAAAATTTTGTCTTCAACTTCAATTTTCTGAACCTTTGTCATACTTAACCATGATTATGCTATTAACTCATTAAATAGGTTCAATTCTGAGTTTTATCTAGCAAATGTCAGTTTTTCTAGATATAATAAGAGCTGTTTAAGTGTATGTGGAGAAGTACTTTAAATATATTTGATTTCAGTGAATGAATACCTGTATCTCTCCACACACACACACACACACTCCAAGTAGCTCACTTAATTTTAATTGTCTTAGTTCAGAATTAGGTATTTTATAAATCCTGTTAGTACACGAGCAGCTAAAATAATGCATCATTATTGCAGTTAGCAACATGTGATGGCTTATTTTCTTCTTAATAAAGACACATGAGTCAAACTTTCTCTGACCACTTATCATCTGGTTTTGAAAATGTGAATTGTATGCAGGAACAGGGCACTGTCCCCGGCAAATTCCATTTGGCTTCTGTAACAGGGTTTCAAGGTATTGAGGGAACCATAATTTTGCCCTGTCTTCCTCAGCAAGCTTGATACCTATATACAAGGAACTCTGTCTCTAAGAATTTAAGTCTTTTTACAGATTGTTTTGTCTTTCATTGTAAAGGAGTATATACTTAGGACCTAAGCTTTTTGAGAAGTTTGTATTCTTTCACTGAAATCAAATGGTATATTTAAAGTACCTCTCCACATACACATATAATTAAGTGGACTTAATCCTGAGATGCCTGTTACCTTTTAAAACAAAATGTGCAGATTGGTATGAATAATAAGAATATTAAATGATTTCTTTATTTTGTCCTAATATTTCAATCATAATTCTTCTCATGTTAGAAACATAAGTTTTATATATTTTAATGTTTTGTGGTTAATATATATATATATACACACACACACACACACACACACACATATATATGTAATTTTAAAAAAAATGTTCAAACTCTTTCTCCCCCAGGGGATCTGAAACTTGTGGAAAAGCCATCTCCTTTGACTCTTGCTCCTCATGATTTTGCAAATATTAAAGCTAATGTCAAGGTAGCATCAACAGAAAATGGAATAATTTTTGGCAATATAGGTAAGAAACTGTTTTATGGCATGTGATGTTTGAATATTTTTATTAAAGAATTTCTGTAGGGAATAGCTGTGTACATGGCTTGAAGTTAGGACTTGACTCTATTTATGTATCACTTATGAGGTACTTTTCTCTCGTATGTATTGTATTCTAGATGTGCAGAAATGAACCGGATAGTGTCACTTTCCTCAAGAAACCACCAGACAAATGAACAAGATAGATAGAAAAATGTATAACTGGGATAATAGTATAAGCCTTAGTTGATATACTAAATGCTTTAGGTTCATATAGGAAAAAAATGCTAACAATGGAGAAAGCTTTATAAAGAAAGAGGGTGTTTTTTCAAAGGATAACATTTGAATTGAGTCTGAAACTTCATATAAGCACTTATAACCAAGCACACAGGTATTTCAAACCTAGAGGTTAGTTTGTACAGGAGCATTCATTTAGGAAGCATATTTTTTTAAAACAATTTTAAAAGATCAGTGTTCTACAGATAGATAAGGAGGCAGCTAGAACAGATGCAAGTAACTTGATACACCTAGAGTTTAGTAACCATCTCCTTAACACCTATTATTTTCGGTCCTTCTTTCCCTTTCAGCCATTTAACTCTCTTGGCTTAAGCCTTCTATCATTTCTCACTGAGGTTTCTGCAAAGCCATGCAGGAAAACAGTAATATTAAAAGTTTGGTCAGAGGAGGAGGAGCCTATAAAGGATTCTCAAGTGTGGTTAGAAAAGTAAAGAAAAATCTTTCAGAAATATCTGAAACCATAAGAGATTAAGTAACATGAAGTCAGAAAAGAGGGGTCCTTTGGATTTATCCATCTGTGATTTTTTTTTTTTTTTTTTTTTTTTTTTTTAGTATTTATTTTTTAGTTGTAGGTGGACACAGTATCTTTATTTCATTTTTATGTGGTGCTGAGGTTTGAACCCAGTGCCTCAGAGTATAGGCCCTTGGCTTTGATAGGATTAAAAGAGAACAGTAGCCAGAAAAGAATGCAAGGATGGAGTAGGTTTTTTTTTTTTTTTATAATGAAAAGAGATCCTCGGATATATGAATATATGTATATAATGTAGGGGAAAATGTTGATAGAGAACGGGAAGTAAAGACCAAGCCTGAAAGAGATAACAATTAAATGAGTAAAGTCCTGAACCAAAACAAGGATCACAAATGATAGGTAGACTAATCTTGAAAAGAGGCAGCACTTCTGATATGAAAAGGAAGGAGGTGGAAGTGGATTCCAAGAGAGGGAGATTTAGTTTTAGGAGGTTTTTCTTGGTACCTTTACTTTTCTCTGAATATAGAAAGAGTGGGGGAATGTCGACAGAAGAGTTCAAAAGAGAAAAGGTAGATTCCAATTAGATTATAACTTTCTACTATGGAAGAGGCAGTCATAGAAGCAAATAATCTTGTTTTAAATGCTATGGTTCAACAGTTTTCATTCAAAAATTTTAATTGGGACCTACTGTAGGTACTCTGTCCTACTCATGTATCCACTGTAGTGCCTTTTACATCTGCACAGTGAATTGAATTATTTGTTTAGCAGCAACCCAAAAAAAGCATGCCTGAATCCTGGCCTCACCACTGATCAGTTAGATGACCTTGAGCAACATATTTTTCTTCTGTGTTTTTATTTTCTCATCTGTACGATTGAAAACAATACTATTAGGATTGATTGTAAAACAGATAGTGTTTGTAAAGCACTTAGAATAGAGCCCAATATATGGTATTTTATATATATATATATATATATATATATGATTATGGTTCTTTTTATATATGTATATTACAGTTTATGATGTCTCTGGAGCAGCAAGTGACAGAAATTGTGTGGTCCTCAGCGATATCCACATTGACATCATGGACTATATCCAGCCTGCAACTTGCACTGATGCTGAATTCCGTCAGATGTGGGCCGAATTTGAATGGGAAAACAAAGTTAGTCTTTGGGAGATCTTTTGCCTCTTAATCTTTCTTTTGAGTAGTGCTAAAAGATTCTCTGATTAAATTAATTCCACTTAAAAAAAATGTCAAACATGAAAAACAAATAGTTCTTTATTAGCTGTTCTTATAAATTAGCCTTAATTAGAAATCATGTATGTAGTTTAGTATTTGCTGTTATAAATTGATTAATAATTCTATAATTAATAATAAATCTCATTGATTAAAACATTAAATATTCCATCCCTTCCATGTATGAATGATAAATTGAATCTATTATCCAAAGGGGCTTGCAAAAAGTCTGTTGCCTGTAAGGAACTTTGCTTCTTTGAGCCTTGATACTTTTTTTAAAGTTTTTTTGGTAGGTTTTTGTTTTTGATCAAGTGGTTATTAAACCAGGATGTTTTACCACTGAGCTGCATCACCAGTTCTTTCTGTTTTCTTTTGAGGCAGGGTCTTGTGCATTTACTAAGGGTCTCACCAACTGCTGAGGCTGGATTCAAACTTGCATGCCTCCTGCCTCAGCCTCTCAAGTCACTGGGATTGCAGGAGTGCCACCATAACCAGCTCAGCCTCAATTTTTTTTTTTTTTTATTAGAACTAGTCTATATACCTCATTGATCTTCTGAGAAGTTATCTATATCTAAAAGTACTAATACCAACCTGCAAGTTGTTAGATTTTGTAGATGTCATTTACTTTTTTGTTGCACCCTCTTCTCCTAAAGAGTTGAAGGAGGTTCTAAAAATACCAGTGATTCACAACTTTCTTATTATAGGATTTTGATCTCCTTAACTTTTTTCTCCTCTGTAGGTGACAGTTAACACCAATATGATTGATTTAAATGACTACCTACAGCACATATTAAAGTCAACCAACATGAAGTGCCTCACTCCAGAGAAGGTAAATTTTGATTAGGAAATTTCAAAATTTGACAAGAGAGTAGTAACAATGAATTCCTGGTTACCTTATATTTCCTTTAATGTGTTTTTGTTATAATTCAGTTTGGTAAAAATAGTGTTGTTCTGGAGTATCTGAAACAAGTTACCTATATAATGTTTGAATCCACTTACCTGTTTCTTTTTAAATATATCATCCTACTTGTTCCTGGTGCAATTACCCAACTGAATAGTCAGAATAGTCAAATTATTTTTTTCAGTTTTCTTCCCTTTCCAGATAGAGGCTTATTCCAAAATAATTTATTTGTAATACTGGATTAGAAAGTATTCATGACTTCTCCAGTGGACTCTGACTATAGGTCAGAATATATCTGCTTAAATTCAGGGTTCTTTTATTCCCCCCCCCCACACACACACACACACAAGTTCAAAATTCTTATTATACTATGACTCTCCGTTCTATTTGTGAGTATACGAAAAAAGACTAGAAAAGAAAGGCAGAAATGGAGCCAGCACTCTAAGGAATTTTTTTTCTGTATAAAATTTGTATTAATGTTACAATATTTATTTTATCAATAAAAGAATGTCTGCTGTCAAACTCTAAACTCAGTTTAGAGTGCTTACATAGCATGCAGAAAGCCCTGGGTTCCATTCCTAATACTGCAAAGACAGAGAGACAGACAGAAACAGAAATAAAGAATGTCTGCTCCCAAGCAGGTAGGTTTTAATTCATGTAACAGTTTATTCAACACATACTGAGTCCAATGATAATATTCTCTTCCTTCATGGAGCTTAAGATCCTGTGAAGGAAGCAAATGAATAAGGCAGAGATACATAAATACATATTGGAATGAGTACTATTTCTTTAAGTCAGGTTTGTTGAAAAATAATGCGCAGACAGTAAAATTCACACTTTTCATATGTATAGTTGTATGAATTTTGGCAAACGCATGGTCCTGTAACCACTACCACATAAGTACTACTTTAAATAATTCACTTATGTTGTCTGGTTTTGCCAGTATGTAGTTCTCTAGTAAACTACTGAATTTATTACAAATCTCCCCCAGGCCCTTTCTGGTTACTGTGGCTTCATGGCAGCCAATCTTTATGCTCGTTCCATATTTGGAGAAGATGCACTTGCAAATGTCAGCATTGAGAAGCCAATTCACCAGGGACCAGATGCTGCTGTTACTGGCCACATAAGAATTCGTGCAAAGAGTCAGGTAACAATTCCTTTTTATGAGAGCATCTCTGAACTAAACAGGAGGAAGAATTTGTTTTATTATTTCTCTAGGTAATATCTTCTGTTATACTCATGTTTTATGCCTATTCACACATATATAAGGATAGTATTTGATGAATAGAAATGTAACTTTTGCTTCATTTAAAAGGCCCACCTTTTAGGTCTATCACTTTTGGATATTTGCTTAAAACAACTGATTTCTGTGGGGTATAATAATAAACATCTTTATTCTTCTTTTCAGGGGATGGCCTTATCTCTTGGAGATAAAATCAACTTGTCTCAGAAGAAAACTAGTATATAAGAATAATCAAAAAGTCCTGGAAGCTTTACAGTTTAAAATTTAGTTATGGGCTTATTGGACTTGAATATCTTTTGTACTCTTTCATGCTTTATGTTATGTAGAATCTGAGTTCATGCTGAATGCATTCCAGCCAATAATTTATAGCCTTCCCTTAAATCAAGATTGAGTTTAAAATTATGGTTTGTCTTTTGTCTTAACAGTTGAATGCTGTCCTCAAAGTATGTGTTTCTCACATGTACCAAGACCATTTTCATAGTACAATAAACAGATTTATTCATAAATTTTTTGTTATTTTATAAATAAATAATTACATAATTTCAGTTATGTAGCAATGAATTTTTTTTAGTTGGGTTATAAATTTTCATTATAAATTAAAATTACTCTTTGAACTGTTAGTAAATGCAACTTTACAAACACAGTGATATAAAATGAAACAAGCCTTTGGCTTACTTGATTCTTTTTTATTTATTTAGTATTCCAACATTGACATCTCTAAAATGCCTTATCATGTTCTAAAGGTCTTTTCTCAAACTTAGCTCCAGGGAGAAAGTATCAAAATAACTTGAGAAAAAAGATCCATCTTCAGTTTAAAGGAGTTATTATAGATCCTGAATGAAACAGACATACTGTTCTTAATTATTCTAAATTATAATGAAAAGTAGATAATCAAAAATGGATTGTTTAATCAGTTACATTTAACTTTGGGTATTCTATATTAGGAATTAAATTGGTTCTAGTCATTGACTGAAGTTTTACTAGGAAGATTAACTCTACAGGATTCAAAAAGCTATTCTAGGACCAGGTGCTAGGGCACATGCCTGTAATCCTGGCTATTCAGGAGGCTGAGGCAGGAGGATCATAAGGTGAAGAGCAGCCTCAGTGACTTAGTGAGACCGTGTCTCAAAATAAAAATTAGAACATAAAAGGACTGTGATAAAGTTCCCCTGGGTTCAATCTGCAGTACCAAAAAAAATCAAAAGCTATTCTATTCCCAAATTACCTCTGTTCCTTACCCTTCACCTTTCTGTCACTTTCCATTAGGTTTCGGCCTTCATTGTGGATGATTGAGGTATTCTGGTCTTTTAGGTAAATCTGAATTTAAACTATTATCCTTTTTATTCCATCAAGGGCTTGAGTCTGTTACCTGTGAGTGCATAGATAAGGTCTGTGAAAGAGGGAAAGCAGGAACTGAAGGTGTAGCTCAATGGTAGAACACTTGCCTAACATGCACAAGACTTGGGATTTGATCCTCAGCACTGCAAAAGGGAAAAAAAAAAAAAAAAGTGGCATCTTCTTATTCAGTAAAAATGGAATGATTTGCTTGTCATATAAGGAGATGAATACCTTGTATGATATCATAAACTTTAAAGCTACTTTCTTTTTTCAATCATTAAGCCAGAAAATTAGAGGGTATTTGCCATTCCAGAGCACTGAGGTCTAAAAGCCAGTAGCTTCCAGATGGGAAAGACACAGGGAATATAGGAAAGGGGTCAGTTTGATGGATTGAATTGAGGAGAGGAGATTTGTAATGAAAGCAGAGGAACTTAACTGTTCTATTGACTATTAGTCATTAGATATACTGGGGGGGAAAAAAGGATTCCATAGTCAGGTAATTTGGGGAAAAGCTGAACACTGTCCTGTATTAGGCAATCATAGTGCACATTAGCATATTGAACATTCTGAGAAGTCCTTCAGTAAAGATGCAGATTAAATTTGGTTAGCCCAGAATATTTTAATCTTATCTTGAACTGGAAATTCATTCTTAGAATACCTATTGACTTACCATATTTACAGTCAGGTAATTTAAAATTTCAAGGAGAGTTGAAGGTAGAGCACTTGCCTAGCATGCACAAGGCCCTGGCTTCCATCTCTAACACTACCAAAAAACAAACAAGGAATTATGCTTCTGTATATGCTAAAATAGATCTCTCTGAATAATCTTGGGAAGCTTCCTGCCTAACATTTTCAGACTATTTTTGTTGGAATCACATCATTTTGTTTACCTCACTTTGCCATTTTCTCAAAATTCTTAAAGAAAGAAAATAAGTTAATTTGGTTGTCAGAAGTTAATTGCAGTTGAAGCTGTTTACTTCATTAGGTATTTGTTTACTTACATTTTATTTTTCTAGTACTGAGGATTGAACCCAAGGGTGTTCTACCACCGAGCTATATCCTCAGCCCTTTCTGAGACAGAGTACCACTAAGTTGTCAAGGCTAGCCTCAAACTTGCAATCCTCCTACATCACCCTCCTGAGTAGATGGGATTATAAGCATGCACTAATGCACCTCACTTATTTTTTTAATTTTTTTGTGGTATTGGAGATCAAACCTGCAGCCTGGCACATGCTGGGCAAGCATTCTACCACTGAGCCCCTTTATTAGCTTTTCAATGGTTTTGTGCATGTAATGATTGCGAATGGAAATGGATAGAAGCACTTTTAGAGAAGCTGTTTACACAGGATGTCTTGTAAGAAAATAAATATATTATCTAAAACTAAGTGAGGGCTTAATGTATTCATGTACTAAAGGGATAAACCTGTAAATCTTATAACAAAATAAAATGGCTCTTAATATTTCATTAATGTCATGACACTAGAGGGAGCTCTATGCAGCTATTTCATTTGGAGAGTAGATTTGATTGGTCTTTAAGGTTGTTTTTAGAAAAACCAAGGTAATTTTTTATTTTACTAGCAAGATAATATAAGGAGAACAAATAGAAAGACGTTTATGCAGTTTTTCAAATATAGTAAGCTATTTACTTACCTTGCTAATAGAAAAAGTACCTACCTTGCTTTTTCTTATATAAAAACAACTTTAGATGGATAGGTGGCACATGACTATAATTCCAAAAACTTGGGAAGTGGAAGCAGGACTATTGCAAGTTCAAGACCAGCCTCAACAACTTTAAAAGATCTTCAGCAATGAATGAGAAATTGTTTCAAAATTTAAAAAAAAAAAAAAAATGGGGATACAGCTTAGTGTTAAAGTGCCTCTGGGTTCTATCCCTAGTACAAAGTAAATACATACATACAACTTTGAATGCCAAGATTGATAGTGATATCACTATCACTTCTAATGATTTAGAAATAGTATAGGAGACATATCACTTCAGGATGTGAAAAAGTAAGTGAACCAAAATATCTTCAGAAACTCAATATCAAATGTGGAAAATCTCTGCTATATATTGGGTAAAATAAGTAGTTTTACTGGTGAATTGTTCCTTCCATATTGACAAATATTCTGGTCAATGAATAATTTATAGCCTTCCTCTTAAGTCAAGATTAACTTCATAGTTTGCCTTTTATTCTGAATGCTGTCCTCAAAGTAATAGTTACACCAGCTTCTTTCTTTATTGCCCGATTCTAGATTCTCAGTACACCATCAGCGTTCTCTCTCCTTCTCCATGAGCTCCATTATGTACCTCTAGGTTCTCAGGAGCCTAAAGTAACCAGCTATAGAGCAGGAGGAAAGGATAATTTGCCACTTACTTGCCACATGATCTTACATGATAGAGAACCAAATTATTAGCTGGGCAAGGTGGTGCAGGCTTATAATCCCAGTTACTCAGGAAATTAAGGCAAGAGAATCACAAGTTCAAGGCCATCTTGGGCAATTTAGGATAGATCCTGTCTCAAAATAAAAGGAAAAGAGCTGGAGATATAGCTCAGTGGTAGAGCATTTGTCTGGTGTGTGGAAGCCCTCGGTTTAATCCCTTACTACCCAAAACAAAACTAACTTACTAAGCACTGTGTCCAGTATTAATTCTCGGTGCTTTTTTCATGACATTTACAATCCTCACAATGACTCTCTGAAGCAAAAACTAGCAATACCATCATTTATAGGTGATAGTTACAGTCTTTGAAGAGATGAAGGTTTTGTTCAAGGCTTAACAGAGATAAACACAGGTATAAGGCCAGGTCCTTGCAATTGGTCACACATTGCTACAACTACCTAATCTTATGCCTCAGTTTCCTCATTTGTCAGGTGCTTATAATAAGTACTTCACAAAGTTGATATGAAGATGCAATGATATAATGTATTATGAATATTTGACACAGCAGATATTCATCAATAAGTGTTTATTCCATTTTTCCCCATTCACCTGTATTACCTTGCAGAAAATACTGAAACCTATTCCCTCTATCTTATAACTCCCTCAGAATTTAGTTCTTTTTATACTCTACTTGAATGCTTTTGTTTTTAACACCAGTAACTCACTTAAAAAGAAGCTTCATGGGGCTGAGGTTATGGCTCAAATAGTAGTGCACTTGCCTGGCATGCATGAGGCACTGGGTTCGATCCTCAGCACCACATAAAAATAAAATAAAGATATTGTGTCCACCTAAAAGCTAATATATATATATATAAAAGAAACTTCAGGGCTGGGGATATAGCTCAGTTGGTAGAATGCTTGCCTTGCATGCACAAGGCCCTGGGTTCAATCCTCAGCACCACAAAAAAAAAAAAAAAAAAAAACAAGAGGCTTTGTTTCTTGAGAATTCTTTGGTTAAGGTATGAGTAGTTCTCAACTGTTGTCTTATTAAAATAAGATAATGAGTATTTGGCACTTTGCCTATTGACTTTTTACCTCTGCTAAATGTGGTTGTTATAATCTATATTCCTCATGTGATTATTTATGATGAACATACTGGTTTTGTTTACTTTCATAATGATATTCAAATGACTGGTTCTTTAAAATTGAGCACCAGAGGACTGGAAATAAAGCTAGGTGGTAGAGCACTTGCTTAGCAGCATGTGTGAGGCCCTGAGTTTGAACTCCAGTCCTGGGGGGGGGAAAAAAAAAAACTGAGCACCAGAGATACGTGTTTGGTTACAGTACCAGTGTGATTTTTTAGGGTTGCTCACTGTGATCAGAAGTCACTTCTAATCTGACCGCATCCTCTTTCTCCAGCTGGCAATGGCAGGATCGCTTTGACAAGTCAATTTTGCAGTGACAAAAGAATGTGAGCAGGATTTGTGCCTTTTATCAGAGGTTCTATATATTATTGGGGAATTCTGAGAAAACTTCTCACTGTATATATTCTGGAATAATTGTAATACCTCCTAGATATACAAATGGAATATAGCATGGTGGACTGAAGTAGCCTTGAATGAGTCTTCCTAAATCTAATCCCAATTCTCTAAGAAGCTTTCAAAAATAGGTATATCTATCTGGGCCTACCTCATCTGTAAAATGAAACAATTCAGTTAACCTCCAGAGTTTCTAGCTAAAAGATTCATACCCAAAAAAACTGGTGCTTTTACAGCTACCTCTACTGGGATATCACCACCTGTATATTACCCACAAGCACCTCAAAATCAGCATGAAATGGGACTGTGGTCCTAATTCAGAGGTAAAGCATCTGCCTAGCATGTATAAGGTCATAGGTTCAGTCCCCAGTAATACAAAAAAAAACAAAAACAAAAACAAACAAAGAAAATGAAATGGAACTTATCTTACCCCCAAACCTGTTCCCGTACCATGTTCTTTGGTCACTTAAGCTAGAAACTTGGTAAGTCACCCTTAATTGTACCCTCACTCCTATATTTCATCAGATACCAAAACCTATTTTCTCTCTTCTACATTTTTCTAATCATCTTTTTTCCCATACACCCACTGCCATTGTCCTGGTTTATAGTATTGTCATCTTTACTGTGGTCTATTACAGTGGCCTAGCCATGCATTCCACCTATAATTTTAAAATGAAAGCCTAAGCTTTAAAATAGTAACTATTTATTTCATCAACTTGCTCAAACATCACTGCCAAACTATTTTGAGAGACATACCAAAGGAAAAAAAGTCTAAAGATTTTAATAATTGTATTTTTAATTAAAAAAAAAATTAGGCTATTTGGGAGAATGACGCAAGAGGATCTCAAATTGGAAGCCAGCCTCAGCAGTTTAGAGAGACCCTGTCTCAAAAAAAAAAAAGGGGGGGGGGGGGAGAAGATGGGGATGTAGCTCAGTGGTAGCACATCTGGGTTCAACCTCCAGTATTGCAAAAATAAAAAATCACAAAGGATTAAGACTCACCAAAATGTGGGGCCAGGCCCAGTGGTGCATACCTATAATCCCAAGGACTTCATGGCTGAGATAGGATTACAAATTCAAGGCCAGCCTTGGTGACTTAGACCCTGTCTCCAAACAAAAAATAAAAAGGGCTAGAGAAGTAGCACAGTGGTAGAGTGTCCCTGGACTCAATCCCCAGTACTCACCAAAATGAATATTAACAATCATATGGTGTAGTCTAAAGTGTACCTAGAGTACATAGTAGACAATAAATACGGAATACATATTTATTGAGTGACAAAATGAATGAGGCATGTAACCATAAAGATAACAAGGGGACTGAAGTTACAGCTCAGTGGTAGAACACTTAAATGACTAGCGTGCACAAGAGCCTGGGTTGGGTCCCTTGCACCACACCAAAAAAAAAAAAAAAGGTAAAAGGGACATTGGGGGTATATATAGCTCAGCGGTATAGCACATAGTAAAGGCCATAGTCTCAATCCCAGCACCTAAAATAAATAAGGCTATGGATTTAATTAATCCCTGGACATGTGCCTATGAAATGTTAGTGAGAATAACACCACTCTGTAAGAATGTGTCTCCCACATTAAAAAGAATACACTGCCAGTCTTTCCAACTGTCTAGAAATCAAAAATCACATCAGTCATATCAGTAGGATAGCTTGAAAATAAATGCTATCTACCCACCCCAGTTACTAGGTTTAGCTAAAATATCTCATTGCTGTAATCTCTGATTGCAGCTCTTGTGATTTTTTAGATCTGTGATCTTGATCTCTTGGGCTTCAAAGTAGCTGAAACCTCAGCCTATTCTGGGCCCACCCAGAGAGCTGGCATCCCCTTGTGAGAAAGCATTGCATTCTCTGAAAAGGGTGGGGACTGACCAACTTCACAGGACTTCACCAGCCTGGGTGTGGAGAAAATGCCCATCTGACTCAAGGAGCCAGTCTGGGAAAATTACTGAATTTTTCTAAGCTGTGCAAATTATTTTTTGAAGACAAACAGCATAAAAAAGTGAATTTAATGAATTATAATCAAAATTTTCTCTTTCTACAAAGTTATTTAAGGTCGTACCTTTTTTTTTTTTTTTTTTTTTTATGAGCCCTTGATTTGAGTAAAGGTTTGACTGTTTTCTGTTAGGCTAAGAGTATGGTTTTCAAAACTGTCTCTGCTAGTATTCCACAAGCTAGACCAATACATTCCCACAGCTAAAATCAGAGAATGATGGTCTTTTTCCCCAAGTCCAGAATACACAGGTCAGTAAAAAAGAATTTTGTCAGTTCTGTTTCTTCTCTATAAATATTTTAACATTTTAATACCTGGTACCAAATTTTAAAAGTATTAAAGAAACATATTTGGCTAGTTGCGTATTTGTGGCTGTGTATATTCCTGGTGGTTTTTTAATTCCATACATGTATTTTCTTTCTTTTTTTTTAATATTTATTTTTTAGTTTTCGGCGGACACAACATCTTTGTTTGTATGTGGTGCTGAGGATCGAACCCGGGCCAGGTGAGCACACTACTGCTTGAGCCACCTCCCCAGTCCCATACATGTATTTTCTGCTAGTAAATCATTCCTTATTCATCATATTGAATTAAATGTGTCACTATTTCAAGGACAACTTGACTTGTAGGTACTCCATCCTGTACTAGGTTTCTGTGTGAAATAGAATTTGTAAAATCCAAATGTTTATCTAATTCATTCAGATCATGTGCTCATGGGCTCTGTTTAATGAAAAGGCCATGGTAATGGAAGTGTATAGATCTAAGTTCAGGTAGTCTCTGGCTTATATCTTTAATGTAGAGAACTGTAGCAAAGTCCTGGGAGAGTGTGCCCTAGTTTTTGGCACTTAACCTGTAGGTATGATTTTTCTCTCATCCTCTAACTGAAAATACAAGCTGGGAACTTACTAAGATCCTTGGGTTTTGACTGATAATGTCTATTACATGTGTAGTGTTATGCTATGATCCTGACATTACTTAAATTCAGATAGAGTCAGGTGAATATTTTAGGGGGAAAAAAACAGCTAATCAGAGCACTGTTTAAGTCTTACAATAGAAAAGTCTTACACCAACTGCTGTGAGAACACAGAAAACTGGTGGCTCTCAGAAGTCAGGCATGGATTCATAAGGAAATGACATTGAATTAAGCCTTGAAAAATATAAACTGGCCTGCTGAATGTCAGATAAGGGATAGGGAAAGGGTGAGAAAGGCATTCCAACCACAGTACAGTTTGAGTGAAGTCACTGAGGTATGAGGACAGAGAGGTGAGTTCTCCTAAACAGAGGGTTTGCTGGGAGATCATCAATGGTGAGACTGGAGATGGCAGCCAAGTATTAGATCAGAAGGATCTAATTACAGGCATTTGAACTACATCTTGCAAGGAATGAAGAAAAACTACTAAGGGTTTTAAGAAGATAAGTGACAGATTTGCATTTAGAAAAAAAAAAATCTTTGGAGAATAGATCAGAAGTGTGGGATACCAGTTAAGAGCCTGTTGTAAAAATCACATCAAAGCTGATTTTGACAGAATATGATATGGAGAGTGGGACATGGTTGAACAGGGAGTAGGGGACAATAGGAGCCTTAAAAAAGGTTACATCTCCCTAAAGGCAAATGCTACTCTGATAAATAGGTGGGGTTGCCAAATCTGCTTTGCTCATATAAAATGAAACTATCTTTAACCTTCCTGTCTTAAAGGGTTATAGAAATAACAATGAAATATAATCAGTAAAGATGTACACAAATGGACAATGAATTAGTTATTAATAGTATTGTCAGAATGATCTTCATCTACCCATGAGATGAATGAATTGGAATTGCCTCTTTTATGGGCTAAAAAAGTCATATATCAGCAATTTTATATGGATTACTTAATTTTCTTTTTTCAGCTTACTTAAGGCCATATCATTATTTTTTTTAAGATAAGCAATATATTTCATCAAGGGATTTCCAGGAATGCTGGGGAGGCAAGTGTGGTAGAGAGAAAGTGTGCAGGCTTAGGAATCAAATAAACCTAGGATTAGATTTTTCTCTAATTTATCAACAATGACTTAGGCAAGTCTATCTCTTTCAGCCTTATATATTTTTTTTAATCTGGAAAAAGGAAGGAAATAATGTCTACTTTGTTAGACTTATTAAATGAGAAAATTCCTGGCCTGTTAGTATGTGGTATATAAAAGGCATTTAATAAAAGTCAGTCTTCACTGCTCCATATGCCCCCTCTCCCTCATTTTTCCTACTTGGCATAGAAGTCAGAGTTATCTATTTCCTGTGTCCCAGAAAAAAACAGAGTTATGCTGGGGATTTTGGTGTATATAAGAAATGTTCAGCTATCCTAACTTCAAGCCAAAATCTAGAATATTGAAACTAGAATATTCTACGGAATGGCTTTGGGCACAATTTATGTCACGTTTTTCCGGAATGCCACAAGTCTCATCACATTTCACATCATTCAGGAAATTACTCATTTAGCTCAGACTTCCAATAAGCTCATACATATATACTGTGTCATTTTACCCTAGAAATGTCATCACCGTTTTCTTTTTTAATGTGATAACTGCTTTTGAAGGGGGATGGGTACAGTTAAAATGGTACTTATGTTCTTAAAGTCCTTACTCTGAAACCAAGCCCAAAAGGTGAACTCACAGTTACTGATTCTCCACACTCCTGGGTCCCAGTAGCACAGCAGATTTCTGATTTTTGCTTCATTTTCCTTGCTTAGCATTCTTTCACCCTTGTTTGTTTTTGGTACTGCTGGGCACCAAATCCAGGGCTTTGTACATTCTAGGCAAGTGCTCTACCCACTTAGCTACACTCCCACCCCTTTACTTGCTTAACATTTTTGTTCCCTAATGAGGAATTCTGATTTTGAATTAATTCAGTCTTTTTTTATGGAGCTTCCGCTTTGTGCAAGAATTGCTTTGTTGCAATATGTAAATAGTAAAAAGACAGACAAAATCTTTGCACTTATGAACTTACATTTTTTTTAATATTTATTTTTTAGTTTTAGGTGGACACAATATCTTTATTTTACATTTATGTGGTGCTGAGGATCGAACCCAGTGCTTTGTGCATGCTAGGCGAGCACTCTACCACTGAGTCACGGCCCCAGCCCATGAGCTTACATTCTTATGGCAACAACCAAATAAGGTATTTTCAGAGTAGATGAGTACAAGGAAGGAAATAAGCAGGCTAATGGAATAATGGGAAATATAGTGACTGGTAGAAAGGGAGGTAAGGGCAGAAAGGCATTAACTTCATTTTCCTTGCTTAGCATTCTTCCTAAAGTGGAAGTTAGTTTTGAATGGTTTTTTTTTTTTGTTTGTTTGTTTGTTTGTTTGTTTGTTTGTTTTGGTACTGGGGATTGAAACTAGGGACCCTTTATCACTGAACTACCCTCACAGTTCTTTTTATTTATTTTTATTTTATTTTCTGTATTTATATTTATTTATTTATTGAGACAGTCTTGTGAAGTAACCAAAGCTGTCCTCAAACTTGTAATCCTCCTGCCTCAGCCTCTTGTGTATCTGGAATTACAGGCTATCTTGTAATGCCATCTTGTCTGAAAGCGGTAACCTTTTCTAACTTAAAAATTAATTGCTGTGTGAATATGTGTATGTGTGTGTGTGTGGTGCTGGGAATTGAACCCAGGGCATCACTCATGCTTGGTTAATGCTCTACCACTAACCTACATTCCCAACCCTTTTTATTTTATTTTGAGACAGGGTCTCACTAAGTTGCCTAGGTTGGCCTCAAACCTGTGATCCATTTGCCTCAGCTTTCAGAGCAGGTAAGATTACAGGCATACAATACCATACCCAGCTTAAAAAATTAATTACTAAATAATGTCTGTTCACTGAAGACAGAAAATGAAGAAAGGCAAAAATAAAACAAAAGAGATAAATACTGGTTATTATTTTGAGATATGCCATTCAGATGTGCATTTATATTTTAATCAAAGTATGATCACAATATCTTAATGATATAAACAAGTTCTAATGTCAATAAATTAATGTCTGCTTCTGTAGCACTTTATTTTTTATTTTTTGAGGTACTGGGGATTGAACCAGTACTCTACCAGTGCTCTACCACTGAGCTATACCCCAGACTTTTTTTTTTTTAGTTTAAAAGATACAAATTTATGTTTATGATCTGTAAAGTACAGGAGATCATAAACCTAAAACGGGTAGGAGAGTTGTGTTCCTTCCAGAGGCTCTAGGAGAAATTTCACTTCCTTGCTTCCAATGCCTTCTAGAAGCTGCCTGGATTCCTGGGCTTTTAGTCACATCACTTCAACCTCTGCTTCCAGTGTGTCACATCTTTGACTCTGACCCTCTTACCTCCCTCTTAGAAAGACCTGGTGATTATACTAGGCTAACTTGGGTAATTAGGGATCATCTCAAGATCTGAAATTTAATCACATCTACAAAACCTGTCTTCCATGTGAAATAGTTTTTCACAGGTTCCAGACACCCTTGACCTTTTTATTTTATTTTATTTTTTATTTGGAGACAGGGTCTCACTAAGTTGCCCAAGATGACTTCAAACTTGCTGTCCTCCTGCTCTAGGCTTTCAGAGTGGCTAAAATTATGGGTATGTACTATCCAGCTGGGCAAATTACTGTCTTACCTCTGTAGGACTTTAAATAGTTTCTGATATGCTAAAAATGATAGACCATTCACTGTTTGGAGGACAAAAGAACAATCATAGCAGTTAGTAACCACCAAGCACTCAATACATGTTAGAAACATTGGTAATTTTACACACAGTGTTTCTGAGGCAAGGAATGTTCTATGACCCACCTAATAGTACACTGATAGTAACAGACAGTACCGAACACTGAGCATCAGTGCTGAGTAACCGACATTTGCTAAGCATGAAATATTGTAGGCTAGGCACTATGCTGGCGTCAGCAGACAGACTTCTCCTATTTCCCTTAAACCTCACAGGTCAGAATTCTGTAGCCCTTCAATAACCTATAGTGTCCACTCCCACCAGACTGCACATAAAGTAGACAGAAATTAGAAGGAAGAAATGAATACTGAAGAGCCAAACGTGGACAGATGCCTTTATTCCACAGCCTTAGGCTTTATTCCTGCCTCATGACTGGTGTCCCTCCAAGACGGCATCCCCACCCCGAGTCTCTCACCTCTTTCACTAAGTGCAAGACCCTTCTTCTATAAAATAGATATAGCATAGTTATTATTTTTGGTTATTAAATAGCAACAGAGCCTGACCCTGGGTAAACAAGATTTCAGGAATAGGCTAGATTACTGAGTTCCCATCAATGCCCTTTGTAAAAGCATGAAAGGAACAGTTGAGAGTATAGGAACCTGAGAAATTGGGAAAGAAGAAAACTGGATAGAATATGGCTTTCCCCCAAGATTATTGAAAAAAAACGAGAGGAGAAAAGGGTGGGAGTTGGGGGAACCTCCAGCAACCTCATTCAGGTGTAGAATAATCAGTATGTATGACAAGTCAAAATTCCTTTAAAACCCTGCAGGTTTCCTGGAAGAGTTGCTCACAAGTTGACCCACTGGCCACCCATTAGTTCACAAATAAGGCATGCATTCAGCCAACAGAAAGCACCACCCAACAGTTGGGGAGAGGTTAGGAGGTGGAAAAAGCTCGATGCCTCATATCTGGTGGGATCTGAGCTGTGTATTTACACCCTGACAGGAAGCTGTTGACAGTCAATTGCAAAGAGATTAATCAACAATGTGGTGTTGCTATGGCAGCCAGCCCTTTAGCAGAAACAGGGAGAAGATGCTTCCATGTGGGACCAAAGAGGCTTCTCTTCTTTTTGGCCAGATAGTACTAGGGAAGCAACACTTAACAGCACATCTGTGGCCCTGGGTTCTAGTTGGGTCTCTACCACTCACTACTTGGACTAAATAGCTCTCTTCTTCTCTGGATTGACATTCAAGGCCCAGTTCACCTGGAGCTTCCACTGTAAAGTTCACTCAAGTTTGAAATTGTTCTTTTTTCAGTGCTTACACAGTATTCTCCAGGGCACCACTGTACCATGTGGCAAAACCACATAGCATCCCACTGTATTTCCCAGTGAACACCAAAGTTATGGCTGGTGTCCAATTCATCTCTCTTTTTTTAAATTTTAATATTTATTTTTCAGTTTTCGGTGGACACAACATCTTTGTTTGTATGTGGTGCTGAGGATCGAACCCGGGCCGCACGCATGCCAGGCGAGTGCGCTACGGCTTGAGCCACATTCCCAGCCCTCCAAATCATCTCTCTCTTTTTTTTTTTTTAAAAAAAGACCATGGGTGTGTTCTGCACAGGAGGTCTTTTTTTTTTTTTTAAAGAGAGAGAGAGAGAGAGAAATATTTATTTTCTTTTTCAGTTTTTTTCGGCGGACACAACATCTTTGTGTATGAGGATGGAACCGGGGCCGCACGCATGCCAGGCGAGCTCGCTACCGCTTGAGCCACATCCCCAGCCCCTCCAAATCATCTCTTGACCAGCTCAGTTACTGACAAAAAGTAGCACTCAATAAATGCCTTTTTAATTTATTTTTTTCTGTTGTTTATTTTATTCATATATACATTTAGTTATATATACATATATAAGATAGTATATTTTTTGGTTCCAGGGATTAAACCCAGGGGCACGTAATTACTGAGCCACATCCTCAGCCCTTTTTATTTTTTATTTTGAGACAGGGTCTTGCTAAGTTGCTCAGAGCCTCACTAAGTTGCTGAGGCTGGCTTTGAACTTAGGATCCTCCTGCCTCAGCCTTGTTGTTTTTAATAATTGAATCTACTTTTGTTTTCCCACTTATAACGTAGAGATGGTATTTGTCCTGTCTTCTTCCTGAGACCATTCTAAATTTAGATTCAAAAATCAAGAACTTTGGTCCAGGCCCATCATAGTGGTGTAGGCCTGTAATCCCAGTGACTAGGGAGGCTGAGGCAGGGGGATCACAAATTCCAGGCCAGCCTGGGTAGCATAGTGAGATCCTATCTCAAAAATTTTAAAAAGGTCTGGGGATGTAGTTCAGTGGTAGAGTGCCCCTAGATTTAATCCCCAGTGCCACACCTTTCTGCAATCTTTCGTCTAAATGCTACTGTGAACTCATGTGGCAATAATAACAATAACTTGTGTGGGCATTATTTTATAGTTTACAGTGCAATTTTGCACCCATTATTTTATTTGATCCACACAATAATCCAGTCATTATTATTTCACAGATGGGAAAACTGAGCTCAGAGAGGTTCAGTAATTGGCTAAGATTGTTCAGCAAGTAAGTGATAGATCCTGACATTTGACCAGGGACTGTCCTCTCTATTACGTGTTGTTACTTTTAATGCTGGAACAATCTATTGAAAAGCAAGCAAATAAACAAAAACCTCTTCTACAAGCTTTCTTTAAATTCATGAAAGATTATTATCCCCACCTCCAGTTTAATGGAAATTGGGCTTTCCCTCAAGGTCGTATCTCCTTTATATTTTTTTCTAATCTCTTGATTAGAAGCTGCCTATTTTGCTAGGATAAGTGGTGCATGCCTGTAATCCCAACAGCTCAGGAGGCTGATACAGGAAGATGGAGAGTTCAAAGCCAGCCTCAGCAAAAGCAAGGTGCTAACTAAGCAACTCAGTGAGACCCTGTTTCTAAATAAAATACAAAAAAAAAAAAAAAGGGCTGGCTGCCTATTCTTACATATCCTATATACCATCAGGGCCTCTATTGGCAGTCTTGTCTTTTTTCATTAACATTAATCCACCATTACATTTCTACCACATGCAAATTTGCTTCTTTTGAGGTTTACACCATCAAGCTAAGCCCATGAGACTCTGTTCTGAAACTCTGACTCTTGAATGGCCAATCCAGGAACAGAATGATGGGAGATAACTGCGTTTTGAGGCTCATGTCATCCTCTCTGTTAACTTTACAATGGTCATCTTCTGACTACCTCAGTCCATAAATATTTTGGTGCCTGATTCATAGTCTTCACTTCAAGTTTTGCTGTCACTCAGGTAACTTCATTACATGGAACCATTCAACACCTCAACCTCAATCCTTACTATTGGTAAAAAATAAATAAATTAATTAATAATAATAATAATAATAATAATAACAACCACCACCACCTCAGAGACATTCTAGTTCTCCTTTCCATGGTTTTATATTCTGGACTTGTCAAGACTTAAATTGTGCTTTACTTTAGAGACCTTTAGATCTGATATACTAAATCTCTGTCTGCCACCTCCTGGCTACCTACCTCTCTTACTCTTATTGCCACCATAAATACTCCTTAAAAACCTGGATACCATAGCTGGGCACAGTGGTGGTGACTGTTGTCCTACCTACTCATGGCTAAGGAGGTTCATTTGAGCCTATGAGTTCAAGACCAGCCTGGACAACATAGTAAGGCCCTGCTTCAGGGCAAAAAAAAAAAAAAAATCTAGATACCACCCAAGTCCATCACTCCCCCCAGTATCTCTTTTCTTCCTTCCCTATTCTGCCTAGAACTTAGTGCAGTATAAAGACAAGCATTGATTGTCTTTTCACTTCCACACTCTGAAGTCTCAACCATGCATCAGTCCAACCTTCCACCCCTATACTCGGGCTGATAAGCACAACTATGCAGATTGACTGTGAAGTAATTCTGTGGTCTCCATCATTCACCAGACTGTTATAGATATTGTAACCCTGGTCATCTCTTTACAATAGACTATATTAATTAACAAAATTGATTAATCCATTCATCCATGTGACAAATATTTCTTTCTCACATGTTATACGCCAGGTAATGTGTGATATATTTAACACACAATTGTAGACAACACACAGTGACTACCTTCATAGAATTACAATCCAGAGGAGAGAGCCCTTGACCGTTATATACAAATATATAATTGCAATGAGTGCTAAGGAAGGAAACACTCCAAGATTCATAAGCACATGCAGTAGGAAGACCTAACCTTGTCTGAAGGTCAGGGAAGGTTTCTCTGAGAAAGTGACCCTTTATTTGAGACCTAAAGGGTTTGAATTAGCTAAGTGAAAGGAGTAAGGTGGAATGGAAGTGCTTTGCAGCTGGAGGGAAGAGTGTCTGAAAGTCTTGAGGCAGGAGGAGGAAGGATGAAAAGGGGCCATATGGTAGAGCGCTTAGCTGACATGCGTTAGACCCTGGGTTCAATTGCCAGTACTGCAAACACAGGGGAAGGGGATCATGCAAAAATGCACAGAGAGGGTTGAGGGCAAGGCTGAGAAGATATTGTGAACCAGATATTTGTTTGTTTCAGGATTTTGAACAAAAAGTAGAGGACTCTGTGCACATGGTGTCATGACTTGATGTGTCCTCTTTCAAAAACTGTCCATCTGTTTGGAGTATTTAAAAAGGTCAAATGCATGTAAGCAAACCATATAAGAAGCTATTACAGTTGTCCCTTTAAAGGCTGATGGCTTAGTGGAGACAGGTTTGAGAACTTCCTCCAAACTCCTAAAAGCCTGTTACTTAACTCTGGCCCCTCCCCCACCGCATCACCACTACTACCACTTTTTGAAATTGACTTGCTTCCTACTTCTTAGGAAATTAAAAATATCAGGTGTGAACTTCCTCAATTTCCTGCCATCACACTCACAGATTTATCTAACTGTACTTCCCTCACTTCCTTCCTACCAATCTCAGAGAAAGAGGGTCAGGTCTCCTTTCTGAGGCTCATCATTATTCCTTCCATCTTCTCCAAGACCAATACCATAGTCCATTGCTTAGCTACTCCCTAGTCTCTAAACATACTCAATTCTCTTCTAATTAGAAAAGCAAAACTCAAAATCCACTCATCTGCTCACCCTAGCTGCTACCTTTTCACTCTCCTTACCCTAATAAAAAAAAAAAAGTATTATATTGTCTACACTCCCAGTTTCAGAGAGAATGATGCTCATCAAATAATCCCTCTGCTTCCCATATTTCCCAGTAACTTTGCAGTTAGGCTGGGCAAGGTGACTCATATCTCACTCTGAACCAAAGCAGGGAAGAACTGGCATGATCTCTTGCTGAGCCAAAAGTGAAGCAGGCTTTGTCTTCCAAGAGTTGCAACTTCAAGATGATGGAACTTCCATCTCTGAGTTCATCAGTGACTGAGGTGCAGACCCACCTTTGACTCAGTATAAGAAAGCAAACTTTGTTGTGTTAAGACACAAAATTCAGGGGTTAAGCTAAAGTGTAGCCTAGCTTAACTAATAAATAAACTTCCTCACCTCCTATGTACTTTTTTTTAAAAAAGAATACATTATTTCTGGGCAGGGGGTGTAGCTCAATGGTAGAGCACTTGCCTAGCACGTGTACAGCACTGGGATCCTCAGCACCACATAATAAATAGATAGATAGATAGATAGATAGATAGATAGATAGATAATTTCCTTAAAAAAGAATACATTATTTCTGATGTAATACTGTAATATCATTTCTCCTCTCCATTGACCTTACTCAGATAAATCCACCACAATTCTTTTTTTTTTTGGGGGGGGGTATATAATAGGTATTGAACTCAGGGGCACTCAACCACTAAGCCACATCCCTAGCCCTATTTTGTATTTTATTTAGAGATAGCGTCTCACTGAGTTGCTTAGCACCTCGATTTTGCTGAGGCTGGCTTTGAACTTGTGATCTTCCTGTCTCACCCTCCCGATCTTCTGGGATTACGGGCGTGTGCCACTGTGCCTGGCTACTCTCTGCATCATTTGACCTAGTAGACTGTTCTCTTGCAGAAGCTTATTTTTCCTCTGGTTACTATGACTCTTCATCTCTCAGTTTTCTTCCTACTTCTCTAGAACATGGGTTTAGGAGGTTGAACAGAACTTTTTCCTCACTTTATCAAAGAGGAATCACATGGCTTTTATCAAGCCAAGCCCCCATTAAAAAAAAAAAAATTCTGTGGCTTTCCAAATCTAAGCTTATTAACCTGAGAGTTTTGAGACTTTATATTTAGCCTCACCTTTTTTATCCAGCTTATTTTCTACTCTTCTCCATTACGCAGCTTACTTTTCATCCAATATGGGCTTGATGAGCTCTTCCTTCTCTTTGACCTTCCTCATGCTGTTCCCCTGTCACGTGCTTCAGTCCTTGTTTCTCCATAATGTAACTTAGATGTGAACAAAGATGTTCAAATAAGGATTGCTTACAATAGCAAAATACTGGGAATAATCTAAATGTTCATTTCTAGGTAACTGATTAACTAGATAACAGTGAATTCATGCAATAATGGGTATAGTTATGGAAGTTATTCACAATTTATTAAGTAAATAAAGCAGAAAGTATATACATCATCTTATATTTGTCAAAAAACAGAAAACATCTGGAGGAAAAAATCAAAATATTAATGGTCATGAGTGAAAAAAACAGATAAATTGAATTTTATCAAAATTTTAAAAACTTTTGAGCTTTAAAAGTCACTATTAAGAAAGGTGGCTGGGCTGGGTATGGTTGTGAACACCTGTAATGCCAACAACTCAGGAGACTGAGGCAGAAGGATCCCAAGTTGAAGGCCAGCCCAGGTAATTTAGTCAGATCTTATCTCAAAATAAAAATAAAATAAAAAGGGCTGGGGATGTACCTCAGGAGTAGAGTGCCCCTGGGTTCAATCCCCAATATCAAACCAAAATAGAAGAAAAAAGGATGAAAAGGCAACCCTTAAAATGCAAGAAAATATTTGCAAATCATATATCTACTAAGGGACTTTATCCAAGATATATGGGGAAAAAAAAATCTCTTACAACTCGATAATAAAAAGATAACCCAATTAAAAATAGGAAAAGAATATGAATACATATCTCTTCAAAACCTACATACAAATGAAAAGATGCTCATCATCATTAGGCATGAGAGAAAAGCAAATCAAAACCAAATCTACTAGCTAGGACAACTATAATAAAAAAGACAGATGTCTTGATCAACAAGTGTTGATGAGGATATAGAGAAGTATAGTGCTGATAAGAATATAGAATGGTCATACATACCTAATTAGGATTAAATAATTAATTTTAAAAAAAGAATATAGAGTGGTGCTGCTGCTTTAGAGAACAATCTGTCTGGCATTCCCTAAAAAGGCTAAATGTAGACTCACCATTGATTCACCACTGATACAGCATTGCACTCCTAGGTATAAACACAGAAGAAATGAAAATACTTCCAGACAAAAACTTGTACAGGCATGTTCATAGACATATTCATAACTGTCAAAAAGTAGAAACAACCCAAATGTCCATCAACATAGATAATCAAAATATTATATATACAATAGAATATAATTTGGCGATAAAAAGAAATGAAATTCTGATACATGATACAACTTAGATGGACCTTGAAAACATCATACTAATTGAAAGAAGTAATTCACAAAAGATTCCATATTGTATTTGAGTGTGGTAACACATACCTGTGATCAGGAGGCTGAGGCAAGAGGATCTCAAGTTTGAGGCCAGCCTGACCAACTTACCAGAACCCTATCTCAAAAGGAAAAAAAAGGCAGGGGGCGGTGCTGGTAATGTAGTTTAATGGTAGAGGGTACCTGGGTTCAATCTCCAGTACTGAAAAAATAAATAAATAAACAAACAAATCCTCTGAGGACCAAGCAAAAATCTCTATGAATTGCATCTGCCTGCAGGTTTTCAGTTTGCCACTTCTAATGTCTGTATCTGTACAGAAATCAAAAGTGTTTAGACCGACCAAAGTTTATACTGGCTTTGTGTTCTTGGAAAGGTTATTTTCCCTCAAATATTTAAAATGGAGATGATAATTCCAACCCTTAGGGTTACATCTGTGAATTAACATGTAGAAAGTGTTCAAGAGCTTTAAGTTAAAGATGGTGGATTGAATGCACCCATCTAATTTTGTTTCCTTCTAAAAACCCATTAAAATCACAGTAAAGTGGCTTAGAGGGCAGAATTCCATAAGTATAGGGGGGAAAGGAGAAAAAAAATAATGGGAATAAAATTTCAGAATCTGGAAAGCAGGTAGACAAGTAACTCTGATAAGGTAGATCCAAGAAACTACCTCCTAAACACAGGAGAGAAAAGCAGCAAAACAGACTGATCTATGCTACAGAATTCCTGAAAATCTCAGGAACTGAGGGCAAAGGAGGTAGAAACTAAATTTAGGAAAACTATATGAATAGATAATGCTTTAGAAACAGAGTCTTATTCTCCCCACTGCTTATTTCCCTGAATGACAGTTCCTAGCCGCCCTCCAGCAGAAGACTGAAGGTTTATTTTTTGGAAACATAAAATTAATAAAAAATTTTAAAAGTCCTTAGAGTAAGGGCTGCCTGACCCCGTTTTAGAGTATTAAATGGATGTCGACTGAGGCTACAGACTGATACTGCCCAGCTTGCCTCCCCTTCCTGGATGCCAGAACTCAAGATTACAGGAATCTATGCTCCAGACAATGATTTAAACATTTCCTAAAGAATCCATGTAGTCAAAAGGAAGACAAATAAAACATCATAACATCGGAGGGTCCCTGACAAATGGCCTACATTCACCCACAGCGAACTGCTATATCGACAAACTTCATTGACCTGCTCACAGATCTCAATCAATTTTTAGTGTCCCTTCTCAAATAAGAGCAGATATCAAAGGATGACAAACATCAGAGTAAAACCTCTAGCAGGAAAGGTAACGACCAAAACAAACAAGCAGAAAAAAGTAACTCAGAGGAAACGAAGATGATGCAAGCAAAGTGAAACCTCTAAATCACCACCATTGCTATGCTCAAAAAGATAAAAGAAGAACTCTCTGCCATTTTAAAATAAAGAAACATACAGAGAACCAAAGAGAGCCCTTGGAAATTAAAACCATCATAGCAAAAATTAAAAAAGTGAAAAATGGAAATGAAAGTTAAGGAAATCTCCCAGAAAGTAAGGAGGGAAATTAGAGATGAAAGCCATGCAGAAAAGAGAAGATTAAAGAACCAGTCCATAGTTTCAACATTCACATAAATAGGAAATATAGGAAAAATTGAGGGAAGGAAATCATCAAAGAAATCAAACTGAAGATCATTGAGGTGTTGTTGTTGTTGTTTTGTTTTTCAGATTGGAAGAGCCAACAGAATGCCCAGCACATGGAATGACAACTGACCCATACCTCAACACTTGGTGAAAATCAGAACAATTATTGTGTGGTTTCAGAACACCAAGGACAAGAGATGATTTTAAAAACTTTCAAAAGAAACAACAGTTCATCTACAATCATGAATCAGAATGTCAGTAGGAATGTGTGTGTGTGTTAGGGGGGGTTGCTAGGGATTGAACCCAGGGCCTTGTGTATATGAGGCAAGTACTCTACCAACTGAGCTACATCTCCAGGCCACCTTTAGGAGTCTTAAGAACTTAGAAGCAAGAAAGAAAGGGGAGCAGTTCCTTAAAAATTCTGAAAGGTAAGGTTGAGGATGTAGCTTGGTGGTAGAGCACTTGCCTAACATGTTGCGCTCCTGGGTTCGATCCCCAGCACCAGGGGGGAAAAATCTGTAGGTAAGTCATTTCTGACTAATAACTCAATACTTTGCTCAACTGTAATGAAGTGTAAACACAGAACGAGGAAATTTGCAAATGTGCAATATCTGATATGCACCCTCTCTCACTACAATATGGGAAGAAAGCAAGACAACAGAAGATCCAGTAAGGAAAAAGACAAAATGCCCCTGAAGCATGATGGATGATGATGATAATGAGAAATCTGAGGATCACAGCTTTGTACTAGGCAGAAAGCATTACCAGGCCTGATGACAGCAAGGTGACTGAAGACAGGGACGCTGAGGATTCTCCTCAGCTTAAACCTGAGAAAGCTACAGGAATATGTGGCCTCCCACAGGGTGCAAACTGAGGAAGAGGCACATACAAATTGGAGGCCACAAGGACTCCAACCCAATAAAAGGCTAAAAAGAATTCCCAGGATAACACAGAAGGAAAGTGCCAGGAAGAGAGTTGAGCAGAGGGCTCGAGTGCAAACACTGAAGACAGGAAAAAGGAAGGTCCCCAGGAGTAACGTCTTCAAGAGAAAGACTGGAACTGACAAATTAACTTATGTCATTGACCAAGAGAAAACCTTTAGTTAAAGATTACTAGAAGATGTCAGAATAATTAGCTATAGGTAATAATTACAAAGGAAATTAAACAAGTGAAAAAACAAGACAATTACTAACTTCAGGAAAACAAAACTGAAAAACAAATATAATTTTGACATACTTGTAATAGTATAATAAATTTGGCAAGTAGAACTTACTTAGGCATAATAATATAAACACTGAATACTGATTTAGCCAAAATTTATCATTCTTTTGGGAGAATGGGGAGAAGTAGAGAAAATAAGGATATAATAAAGCTAAATCCTAGCCAGGTATGGTGGCATACACCTGTGATCCTACCTGCTCATGAGGCTAAGGCAAAAGGGTTGTACCTTCAAGGCCAACCTGCGCAATTTAGTGAGAACTTTTTTAGACAAGGGAATGTAGCTCAATAGTACAGTGCTTGTCTAGCATGTGCAAAAAGTCCTGGGTTTGATGCCCAGGTCTACAAATTAAGTAAGTAAATAAACTTTTTTAAAAATGAAAATAAAAAATAAGCCCAGCACAGTGGTATACACCCTAATCCCAACTAGTGGAGAGGTGGAGACAGGGGGATTGTAAGTTTGAGACCAACCTGAGCAACTCAGTGAGACTGTCTCAAAATAAAAAAGACAGGGGTGGAGGGGATGGGGTAGTGTAGCTCAGTGATAGAACCTCCCTATGTTCAATCCCGGGTACTATAAAAAACAAACCACTTTTAAAATACTGGGCATGTAATAATTTGAGAAACATTAAATAAAGTGAAAGTGTAGGCTGTAGGTGTGACTCATGGGAGAATTCATGTTTAGCATGCAGGAAGGCCTGGGTTCATTACTAGCATCAAAAAAAAAAAGTATAAGTGTATAGAAATATATACAAGAAACTGGTTACATCAGGCATCTCCAAAGAATAGGATTGGTAGGAAGAAGATTTTTATTTACCACTTTATAGCCTCTGTACTGTTTATTTTTATAATTAACAGATGTTACTTTTATAGTTATAATTTAAAAAAAAACAATAAAACCAATGTAATATCTCTCTTTTCTGACTTCTTGGGAATGTTCATCTACAAGCTGTTGAGATGCCTGACAACATTTTCATCATTACTTGTCTGAAGCCCCGTCAGTAAGTTTGTCTCCTTTAATTTTGAATTACAATGGGCCGCTATGGGTTCTACTACCTCTATCACAGTATTTAGCGGACTCCTATCTTTGTGTCATCTGCAAAGAGCAGGAAGTGCTGGCTCTTATGCCAAGTTAGCAATCAAGTTGCACACCAAAGAACCTCTATCAGACCAGGTACTGCTGTGCAGTATATTTCTCTTTTGCGAAGTTCTCTCCTCCAACCCTCACCCCATTCCTACTAGACTGTCTTTTCTATCTTTGTACACTCCCTTCCCCTGCCCTAGGAGAGATCTTTTCTAAAGCTTAGCATCATAACTGTCACTACTTAAGATTGTACTTGGACCACACAAAAGAAAATACCCTGAGATCAACTTTGATCTTCATATGTATTGTTAAAAGTTTGAGGCTGTAGACCAACTTGCCAACCTTCATCCCAGACAGACATTACCTTTATTAGATGGGCCAGGGAAATCAGTCTGCCTTCTACCCTGGAGATAGTCACTTTCCCCATCTTCCAAGATATACAAACATCCTTGTAAAAAATATCATTTAAAAGGTGATATAGGAACATATAAATGGCATGGAGAATTGTCTACCAAGACTGATACATAGAAACCGAGATAATAAATGTGAGTTGTTTAATAAGTTATTATATAGCAATAAATAACTAACATACCCATATATTTTTTTAGAATATTTTTTTAGTTGTAAATGGATCTTTTATTTAATTTATTTATTTATATGCGGTGCTGAGGATCGAACCCAGGGCCTCACATATGCTAGGCAAGTGCTCTACCACTGAGTCACAACCCCAGCCTCCATACCCATATATTTTTATGCCTAGTGTTCTTTATTCCATTGTGTACATCTAGATTTCTAATTTCCCTTTTGCCTAGTGTCCTTTTTTTCTTTTTTATGTGGTATTGGTAATCCATACCAGTGCCTTGTTCTTGCTAAGCACATGCTCTACCACTGAGCTACATCCCTATCCCCTCCTGGAATAGATCTTTAACCTTTATTTATTTTTTTTTCAGCATTTTTTTAAGGATCTGAAAGTCTTTATCTCTCCCTCCTTTTTTTTTTGGCATTACTGGGGATTGAACCTAGGGCCTCACACATGCTAGGCAAGCACTCTACCACTAAGCTACACCCCCAGCCCTTTTAATTTTGAGACAGAAATACACTACGATGTCTGACTCTTCTGTGCTTTCTTTTAAACAGTTTTATTGAAGTCTAATTTACACACCATAAAATCCAACCATTATAAACGTATAAATTCAGTGATTTGGTAAATTAATAGAACTGTGCAACTCTCACCACAATCTGGTGTTAGAACAGTTCCATAGTCCAAAGAATTCCCTGATGCCCATTTAGTAGTTAATCTTCACTCCTGTCTCAACCCAGACAACCACTTAATCTGCTTTCTGCTTCTTTAAATGTGCCTTTTCTAAATATTTCACATAAACAGAATGATACCTGTAGTTTTTGTTGTTGTTGTTGTTGTTTCTGGTTTCTTTTACTCAGTATCATGTTTTTAGATTCATCCATGTTGTAGTATATACTAGTAGTTTATCCTTGTAAGTTATGCAATGATATTCTATAATGTGGATATATCACAATGTGTTCATCCATTCCCCAGCTGGTGAACATTTAGATTGTTTCCCTTTTTTAATATTGTGAATAATAGTAAAATCTTTTGAATACATGTCTTTGTGTGGACATATGATGGGTAGATTCATAGAAAATGAATTTCTGGATTGTATCATTGAGTTTATGCTCAGCTTTTCAGGAGACTGACAAACTGTTATCCAGAGTGTTATACCATTTTATACTCCCTCAAGCAATACATGAGGGCTCCAATATCTCCACACCCTCACCAACACGTGATACTGTTTTAATAATAATAATAATAATAATTATTATTATTATTATTATTATTATTTCCCTTCTGGTGAGTATATTGTGGCATTTCATTGAGGTTTTAATTTTCAAGTTGTTCTGTTTTCTTTTAGAAATCTTCTAGTGCCAGGAGTGGTGGGGCACGCCTGTAATCTCAGCTACTTGGGAGGCTGAGATAAGAGGATCAAAAGTTAGAAGTCAGCCTGGGCAATTTGATGAAACCATGTCTCAAAGATAAAAAAGCTGGAAATGTTTGTAGCTCCATGGCAGACTGCTTGCCCAGCATGCACTAAGCTCTGGGTTCAATTCCCAGTACTAGGAAAAAACATCTTATAGTATTAGCTCTTAAAATTTATTTTTATTTTTTTAAAATATTTTTTTAGTTATAGATGGACACAATATCTTTACTTGTTTATTTTTATGTGGTGCTGGGGATAGAATCCAGGGTCTCACACATGCAAGGCAAGTGCTCTACTACTGAGCTACAGCCCCAACCCAGCTCTTAAAATTTATAATCATGTTGAAATAATTTTTGTACATGGTATAGGTAAGGGTCTGAGTTCATTTGTGTGTATATATGTATGTGTGTGTGTGTATTCAATTTTCCAAGTATCATTTGTTGAAGAGACTGTCTTTTCCCTCAATCAGTTTTCCTTGCTCCTTTGTCAAAAATCAAACAACTGTTTTATTTCTGGATTATTATAGTCCATTGATTTATATGCAAATCTTTGTACTAATACCATACTCTGTTGATTACTATGTCTCCTAAGTTTGACTTCCTTTATTTTATTTATTTTTGGTACTGAGAATTGAACCCAAGGATACTCTACCACTGAACCACATCCCGAGTCCTTTCCTTTCCGTCCTTTCCTTCCTTCCTCCTTTCCTCCCTCCCTTCCTCCCTTTCCTTTCCTTCCCTTCCCTCCTTCCTTTTCTTTCTTTCTTTAGATACCTGGGGTTGAACTCAGGGGCACTTGACCACTGAGCCACATCCCCAGCCTTATTTTGTATTTTATTTAGAGACAGGGTCTCACTGAGTTGCTTAGCCTCATTTTGCTGAGGCTGGCTTTAAACTCGCGATCCTCCTGCCTCACCCTTCTGAGCCACTGGTGTTCACCACCATGCCTGGTTTCATTTTTTATTTTGAGGCAGGGTCTCGCTAAGTTATTGAGGCTGGTCTTGAATTTGCAATTTTCCTGCTGCTGCCTCCTGAGTTATTGAGAGGATCAAAATTTAAAAAAAAATAAAAAATAAAAAGGGCTAGGGGTGTTTCTCAGTGAGTGAGGCCCTAGGTTTAATCCCCAGGACTAAAAAATAAAAATAAAAATAAATAAATTCAAGTGTTTCATTACTCTTTTGTGGCTTGCTGAATTTATTTTAATTTTTAATTTTTTTGTCTTTGCACATTTTTATTGGTGCATTATAGTTGTACATAATGATGGGATTTGTTGTTACATATTTGTACACGCACACAGTACAGCATTATAATTGAGCCAATATCACTCCCTAGCACTTGCCTCCTCCCTTCTATCTCCTCTTCTCCTGGTGCCTTTCCTCTACTGATCTTCCTTTGATTTTCCTGAGATCCCCACCCTTCCGACTTCCTTTTCCTTTTTCCTCTCTAGTTTCCATGAAAGAAAACATATAACCTTTGACCTTTTGAGTTTGGCTTATTTTGCTCAGTATAACGGTCTCTAATTCCATCCATTTTTCTGCAAATGACATAATTTTATTTTTATTTATAACTGAATAAAACTCCATATACCACATTTTCTTTACCCATTCATCTGTTGATGAATACCTAGGCTGGTCCCATAGTTTAGTATCGTGAATTGTGCTGTTATAAACATGGACGTGCATATGTCCCTGTAGTATGATGATTTTAATTCTTCAGAATAAATACCTGGTATAGCTAGGTCATATGATATAGTTCCATGCCTCATATTTTTTTAGTTGTTGATGGACATTTCTTTTATTCATTTATTTATATGTGGTGCTGAGAATTAAACCCTGTGCCTCACACATATTAAGCAAGTGCTCTGACCACAACCCCAGTCCATGCCTAGCCTTTTGAAATTATACTGATCATACTGATTTCCATAGTGGTTGTACTAATTTGCAATCCCACCAACCACGCAAATGTGTTCTTTATACTCCATATCCTCTCCAACATTTATTACTGTTTGTATTCTTGATGATTACCATTCTAACTAGTGTGAGATGAAATCTCAGGATAGTTTTGATTTGCATTTCCCTAATTGCTAATGACATTGGACATTTTTTCATATATTTGTTGGATATTTGTATTTCTTCTTTTCAGGAATATTTGTTTAATTCATTTTCCCATTTACTAACTGAGTTATTTGAGTCTTTTTGTTGTTGTTTTGGGTGTCAAGGTTTTTTGAGTTTTCTATGTATTCTAGATATTAATCCTGTATCAGAAGAATAGCTGGTGAAGATTTTCTCCCATTCTGTAGCTTCTTTCTTTACATTCTTAATTATTTACTTTGCTGTGCAAAAACTTTTAAATTTGATGCCATCCCATGTATCACCTCTTGACATTATTTCCTGAGCTTTGAAGCTCCTATTGAGAAAGTCACTGCCTGTGCCTATATGCTGGAGTGTTGACCCTACATTTTCTTCTAGGAGTTGCCTAGTTTCTGATCTAATTCCGAGGTCTTTGACCCATTTGGTGTTGATTTTTCTGCAGGCTGAGAGATAAGGATCTACTTTTATTCTTCTACATATGGATGACCAGTTTTCCCAGCATCATTTGTTAAAAAGACTGTCTTTTCTCCTATGTATGTTGTCAGCACCTTTGTCAAGGATCAGATGACTGCAGATGTGTGGGTTTCTCTGCGTGTCTTCTATTCTATACCATTGGTCTCTGTGTCTGTTTTTATGCAATACCAGGCTTGCATAATTTCACCTGAGAAGTCTGATATTATTTTCTATGTTCTTCTCTATGTAACACCTTTTTGTCTTTATCACTGGTTTTAAGTAAATTAATTAAGATGTGCCTTGATTGTCTACGTGCTCTTCTGCTTGGGCTACATCAAGATTCTTGGGTTTGCTTTTCATCAAATTTGGAAATTTGGGGTTTATTGTTTATTTATATATTTTTTCTGCCCCCTCCCTATCCTATCCATCAGGATTTCCAATTATACCCCATTCTTCTTTTTTTTTAAGTTTTATTTTGGATATTTTTTATTACTGTCTCTTCAAATTCCCCTTCGATGGTATCTAATCTATTAGTCCCATTTGGTTTTTTTATTTGTTTGGGTTTTTTGTTGTTGTTGTTGTTAATCTCAATATTGCATTTTTCATTTTTAGGTTTGATTTAAGTCTTTTTATATCTTTTATGTTCCATCTCTCTCCTGGATAAGCTTATGTTTTCTTCTATCTTCCAAACCATATAAGTATATTTGTTCTTATCTTCTAATTCTATCATCTGTGTCATTATGGGTCTGTTTCTATTGATTGTTTTTTCTCCTCACTGTGCATCTTTTCATATCTGGTAAAGTTAATCTAGTGCCAACAGTGTGAACTTCACATTGTTGTTGTATTGTACTTTTCCCCCCTTGTTTTCAGTTTTGTTCCAGGGTGTAGTTAACTTACTTAGAAACAATTTGGTTATTTTGAAGTTGGTGTTTGGGGAACAAAATCTATTCTAGGAATAATTTGGCTCTATTGTGAGACAATATCCTTTTGAGTATCTACCCCATGCTTAATATGAGTTTCTTCATTCTATGTTGTTGGTAATATAAACTATTTCCAAACTTATGTAATCTCCAAATCTTTTTATTTCCTCGGCTTCTAGTAGCTTCCTCGTAGGCATACAGTCATCATACTTGGGTAAAAATTTAAAGGGAGCCCTCTGTGGGTCTCTGGAGTTTGTACTCTTCCCTTAGCCATCCTGGCCTCCCTAAGTGACTAGTTGTCTCCTCAACTCAAAGAATGTGCCAGCCCTGCCTAGTTCCCCCTCTATGCACTAAGTCTGGAAATGGTCTCCAGGCAGCAAGCTGGTATAGTATTAGGACTCTTATTTTTACTCCCTCTTTCAGGGATCAGTGTTCTTCATGGCCTGTTGTCCAATGTCTGAAACGTTTATTGCATATATTTTGTCTGGTTTTATAATTAGTTTGGCAGGAAGTTAAATCCAGTACCTATTACTCCATCTTGACTAAAAGTAAAAGTCCTTGATGCCAACAGCCTCCTAAAATCTCCCCAGGTGTTCTTATTGTTCAAATTTGATGTATATGGGTGTGGTCCAAAATATTGAGATAGAGAGTTTACAAACACCCATAATCTCCCTGTGGTAACAACTTGGATTCATACTTTAGGTATTTCACATTTCCTTCCATTATTCTTTATATGTTTTTTCTATGCTGTGTGGTTTTTACATCAGTCTTCTGCTTACTTGACCTCTTTCTAGCCTTTGACACTAGTGATCACTTCCTCATTCTTAACATTTTGTACGTTGTTAGATTTCCTGATTTTACTCCAGTTCTTCTACATCCTAGGAATCCTCTCTCAAAGTCTCCTTAATGAATTCCTCTTTTTCCATGTGTCCTTAAATATTGACTTCTTTCTTATTCCTCTTCTCATTCAATATCTACACTCTCCCTCAGGAATCTCATCTATTACCCATGACGTCAATTATCATCCATCTGCTCAGGACTCACAAATTTGTATTTCCATATCTCCTTTCCCAATGCTCCAGATCTGCATAGCCAATTGTCTAAGGCACACCTATACTTGGATGTTTCACATATGTCCCAAATGGAACTCACCATCTTCCCTAAGAACTTTAAAGCATCATGGTTCCATCTCAATGAAAGGCTCTAATGTTTACCCTTCTTCCCAAACTAGAAATATAGAAGCCATGCACAACAATTCATTCTTGCTTCTTAACCCCCAGACATTTAATGGGGAACCCATTTTTTACTAGTTTATCTCCTAAATAGTTTTCTGCAAATCCATGCTCTAGTTTCTCCATATTCTTGTCATTCACACTTCTCTCACATGATCTATTGCAACAACCTCTTATTTGGTCTCTGAATAAATGATGGATGCATTGTGGTCTTTGCAAAACACCGATTAGTTCATATCACTCCCCTGTTTAAAGAGCTCCATCATTACAGGATAAAATCCAAAATATTTCGCTTAGTATGTATAAGACCCTTCAGGGTCCTCCTCCCAAACTCCCCTTTCAGTCTTACTTCCTGTTCCTCCCACTTGCCTTGCTCCTTGATCACAGCATCCCTTCTGCTTTTGTACACTCTTCCTTCTGCCTAAAAAGTCTTTTCCCATTCTGTTTGCCAAATGCCTTCTTATATTTCAATATCTAGCATAAATATACACCTCTTTGGTGAATCCATTCCTGGAATCCCTCAAGAAATGTACCTCTCATTCCTCCTAACCATTACTGCACTTGTCACAGTGGCCTGTAATTATGCATTTATATCTGTTTCTCCTATACACTCTTCAAAAACAGTGGACATTTTATTCCTCTGTGTATGTATCTCTCTAACCAGGGCTCAGTATAATAGGCACCCAATAAGTATATAATTCTTGGTTTTCTAACTCAAGGTCCATGCATAGTCTTTGGGAGGCACCTTGAGCTCCATGATATTTCAGGGTATTTTTATATATATTTATATATATTTCAGGGTTTTGAGGGTATTTTCCTGGAAAGACACACTCTGGTCATCAGATTTTCAGAGGAGCCTAGATTTACAAGCAGTTAAGTATGCCTACCTTAGGGAAAAGCTATGGCCAGGAAATTGGCTTTAGAAATCTGAAGCTCAGCCAGAACCTAAACTTTACTTGGGAGTGGGATGACTTCATGCTGCTGCTGCTGTCTGTCAATCCTGTGATGAGGTGAGAACTGTAAGAAGGGGATGCAGCAGCTCTTACTGCAGGTGGGAACGTTCAAAATGTTGAGTCCTCAAAGCTCAGGACCCTTCTCTCTCCACCCTCTTCTACTCTCTTTGTCTATCTCTTTTCTGCTTATGAGCATACATACCAGGATGAATACAAGCTCAATCACTCACACACACACACACACACATGCACGCGCGCGAGGCAGGCAGGCACATATACATTCATCTGCAGACCTACAGATAAACATGAACAAACTGGCCACATACAAATGTGCATCTGGATCACACACAACTCACTCCTGCATATGTACATATGTACATATGTTCCCACACACATACACACATCTATGCATGTGAAACTCACATGACCTGGCTCCCGCCTCTCTCTCCTGCTGAGAGTGAGCTCTGCCCCTGGCATTAGGCCCATGGAGACAGCCGACTGGAGCCATCTGTCAGGCTGAGGTTCCTGAGCACCTCCCATCCTGCCTGAGCTCAGATAGTCGGCATGCTGGGCATGCAGCCTCCCTATTCTCTCTGGCTGAATCATGCTGAGTGAGCTGGCCTGGCTAGAGTTTATCAAATCGGAACAGAATTTTGGCAAAACAGATGACTTCTGAGTTTGGCATTTGTGGGCTTGGGAAGTGGGGACCTGGGATGGAGGGGGCAGAGTGGAAGAGGGAGGAAAATTGGTTTAGTTATACTGAGAGATGCCAAAGAACTGAATTCAAGAAGCAGTGTGACAGAGGGACTTAGATGCCAGAAAAAATGTAAAAAAAGAAACCTTATTCAAATTCTAGCTCAGCCACTTAAAAGCCATGTGACTTTGAACATGGGAACTTATCTCTTTAAACCTCAGTTTCTTCTATAAAACTGACCTAATATAAAATCACCTAACTCATAGGGTTGATCACAAAATTTTATGACATGGTAATTATCATTTAGCACAGTGCACTGGCATATAGCAAGAACTTAAAAGGTGGTATCTATTATAGTCAAAGAACACGAAAGTCCAAAGAGAACATGTAGCCCAGCTAGCCCAGCTGGACCACTCCTTTTAACCCACCAACCCATCCCCATTGCTCACACACTTGGTACCCTAACATGGTAGCTGTCTCCATCTGAAAACCATATGCCCTTTCCCACCCCACACTTCATGGCCATTTGTTAGATTCCTGACTACCATTCCTCACACTCAACTTTTAAATCACTGCCCCCACGGACATCAACCTTCATCTCTGCACAGCTTCTCAGATTACCTCTGCCTCTGGCTGCTCAGCCTATGCAGCTCCCACTATCCCCATTAACATTAACTGGTCTGAAATAATAATAATAATAATAATAATAATAAGAAGAAGAAGAAGAAGAAGAAGAAGAAGAAGAAAAACTAGAGTTTATTAAGCTTTCATTATGTGCCAGAAACTTGCAAAGCAAATCTAATTTAGTCTTCCCAACAAGTTTATAAAATACATCCTTTTCTTTTTTTTGTGGCACAGAGGATTGAATCCAGGGCCACTCTACTGCTAAGTTAAATTTCCAGACATTTTTATTTAATTTTATTTTTTTTAATTTTGAGACAGGGTCTTGCTATGTTGCTGAGGCTGGTCTTGAACTTGTGATCCTCCTGCCTCAGCTTTCCAAGTCACTGGGCTAATAGGTGTGCACCAATATAACCAACATAAAGTAGATACTATTAATATCCCCATTTTACAACTGAAGAAACTGAAAGGTACCAAAGGACTAAGCAACTTGCCTAATAAAAGACACTGATTGTAAAGATACACTATTATCTCATATATTGTTAGGAGACACTGGCACAGTTCCATATACCTGTAATCTCAGCTACTCGGGAGGCTGAGGCAGAAGGATGGCAAGTTCAAAGTCAGTCTTCAGCAACTTTGAGACCCTGTCTCAAAATACAAATTTTAAAAAGGGCTGGGAATGTAGCTCAGTGATAGAGCATGTGCCTTGCAAGCAGGAAGCCCTGGGTTTGATTTCCAGCACCACAAAGAAAGAGGATAAAAAGAGACACTGGCAATAAAACCACATTACAATGCTAAGGAGCACCCTAACTTCACAGATGTTTAAAATAAAGGGGTGGGCAGTGAGAAAAGTACATTGCAGAATTAATGAAATGCAATAATTGTGATGGAACCAGAATTCTGTACTGTCCTCAAAATCACATTTATTCATCATCTCTATGGAAAGACATTGCTCTGCCTTCTTAATATTCACTGCCTCATTCAGACCTCATTACCCATCCAGCGAAGTAGGTATTGTTCTCCACTTTGTTAAACTAATGAGGAAACTAAGGCTCAGAGAAGTTATATAATTTGTTCAAGATAACATGCTAAGTCACGAAACAGATTCAAAACCAAGGCTGTCTGACTCCAGAGTCTCTGCTCTTAACCATTATGCAAGGCTCTCTGCCTTGATGACTGCTTTTACAGCTTCATCCAAAGTTCTCTTTAGGCTGGTCCTGAGGTTCTGCTACAGCTGCTGCCTGGTGATATCTAGCCCCAGACTTCTTTTTTGCTGTGGGTGAGAGGAGAAGTGCATAGTCCTGGAAGGTAGAACGCTGGGCTTCTCAGTCTCTGGGTGAGTGACTCTTAGCAGGTGTCTCATTTCTTTTTTTTTTTTTTTTTTTTGGTCTCTCCCTGTGGTTCTGGGTATTGAACCCAGGGATCTTCTACCAATGAGCACCATTCCAAGCCCTTTTTATTTTTTTATTTTGAGACAGGTTCTCATTAAGTTGCCCAGGCTGACCTAAATCTTGTGATCCTCCTCTTTCGGCCTCCCAAATTACTGGGATCGCAAGCTGCGCCACTAAATTGTCTTCAGCAGGGGTCTCTTGTGTTGGGCCTTGCTTACACCAATAGTAACGTGGGGAGAATAATCCTGTTCTTGGTGCCTGCCAAAATTAGTATGCCTTTCTTTGAAATCATATATAGAATAAATCTGCATAAATGATTAAGGCTTTATTAGATTGATTCTGGATCTAGGCCCCAACCAAAATTCCAATCTTGAGTCCCTAAAATTCCCTTTCTACATATCTGAAAGTCACCTTTGCCTACCATAATCCTATACATCCAAAAGAACTAGAGCATATGTGTTCTGAATGGCTGGCCTTGTCATCCTAGTCTTTGACTGTAAGCTCTTAAGACACATATTGCTCAGAACCTTGCCATAAAATTGATGTACAGGACATCTCTGTGGAGGACATGCACTGGTTTTTGCTTGACTAATATTCTTTCCCCCTTTTGGTAAGACCATCTTGATTTGGCTCTGGTGACCTACCTTTCCTCATTCATAGTCCATATTACTTGGATGGGATTGACCCCACCCCCAGAGAGAGGCCTCTTCAATCCAGAGACGCCTCTTCAATCAGTCATTGTGATTGGTTCAGGGAATGACAGGTCACTTAATTTAATCATTGAGAATTACTCCTGGGGCTTTTCTGGAATTGTTGTTGGGGGCCGGGTGTCTTTTCTCTTTCCTTTTTTTTAAAATGGTGATTGGTATAAACATGAAGCTGTTAGGTTTTCACATGGGAAATGAATTCCTCCTTAGGAATTAAAGCCATCTAAAACCAAATTATAGAAAGACAGCTAATTTTTTTCAAATTTTTACTTATTTATTTATTTTTGTATGGTGGAAAGAAGGCAGTATTAGGGATTGAACCCAGAGACAGAGTTTCACTAAATTACACAGGCTGGCTCCAAACTTGTGATCCTCCTGTCTCAGCTTTCTGAGTCACTGAGATTACAGGCTTGTACCATAGCAAAGGAGAACTAATTTTGAGGATAACAATCTTGGAAGCTGTGGAATCTTAAATGAAGCTATTACTGTACTGAGAAGTAATCTGCCAGGGACAAATGCTTCTTACCCATACATATTTTTTTTTCTTTTAAGTTAGTTTGAATTGGGATTCCATAAAAGATACCAAGACATACTCAATTTGTTTATGAACTTCAAGAAGACAAGGCCTGGACTTTATAGGTTTTCATTTCTGCAAAGTCTTGCACAGTACCTGGTAAGACAGAGTGTCGTCAAGAAAGTGTGATGCTTAATGAATGTGTTTGTACTTCATTCAATCCCACTTTTCCTGATCCTGGACTCCCACTGACCATGAGCTAAGCTCAGCCCTGGAACCACAAGGAAGAATTAGTTGTAGTCCTTGTCCTCAAGGAGTTCTGAGTTTAGTTAAAAAAAAAAAAAAAAGAGGGAGAGAGAAAGAGGGAGAGAGAGAGAGAGAGAGATGAAAACAAACATATTACAATATAACCCTGGGATCTAATAGAAATCTAAACAATTTTTTTTTGTGAGATCTCAAAGGACTAGAGGTTTAGGGATATGGGATGTCAGAAGCCTTCTCAGAGGAGGTGACATCTGAGTAAGTTTCTTATAAAAAATAAACAGAAGTTTCTAGAAGTGGACATGGGAAAAGATATCCCAGGAAGAGGGTATTCCAGGCAGAGAGAACAAGCCTACATATAATTATAAAATTAATAAGAGTATCACCATCTTCTCTTCTGGCTTCTCATGCTCCTTCCTCCTTCTGCCTCTGCTTTACATGGCAATAGAAACATCATCCTGGTTGGGAGTACAGGCTCTGAGCTTTGAAATATTTGGTTCTGCCACTTAACATCTATGTGACCTGGAGCAAAATCGCTTACATTTTACAAACAAGGACACAGTTGTATTTGCCTCATGAGGTTGTTGAAAACAAATGAAATTAGAAATATAAACAGCGTGCCTGGCACAAGGTAATTCTTCTGAAATTTAGCTGTTACTATTTTTATTGTCATAGTTGAGAACCTTATAGCACCAAGAAACAGAAAACCTAAGCAGAACTGATGTAGACAGTAGGGAGCTTGTTCGTGGCAAATAATGGGGAGACTTGAAGGGAAGCAGGCTCCAGGCATAGAATAATCAGGGCTCTGACTCTATTACTCTGCAGTTGTCCCCAGTCTGCCCTCTTCTTTATGTTGGCTCTGCATTGTCCAGAGATGGCTGTGTCACTATGTCCTGAGTAACTGTGACAACATGCTTCCTTGTTCACATCCATCACAAAAGAATAAACCAACCAACCAACCAACAACAATAACTCCTCCCCCAAACAAATTTAAATTCCTTCTTTCCAACTTTTTAGGGTAACTTAGGTTATCTGCCTACTCCTGCCTACTTAGAGTGACCAGGGGGACTCTGTGTATTACCTGGCTTAAGGTTGACTTCCTGAACCTGTCACTAGTAAGTGAGGCTAGGTTGCCATGATTGGCTTAAACAGCTTGGATCTAATTGGGAGCTCCCCTGGGGTTACAGATGGAGTCCAGCTTTCTCCTGATCACTCGGCTGCATCCTGGTCTGTGGGGTGGGGTTCTGTTAGACACAAGAAAGAAATAACTGGATGTTGACTGGACAATCAATAGCATCCTCAAGAGATGATAACTTTCATTTTTCTCATGCTAGCGTATTTTACTGCATATTTGTTGTCACCGCATAATTACTTCACTCTGTTTTTCCAGTTCAAAAATTGGCTTATAACCTTTCATTGCATAATCATCACATGGTATAACTCTGTTTGTCAGGCCACTTAAAAGGTAAACAGAGCAACAATGTATTTACCAGTGGTATCTGGATACACGTTTGTTTTCTTGTGCACTGCAAACCCCAAGCCTAGAATTCACAACACACTGCGTGTCGTTAGTGTATTTTTGAAAGTCAAGTTGACTGGATGGTTTGTTTGCAGGTCTAACAGTAAGCACATCTTATATGAGTGGTGCTGAGGAGGACGCGTCAGATGATGAAACCAATGACAGTAGCACAGATACAGAAGGTTAAATTTTGTTAAGTCTATACTTAGCAATACTGCAGCAAATTTTCTCAAGTGTAATATTTTGACTATAATGCACAAATTAATAGCAATAATGTGTTAACTTTTTTAGATTAAAAAATATTCACTAAACTATCATGAAAAAATGATGTGTGTGGATTTGGACTTATTCAATTTTAACGTATATCTGTGAGTATTCTATGCATCCTGATCTTGCACCAAAGACAATTTAATGGTAAATGATTTTAAAGTAATAATTGTTCATTTTTAAAAAAGCAAAGCTTCTCATAATGGTTGCACCTCACTATTTTCCAAAATAATTTAGCATAAAGTCTGCAACAATTATGTGGTGAAATACAGTAAGTAGTTCACATGGGTTTCCTAAGGCCTTGGCTCAAATGGCTTTTTACCTACATGTTCTTCCTTGGCCAGGTGATCAGATACAGGAAATAACACACACACTCCCATCTCTCTTCCCTACCCGTTCCCTTGCATGTCCTAGTGCCCTTACTCTGTATTATTATTATTTTTTTAATCTAAAGCACTTATCATCATCTACCATGTCATATACTTTTAGTTTTGCTTGTTTATCATGTCTCCTGCCTGTAGAATATAAATTCCATGAAGGTAGAGGTTTTGATTTGTTCAAGGCTCTACTTCTAGTACCTAGAAGAGTCCTAGCCTATAGTAGGCACATGGTAACAATTTGTCTAATGAACATATGATTCTGACCAGAGCCAGACTCTGAGGTTCTTCTCAAGACTGTCACCCTGCTCTGGGCCAAGGAGCCACCAGCCATCACTGCTCCTCCTCTCCTCTCCCTGTTCTCTATTGCCCTTTGTCTGTCTCCCTGTCTCTCTAATATCCATCTGCTGAGTAGGCCAGAATTTGCAATTTTGCTTCTTCATACATAGTGTTGCTTATAAATCTTTTCATGCTGATTCCCTCTTATTCTCTACTTGCAAAATATTAAATATTTTGTGTTCAAATACAATTAGAAAGCTGGAGTACTCCTTATGTCTTGCAAAGATGTAAGACATGGATTTTTTTTTTTTTAGAACTACATTGGTGTTTTTGCATTATGTTTGAGATATGCATATGGAGTGTTTCATTATGGGTGCTTCTAAGTCTGCCATTCCAGAATTTATATCCTCTTGGAAGCCTTCTTTGGTATGAATATTTCTTAAAATTTTAAGGAAAAAAAATCCCTCTGCTTCCTCCCATACCACCCACCCTAAAACCTGTTTGTTATTAGTGAAGGACAAGGGAAAGGGCATTCTTTTCTAGGATGATATTTTCTTTCTGTTTTTGATATTGGGGAATGAATCCAGAGGTACTTTACCACTGAGTTATATCCCAATGTTTTCTTGTTTGTTTGTTGTTTGTTTGTTTTTTAAATTTTGGGACAGGGTCTTGCTAAGTTGCTAATGCTGGCCTTGAATTTGCCATCTTCCTGCCTCAGCCTCCCAAGTCATGGGGGGTTATAGGCGGGAGTCACTGCATGGCTTGGATGATATTTTATGATGACAGGTATGGACAAAAGAATAATGACAAGGAGCTGGGGGTGTGATTTGTGGTAGAACACATGCCTATCTTGCCTGAGGCCCTGAGTTCAATCCCTAGCACACATGCATATGCACACAAGATAAAAATAACAGCTAATATGTATTTGCCCAGTTCCTTACAATGAACCATACCCATTTCTGTCTTCTCAGTTTTAAAAATAAATATGGGCTTATAGAGTATGCTCGTTTCAAGTACAAAGTGAAAGTCTATCTTCCCTATTCTTACTCCTCAAGAATAACCACCATTAATACATTGGTGTGTGCGCTCTGGGTTTTTCTTTGCATATGTGGCATAACCACCAGCATCTCAATTTCCCCTGTGGTACAAGATGTTGTTTGGAAACAGCGACTGAGGCAGGGCTTGTATTTCCAGCCTCTCTTGCCTCCAGGTGTGGCCATGCATATAGTTTTTGCCAGTGGAATATAAGCGGAAATATGTATCAGTTTAGTGCTCAAGTTTTCAGGAAGTGAGCATGACTTCTCCAAGCCCTCTTTCTCCTTCTGCCTGTTGAAGCCCTGGGGGATGGCAGAACCACAAAATGAAAGGGCCCTGGGTCTTTGAATAGCTGAGGAGAAAGGAGCCACCTGCCAAACAACCTTGAGCTCAATATGAGTAAGAAATAATCTCCATTTCTGTTTGAATCTTGAAACACTTGGGGAATTGTTATAACAGCTACCACTAACATAATTAATAAAGCATATACAAATGCACACTATTTTGTATTACAGTATATTCACCCACACAAATTATTTTTAAAAGAGGGGAACCACATGGCACTGCTATGTTATTTGGTTATCACAGACTGAGTGAGTTTATCTCAAAAATATGGCCATGAGGTTAAAGAGCCAGAACCAGAAGCTCGGTCTTGTAGCCCCAAAGCCCATGCTCTTTCAATGCCTCCATTCCAGGTACTAAGCACCTCTTTGATGGTGTGAACATGTAAGAAAGTGTTATTTGTTCGGCATCTTCAATGACTCAGAGCAGCTGCATTCCCCTCTGAGGTGTGGGTAACCCCAGGTAGGCTCTGCCCACCCAGTAGTCTGTGGCTTCCTGCTTCCTTCAGTTCAAGGGTTTCTCAGACAAGGAGGAACCTGAAAAATACTCATATTTCCCAGAAGAGTTCGATTCGACAAGCACAAGCTAGCAAGGCTGGCCGAGGGTGGGAGGTGCTGGGTTGTAAATAGCAGTGGAGATGGAAGAGACCAGAGCTAAGTGTCTCCTCCAGCCCTACACTGACTCCCACCAGGGCCTCAAAGTTTACAACTAGTAAACTTGTGTCCCCAGAGAGGGCTCCCTCCTGCAAGTCCCATACACCACCAGAAAGTAAGATTTAGAAAACCAGGTGGTCTCAACACTTACAGGCTTCCAGGAAACTTCGACAGTTCTAAGAAGCCCCCATTTCCTGCTTTGCACCCACAGTGTGGGCCCTTGGTGGGGAAAGGCAGGGAGGCCCCTACCCTCTGCTCTCTCCACCTCCAGGCCTCACCCTGGAGACCCCTCTGTGTACACAGCTACTCACAGAAGCACCACAGGCAGCAGGAGCACGTGGGGAGGGAGATCCCTCTGCCAATCCAGACTCTGGGATCCTCCTCCTCTCTAGGACACACTTTACACTCATTTGTCCTAACTCAGCACCCTTCCATCACCCTCTGAGCCATTGATAGGCCCAGGAGTAAGCCAAAGCCTAACTCATAATCCAAAAGGCATTTCACTGTGGTTGTGAAATTTGACAAATCAATGTTTCTTAGTGTGAGAGTCATGTAGTATGGGTGGGACATAAAATGGGTTTCCAACAAACACCAACATTAAATAATATTTAATTACTACCTTTTTCATTCCTTTTCAGTATTTTTTATTACATCAGAAAGTGTCATCAAAAAAAGAATATCTCTATTCAGTGCTAGTAGATCTTTAGCACTTCTTAAATAACACTGACTCACCAGAAAGAAACAAATGATAGAAATAAAAATGGGGTCATAAAAAACATTCTCTAATGTAATATAATTGTTTTGAGAGATGTCCTTCACAAAAGCAACACAATTTTATACATCTAGAAATAAATCTAATAAAAGATGTTTCCCTGCTGGGCACAGTGGTGCACACCTGTAATCCCAGCAGCTTGAGAGGCTGAGACAGGAGAATCACAAGTTCAAGGCCAACCTCAGCAATTCAGCAAGGTCCTAAGCAACTTAGCAAGATCCTGTCTCAAAATTTAAAAATAAAAAGGGCTAGGGATATGACCTGGTGGTTAAGAGCCCCTGGGTTTAATCGCTAATACCAAAAGAAAAAAAAAAAAAAGAAAGAAAAAGATGTGTTTCTGGTTTTTATCAAGAACAACATGCCAGTGCGGTGATGTGTGCCTGAAATCTCAGCTACTCAGGAGGCCAAGACAGGAGGATGGCAAGTTCCAGGCCAACTTCAACAACTTAAGGAGACCCTATCTCAAAATTTAAAAAAAGAAAAGAAAAGGGTTGGGGGTGGTAGATATGGCTTGGTAGTAAAGTGTTCATGGGTTCAATCTCCTGTACCCACCCCTATACCCACAAATTGTAACATTTTAATGAAAAACAAAATAAAACCTAAACAAATGAAGAGTTAAAGCATGAACTGAAAGATTTACTATTATAAAACTATCATTTGTCCCAAATTATTCTAAAGATGTAGTGTGGGCCCAGTTAATATTCTCAGTGTGAGAATTTTCAAGATGATGGTAAAAGTTACTTGGAAGAACAAAGAGGGTTGCTATTTTATATAGGGTGTTTAGGAAAGTCCTCTCTGAGGAATGATGTGTCAGGAGTGAAGCATTCCAGCAGGTTGAGCCAAGACTCTGAGGCAGCAGCTTGCTTGGAATGTTGCAAGAGTGTGTGTGTGTGTGTGGGGAGGGGGGGGGTCAGTGTGGCTGGAGAGGACCGAATGAACAGCAGAAACCAAGTCAGAGAAGTAAGACCTTGCAGGCTGTGGTAGGAGCTTTGAAGTTTACTAGATAAGAAATTGCTGGAGTTTTGGTTTTGTTTTTAGCAAGGAGTGACTCAATCTAATTTAAACCTTTTGGAAAGGTTGAAAATGTTAAGTAAACATGTTTTCAGGTGGTATGGAAATGAGGTACAAGCCACGAAGGAGACAAACGCATAACTGCAATTTTGGAAATTCTGCATTAAGTAATTACTTGGGCCACAGATTGGATCTTTTTAATTCAGTTCACTCCAAACAGCATGGGAAAAGAATCATAGTTCTTGAAGCCAATACTGACAAATGTGCAGCAGGGGCAGCCAGGCCCGTCTTCTTCCTGCCACTCTGACTTGTGACTGATGTCCCAGGAAATCTCTCCCATGGCTGGGCCTCTACTTACAGTGGGTTCAAAAAGCAGTTATTCTGACCAACTCCTGAAAAACCATCACTACCCTCAAAACTAATGAAGTTTAAAGGAGGCCAATGATGACAGGGACTCCACAGAGAATAATAAAAATAATTATACTAAAACTAGCATGTCTCTAAGGAAGACATCATCTTCTCTCTCAAAAGCAGTTTCTGCCCTATCATTCCCTATGCCAGTAAATGGCAAAGCCATTATTCATTTAGTGAGTCAACAAAAATTCATTATTATGCACTACCTGTCTGTGTTGAATTCACTGTGATGAACTAAATTGGGGAGAAGACAATGAACAATAGTGATGCTATTATAGGAAGACACTTACTGCTATGCAGGAAACACAATAGGGTCATGTGACAGAGCCACGGTCAGCACACTGAAGTGGTGGGCAGGTCATATCTGATCCAGTGCCTTTTTTTTTTTTTTAAGTTTCAAAAATAAATTTCACTGGAAACAGCCATGCTCATTTACTATGTGTTGTCTGTGCTTGCTTTCATAGTACAGCGGTGAGTTTAAATAGTTGTGGCAGAGACCTACCTATGGCTTTCAAAACCTAAAATATTTACTGTTTGGCCATTTAGAGAATAAATTTGCCTCCTGCTATTTACTACTGAGTAAACAGGGAAAGCTCTGTCCCAGCAATGTCCAATAGAACTTCTGAAATGATAGTAATATTCTATATCTGTGCTAATATTGCAGCCATTAACCACATGTGGCTATTAAGCACTTAAAATGTGATAGTCACTGAGAGTCTAAAATTGTACCTTCTTTAATCTTAATTATTTTAAAAACAAATTTGAATAACCACATGTAGCTAGCAGGTACAGTGGGGGGGTACAACATAGTTCTATACAATCATTCAAACGTGGGGGTCTCCCAGAATCCTTTCTTCCTCATCCTTCTATATACCTCTATCAAGTTCCAATAAAATGTATGTTCATCCAAAGTTAAAATGTATGTTCACCATAATTGCGATTGTGTACAAATATGTACAGGGTACACAGAAGTATGTGCTTCTCAATATCCTGGAGGGACTGGTTCTGCAACACCCTACAGGTACCAATACATGTTGGTGTTCAAGTCCCTTATGCAAAATAGCATAGTATTTGCATATAACCAACATACAGCCTCATGTATACTTTAAATCATTTTTAGATTACTTACAATAATAAGTATAATACCTAATACAGTGTAAAAGCTATAGAAATAGTTACTGAATTGTTTAGAGAATAATGACAAGAAAAAAGTCTATAAATGTTCAGACACAATGTTTACAATGGATGTAGAGGGATGATTGATATGTGGTATCATTATCTTGCTGAATGAGGAAGCATGGTGGGTGACTTTCTTTTCCTCTTTCAACACTGTCATTAGTACTAAATCACATTTATTAAAATCTGAGATAAGGGTATGCTTGATTCTTTTGTTGTTAGGGAGAAAGTATCATTCAGTTTACCTCAAATAATACACCGGGAGAGAAAAGGAGATGATAAGGGAGACAGACTTCTCACTGAATCTAAGGAGAGGGCTCCTACTGTAGAATGGCTGAATCTAAGGAGAGGGCTCCTACTGTAGTATGGCTGAGAGATCACACTGGATCTAAGGAGGACCAAGGAACCACACCTCAGGGTTTCTGTGGACCTTCACTGCCCTGGACTATTCATGTGACTCTGTTTCTCATTCTACCCATCCACATGTCTGCTCCATGTTCTCAATACAAGTCCCACTAATATGCTGGCTCCTGGTAATCTCTGATACCTTATAAACTATTTTGGCTCACAGTTCATCATGGTTGCCCCACTTTCCTCCAAATAATATTCCTTGAATGTCTGCTCCCACTACTAAACATTACATTCTCTCAGTGTTTCTCTTTTTAAATTCCCAAGTGAAAAAAAATATGGCTATCCTAGATCTTCTTGTGCTAATTCATATTGTGGGTCCTTGATGAGCCTATGGATTTGTTACACTTGGGCTTAGCTTTCCACTTCCACCTGTCCAGTTAGTTGTGACCAAGGGGAGATAGGTCCACATAGTAAAAACAGGGATACCCTTAGTTGCTTCTAGCCTCTAGAGATGACAAACAGAGGATTTTCCCTTGGGAGGGACTGTGGGTATAATCGTTAACTAACATATTGAATACCAACTTACAATATCTTCACTAGCTGGGACCATCTCTAATATGCCCATATCTGTGATCCTACGGTTAGCCTCTGGGACTTTGGCCCTTGAGGGGCCTGAATCTGGGACTTTGAATTGACTATACAGCTAGAAGTTCCCAAATGGTTATGGTTGATTGGTTGGGGGAAACCCACTATTCTTCCCTCAACCCCTTCAGATTCCCCCATCCTTTCCCCCAATTCAGAGACATGAACAAGAAAGGGAAGGACATCATTTCCCGCACTTGGGTCTCAGAGCCACAAAAACAGTGCAGTCCCTTGAGAGGAAGCCTGTTGCAGAGGCTGCTGGAGTATTTCTGATTTTCTGCTTTATGCCTTAGTAATTCAGGGATGATGTGGTTGGAGCCTGAAGGGATACTTTTGCAATTTCACCCCTGACAGCATTGGCTTGGGCTTCGACACATGGACCACCTCTGACTCAGAGCTGAGTTAAAGAATTAAGTCTGCTACCTCCCAGTTCTGGCAGGGATGAGGATGGGTGTTGGCTGTGTGGGCCCTGGGAATCTCCTAGGCAGGCAGAATAGGCTTCACTGGGCCATGTGGCAGGACAGGAGAAACTGGAAATCTTCCATTCCCAACATGCCTTCCCCAGATGCTCTGAATACCTAAAATAAGCCCACAGACCCTTCTCTTACCTGGAGGCTTTGGTCTCAATTAAAATGCAACTCTTGAGACTGTCCAAGACTATCCTCAAAGGTAACATCAGTCCTGTAAGCTTTGTGGAAGACTGAATTTCAGTTTCTTTCCTCCTACTGTGTGGAGGGGGAGCAGTGGAATCCCAAGGTAAAGTGTGTGTATGTGTGTGTGTGTGGTGGTGGGAGTGGTGTATGTGTGTGTGTGTGTTGGGGTAGATGTGGGAGATTGAAAGAATAAGCATGCTCAGAATTGGGGCTGAGATGCTACCAAATGCAGAGCTACACTTCTTTTTTTTTTTTTTAATTTTAATATTTATTTTTTAGTTATCGGCGGATACAACATCTTCGTTTTGTATGTGGTGCTGAGGATCGAACCCGGGCTGCACGCATGCCAGGCGAGCGCGCTACCGCTTGAGCCACATCCCCAGCCCCAGAGCTACACTTCTAATAAAGACCTTCATCTTACCCTGGCCTGGCTGTGCCACTCATTCTCTGTGTCCTTGATGGAGCAAGTCACTTGGTTTTCTCATATGTAAAGTAAAGAGATGGTTCAAAGGGCTTTCTAGTTCTGCATCAAGGGACCTGAAATAAATTCCTCCTGGAGGAGAATGAGTGAGAAGCAGCAGCTTACCCTGGAATCTCTCTGTTCAGGCTTTTCAAGTCAAAGAAGTAGCTGTCACACACACCTTGGAGAAGTATAGAAGGTCTCACAACTAAGATCAGACTTCCGCAGCTCAGCCCCAAATTCCAGTCCCTGCCAGTCTCATCCCCAATCCAATTAGATAACTGTGGCCCTTCAAGTCACTTGACTGCTGCCTGCCAGAAAACTGTCTTAATAATTGTCCAAATGGCAATTTGTGCAATGTGAAGGGCACACCATGGAGTGGAGCAAAGCATACCTGCACAGCCCTTGGCAGTGGCCTGCTGTGCTATAGTGTTCTGCATGGCAGAACGTGGGCTCAGGAGGCACTGGACACCTCAAAGACCATACCGTAGGGCAACAGTTTGCAAGCTGCTGGGCCCCACCTCAGAGTTTCTAAGTCAATAGGTCTGAGGTGGACTTTAAAGATAAGCATTTCCAACAATTTCCCAGGTGAAGCTGATGGTTCCTGACTGGAGACCAGACGTTGCAAATCACTACCATCAAGTTTCAGAGGAGAAAAGTGTCTTAGAGGTCATCTAATCCCCTCCCCAACTCAGAATCCTTTCTTATAGATAAGGAACTTGAAGGGAAGTGAGTTGTCTATATCACAGAGTTGTGACCCAATTTCTTAGCCAGTCTTCCTTCTACTCCATCATCTTGCTATTTATTCTCTGAATAGTGATACTGATGGAAAATCCAGCATCTTCCTCGATCTCTCTGGAAATCTTTGAGAGGTGAGTTTGAGTCAGGGCTCCCTGGAAGTAGGGGAAGAACCTACAAGCCTCTAGCAAACTGGGAATTTCTTCCTTAAACTCAGGCTATATCAGTGCTGTGAAACCTAGACTCGTTAAAATGAGACCTTGGTGGAGCACATGGCAGCAGCTCCCTCCTTACCCTGGAGAGGAGAAGGCCTCAGCAAGGACAGCCAGTTCAGGAATCAATGTGGCCAGGTACACACTTGTAATTCCAGCAGCTCAGGAGGCTGAGGCAGGAGGATCATGAGTTCAAACCAGCCTCAGCAACTTTGCAAGGCCCTAAGCAACTCAGCAAGAACCTGTCTCTAAGTAAACTATAAAAAAGGGCTGGGGATGTGGCTCAGTGGTTAAGCATTTATGGGTTCAATCCCTGGAACCAAAAAAAAAAAAAAGAAGTCAATGTGTAGAGCTACAGTTTCCTATTCAACTCTGCCAACTTTGCTGACCTTCTACTCTATCCAAAGAAAAGAAGGAAAGGATTTCCTGACCTTACTTGGCAGACTCTTACTTAGCTCCCTAAAGTGTGCATCTCTGTGTGTGTGTGTGTGTGTGTGTGTGTGTGTGTGTGTATGTTAGGGTAATGGCTAAGATGCTTTAACAAAAGGGCCCCAAATATGATGACTTAAAGAAAACATTAATTCAGCACTGGGGATGTAGCTCAGTGGTAGAGTGCTTACTTAGCATGTATGAGGCTCTGGGATCAATTCCCAGTACTTGGAAAGAAACAAACAAAATTAATTTCTTTTTCACAAAGCACCCCAAGGTAAGCAGGCCCAGAATGGCAGAGTCCATCTGATCCACACAGTCATTGAAAGGCCTGAGTCCCTGCAGGGTATTGTTCTGCCATCGCCAAGGCCACTGACTTCATCTGCCTAGTCAAGGATGGACCACAGACTCTATATGTTTCAGCTTTAAGAAAGGAATATAGTAGAAGTCCAGGGAAAGTTATTTTTTTAAGCATCTGAAGCAAAGTTGAATCCTTTACTTCCACTCACAGCCCATTGGTGATAATTAGACACAAGACCACATCTGGTGGTCATTTGCCTGTTGCCTATTGAGAACTTCGATTACTATGAAAGAAGGGAAGAATGGATTTAGGGTAATAACTGACAGTCCTGTCATGAGGGGTTCTGTGATAATAAACATTACTCTGGAAATTTAAACTTAACCCAACCCAAAAAGTAAGTTATACCCATTAATTACCTGAAATAAATTTTCTTCATGGATTCCCTGGCCAGCTATTTCTGGGAACATTTTAGACTGTGAAACCTGGACTCATTAAGAGTCTTTTCCAAAGGTGTTTAAGAATAGGTCCTAGGTGGGCACAGTGGCACATGCCTGTAATCCCAGAAACTCTGGAGGCTGAGGCAGGAGGATCATTAGGCCAGCCGTCTCAAAATAAACAGAAAAAAGAAAAAGAACTACAGGCATAGCTCAGTAGTAGAGCATCCCTGAGTTAAATCCCAAATACCAAAAAAAAAAAAAAAAAAAAAAAAGAATAGATTCACACTTTGAGATGGTAATATGTATCAAGGGGTGGGAGAGAAAGGGAGGGGACATGGGAGTAGAAAAGATGGTGGAATGAGCTGGACATTATTACCCTAAGTACCTGTATGAAGACATGAATGGTGTGAATATACTTTGTGTATAGCCAGAGATGTGAAAAATTGTATTCTATATGTGTAATATAAATTGTAAAGCATTTTGCTGTTATATATAACAAATTAGAATAAAAAATAAATTTAAAAAAGAAAAAAATTACAAATGCTCATACCCTTTGACCTTGTAAGTCCATGTTCGGGAATTTCCTCAATAGATACATTTGCTCACAGTGGAAATGAAATACACACTGTTGATAAAAGGAAAAGATTGAAAAAGATATGATATCCCCATAGAACAAAAATAACATCTAGTCATTTTTTTTAATGAGGAAACTTTTTATGGACCATGATGCAAAGATCTCCAAACTATATTGTTAAGTGAATAAAAAAGGTGTAGAGCAGTATGTAGAATATGCTTCTATTTTCATAGAATAGAGTTAAAATAATATATCTACTATATAAATATATTAAAACACTTTTGATGAATAAAAATAAATCTATTTGTGTATTCATAAGATAATCCTGGAAGAATTCAAAAGAAACTCAGTGACAGAGTAAGAAGGTGAGGGAATTGGGAAATTAGATATATGGAATACATATTTTTATACTTTTAAAATTTTAGACCATGTGAATATATTGTCTCTTTAAAAAGAAGGGAGGGGGGCTGGAGGTGTAGCTCGGTGGTAGACAGTTTGCTTAGCATGCGTGAGGCCCTGGGTTCAATCCTCAGTACCCAGTTAAAAAATTAGTAAATAAAAAGGAATGAAGAAAGAGAGAAAAGGAAGGAGGGAGGGAGGGAGAGAGGGGAGGAGGGAAGAAGAAGGCCTCCTCACCATGCAGCCACATCCTGCCTCGGCTACAATGACCCCTGAGGTTGCTGCTCCTGTTACCGCTGTTGACCGGTGACGAGTTCTTGCTTCCCCAATGTTGAAGAATAACACCAAAGAAGCACGCCGAGGCAAGGTTAGAGTAGAAATTAGAAGTTTATTAAAGGACAGCAGAAAAGACTTCTCCCGGAGGAAGAAGGGGACCCAAGAGGTGGAATCCGTGGAAGGGATGTTGTCTCCCCTTTTTATAGTTCTTTCAGTGATGGAATGTAGGTGGGAAGGCCCGAGGGGTGGGACACAGGTGGGCTGAAGAAGTAATCTGGTCAGGAAGGACTTCTGAGTCAGCACCTTTTTGCTGGGGGCTGTTCATTAACATTTCTTTGAGGTGGACTTTGGCCTAGGGCCTTTTCGGGACTTCATTAACATTCCATGAGTTGTCCTGTGTTTTCCCTGAGTCATTCTCCGCACGGCCTCCATTTTAGATTTCACTGATATTAGACCCATATTAGACCCGATTTACCTAACTACACTGACTACCTAACTTTAAATCTGGCTTCATTCCCCCCTCTAAGTTGGGAACTCCTTACTGCTGTAAGGAAGGGGGGCGAAGAAGATCTTTCTGGCTTCTTCAGGCTGAAAAGGGACGGTGTGGGGCAAGCAGTTTGGAGTCCCCCTTTAAAATCGGGTCTATCGAGTGGTCCATGATAGGAGTCTGATTGAGAAGTAATAGGCTGGAGGGCCATTTGAGTGATGGACGGTCTATAAGAGAAACAAGAATTCATTAGTACTGGAACCATATTGATGCAGCAATAAATGCCATAGCACAGGAATATGTCAATGAGTATGATGGCAAAGACAAAGACTAACAATGTTTTCCACCAGGAAGTACCAAGAACCAGGACCTAAGATATTGTTTCCATGACAAAGTTGCTGAGGACACGGCTTCTATCTGAGCATGTAAATCTTTAAGGACATTTGTCACATTGCCAGAAATCTCAGGGATGTAAACACAACATTTAACTTTTAGGGTTACAGATGTCCTTTTCCTTAAGATACAGTTTAATAATTTAATGTCATCTGATCTTGAAAAATCCTTTTACTAGTATGACCTCTGTGTCTAATAGAGAAATCTTTAATTCTGTTACTTAGAACTGGATAACCATACTTGCAAACACTAAGCCTACCTGTGTAGGTTAGAAATAAAGGCCTTTAAACTAAAAACTACTCTGGCAGTTCCTTTTGATAGTTATCAGGCATTCCTGTCTGAGAACCTCTTTTGTAGCCTCCAGTTTACTTATTTTTGGAAGTTACATTTAACTATTATTATTATTTAAAATGTCCAGGAACAGCTGTGCTTTGGCTTTGACTGTCTTTGCTAAGTGTTTAAGATGAAGCAAGTCAAACTGACTTTTGTTTCTATCTATTGTTAACAGTCAGCTGAGTTTCCCTGGGAGTCCTCGGGAACTTCACAGCAGCTTCTCAGTTCAGCTAGTGCCATTTGCGCTGCTAGTGCCATTTGCGCTAGGATGGGTCCAGGTCTTGCTTGACCATGTGGTTTCCCTTGGAAGCATCAGGGATGTCTCCCTTTTCTGATGACCCTCCTCTTCACAGCAAATGCACTGATTGGCTTTCTGTCCTCCACTGGTCTCATTAATCTCCCTGATCAGGAGGTTATGTGGCCTAGAGTTGCAAAGCTCTTTGGAGAAGTCCCCTATTCCCTGATTCAGACTGACTCAGAGGGCAAGAGCCAAATATTGGTTTTCTTGGCCCTTTAAATTTAACTTTAATTTTAAAACTTAATCTTAAACATCCAGCAAATAAGTTAACAGCCTTATATTAAGAGCACTGGGCTTTAATGTCTATCTCTCTATCCTGTAGGTGATAACTCCTTATCTTATGTTGACCCAGGTTGTGTTCTTAAAGCAGTACCTCTTTAAAACATTAACAGGCAATCCTAAATCATTTATAAGAAAACTACAAAATAAAATTATCAAGAGTAAAAACATTTAGCTTATATAATAGCTACCTTGAATTCTGGCAGGGTTATACATCATAATTCCCTGTTTGAGATCCTGGTAATCGTGACAAAAACCAACTTTTGGACACAACTTTAAATGTACTGAAATCTGGCTTACTTCTTCCATAGTCACTTTCAAATGTAGTGAGATGGGACAGAGCCTTATCTCAAGTAAGGCAGGGCTCTTCATAAATCTTAAGTACTGTAGTTCTGAAACTGATCACTGATCTTTGCTTTTCAAACATCATTTTACAAAGCCTACATAAATTGTTGTGAACTTGAGCAAACACAACATAATATCACATCTAAAACATGAATTAAAGAAAGGCTGAAAGCTTTTAACCTTTTGTAGAAAAGTAGTAATGTACTTTTGTGTTTTGCAATAAAACCTTCACACAGATTAGGCTCTCATTAACTTAAAAATACATTTAAATTGTATCTCAGTGTAAAAAGTAACATAGAACTTTACATATCTTATTGATAACAAGTCCAGTTATAGAACACAAATGATATAAATAAATCTCCAACATGTTTTTCTTTTTAAGCCTAAAATTACCATACAACTTTAGAACACCAGCTTGATATAATGCTCTTTTAAAACTTCTACCTTACAGACTTGTATACCTGGAAGATATGGACACATTAACACCACAATTACATTGATGTTTTTATATTAATCAAGTTTAGCTTTTTAAAGAAATAACATAGCACAATTCTCTAAAACAACAGCACTTGTTTGACCAGCTGTTTAATTTCTTGAAGATTACTTGCTCAAAAACCTACACTTATAAGCAACTTACACAGACCTTTTTTATATCATTTACTTAAACCCTCTTAATTACTTAATCATATAGACTCTTATCCAGAAACACATTTTCCCTCTATTAAATCCATATCTAGAACCTTCTAGTTTCTCTTTTTTATCTGTTAACCTCCTTCTGTTCACATTTTGAAACAATACTTGTAAATTTTTGAATTTAAGCAGATTTAACATTTTATTAGGGCCTTTTTGAACATCTAGAAAAACTTATAAGCTTAATTTAAGACCTCTTTTTTATCTATTTGCCAAATTTAAATTGAACCATTTGAATCACGTGAATCAAAGATATTTGGATCCATTTTTTAATTTTTTATGAGCGCTCCTCATCTGTCAATTGTCATATCACTGCATGATATATGGACATACACACATACAGACATACCAACATACAACATGTAACACAAGTGTAACACAACACAATAGTAAAGGCCTTGTAGCTTTCTCAGGTGAAATCTCATTGCAATGTTTAAAAAAAACTCCAGTTGATCAAAAATAGAACTTATCAGAAAAACATTAACTTGTCTGTAGGATCAAAATCACGAGCTCAAAAAAATACAGAATCTAAGAAAAAAGCAAAAGTCCTAGAAAAAATTGACCGGCCAGTAATTAGTAAATGCCATACAACTTACTCTTTGGTTTAATCTAGTTTGAGTTCCCATAAAAAGACACTTTACTCTTTTTTCTTGGGCCTCAGATCTGTCTCATACTGAGTGCTCCAGGCTTCTTCTATTTGCATATCAACTTAAGTCCTGGCTGAGGTCTGGAAGGAACTGGGAAAACTGGAATTCTGAGCAGAAACCTCATGCCTAAGGCATTTTAACCATAAGTCACAATTTTCGGGTTTGGATGTTGAAAATTATGATACAAGTTTAAGATACAATTTACAAATTTTCATACCTTTACATTTTCCTACACTAGAAAAACCTGCTCACACAAAACTGAAAATAGGATGTTTCTTGATGATATAAAAGCCACCATCAGAAGAAATTCCTTCAGGATCATTAAGCTACTTCCTTTGTTCTGAAGTTTCTAAAGTAGTATTAAGTTACATTAAATCACCTGAAAAAAATCTTAAAATAGAACCACACACTACCATGTATATCCAAAATTAAGCTTTAAAAATTTAAGACTGTTGCTATGTTATTTCAATAAGCTAGACCAACATTTTTCCTAAATCTTACACACTGAGGGGAACAGATACCATATCATAATTTACTATCCTTGCCCAAGTTAATGCACTGGTACACCTAGTGAAATCTCAGGCTACCCAGTTCAAAATAAAACTAAATGATTGGGAGTTACTTGCCAACTTGGAAGTAGAGTTCTTTTAATTTTCTATCCTAAGTATTTAAGTTCTCCAGCATGAATTATCTGAAATCAAAAACTAAACAATTACCTAACCCCAACTTTTAACTGCAAGATTATGCAATGCTTCAAATTCATTTAGATACCAGGTTGTTACAATAAAAAATCATCTTTTAGACACACATTGAGCCAAGATCATCTCCAAGAAACAATCTATAATAACCTTTAAAATAGAGAGACCAGATAAGAGAAAAATCTCTCCAGGTTTTTTACTTCCATTTAATTATGACTCCTATCAGTGGCACCATAGATTTCCCCATAAGTGGACCAGATGTTTTCACAGAGGGGCAACTATAGGTGTAAAATCAAGGGTCTCAGCGACTGACTTTACTGCATTCAGTGTCCCTTCTTTTTAAGTGGACAGAGATGGAGCAATCCTTACAGTGCAGGGAAGAATGAGGAAATTCCCCAAAGCGAAAATGGCTCTGGCAGCTGCTGGGAGTCCCTCAGTTTCCCTTTTACTTACAGGATTAGCTCCTTTGGATAGATCCAATCCCAGGCAATCTGGCATATCTCCTAATTTTCCACTAGAGTCAGTTTTTATCTGCCTTAGGTCTTGAAGGGGGAAGGGGGTATGTACTTTGATCGGCCCAAATTTTTCTCTTGATTCTTTTTACTCAGTGAGTCCAAGATTTTCTCTCTTCATGGCAGATATCATAGCTAAGTCTACTTTACACTGTTGGCATAATTTAGGATTTTCCCTTAGAGCAAAGAAAATCTGAACATACAGCACCTCACACTATTTCCTTTTTGTAAATTTTATCAAACTGTAAAATTGTATTAAATTGATATTTCCCTCTGGTGGCCAGGTTTCTCCATCAGAGAGTTTGTATTGAGGCCAGGCCAAGAAAATGAGGCACTTTTTCTTGATTGTCTGAGGATCAAATTTATCCCAATTTTTCAATACGCAGGCTAGTGGTGCACCTGGCGTATTGGAGAGAGAGAAGCTCCCGTCTGAGTGAGAAGGAAAACAGGACTCAGGCGCCCACGCCGCGCCAGAGAAAACTGTTCTCATTAGGGACGTCTCCCTAAGTTTGAGCTTCCTAAACGGTCCAGAAAACCCGTCTCTCACCTTGCTTTGCCAAGGGGTTTCTGGTCCCTTTTAGCAAAGTGCTAGGGTCTCAGTTTGCCCTGTGCCAGAGACCCTGGGAGGATTCAGACTTAAGGGCATTACTGCTTATCCTCCCGGCCACTAAAAACCCATTGCAAAAGAGAAACGTGCTCTTTTGTTGCCTTTGCTCTGTAGACTGAAGGAGCCGCCTAAGTGTTAAGGCATATCTACTGGCTGTAAGGTAGCAGATTACCAGAGGAGTTGATTCTAAAAATGCCTCTCTAGCAGCTTAAGGAACACAACACATTTTAAACATTGGGGCGGTAAAACAGACTAGTGAAATTTACCTATGCATCTTAGAGAACCTGGGCAGATTTTACTAATTATCTCATGCCTTTCTCAGTCCTACAACCTGAATTGCTAACATTTCTGACCTGCGAAGGAAGGGGAGCATCCAGGAGGAATGGATGCGAGGTTGGGAGTGTTGCATGGCCCATATGGAGGCAAATGTGATTGGGGCTTTCCCTCAGTGCCATTCATCTACCGATCACCCTAGATACCCCTGAGGGCTGTCGGAAGGGGGCTCAAGAGAAAGGAACCTTAGGAATCATCTGAGTGTAGCCCAGACCGGAATTCCGCAGTTGTTCCAAACTCCTTCCTCCACCTCCACGCATCCGAGGCAGATCGGGATTCGGGACACTGTGTACTTACGCCAATTGCTCTCCAGGCCCAGACAGAAAAGTTGGAAGCGGCTTTGGCAGAACCCAACATGCCTGCTCTGTATTGAACAGGTGATTGAGAGCTTCCTAGGCCGGGAAACCTCTCACCCGAGTCTTGAAGAGTGGCGGCTGCACTAATTGCGTTTAAGTAGCCGTCGGGTGCCCACCTTACCCTCCAGAAAGAAAGAGAGAGAAAGATGCACCTCAAACAGACATGGGGTGCGTGCACTTACCTCGGTGTAGAATCTCGGTGGGACCTCCAATATGTTACCGCTGTTGACCGGTGACGAGTTCTTGCTTCCCCAATGTTGAAGAATAACACCAAAGAAGCACGCCGAGGCAAGGTCAGAGTAGAAATTAGAAGTTTATTAAAGGACAGCAGAAAAGACTTCTCCCGGAGGAAGAAGGGGACCCAAGAGGTGGAATCCGTGGAAGGGATGTTGTCTCCCCTTTTTATAGTTCTTTCAGTGATGGAATGTAGGTGGGAAGGCCCGAAGGACTTCTGAGTCAGCACCTTTCTGCTGGGGGCTGTTCATTAACATTTCTTTGAGGTGGACTTTGGCCTAGGGCCTTTTCGGGACTTCATTAACATTCCATGAGTTGTCCTGTGTTTTCCCTGAGTCATTCTCCGCACGGCCTCCATTTTAGATTTCACTGATATTAGACCCATATTAGACCCGATTTACCTAACAACACTGACTACCTAACTTTAAATCTGGCTTCACTCCCAGGGCCCTACCTGTCCTCTGCTTGCAACTCTGCTGACACTGTGAGTGTGACTGGTGCAGGGGGCACTGCTCTTCTCTTGGTTTCTATGGCACAAGTGTGAGATGAAAACCTTCCCCTTGGTTTCCCCTATTCTAGTAGAAACCAGCTTATAATGTGTAAATAGCGATGACTGATGACTCAAGAACAAAGAAAGGAAAGAATAATAACAGATGCTAACTTCCAATGACTGTACAAACTCAGATCCTCTCCCAAGATCCCCCACTGACCTATCTCCTGCTATGTTCCAGGCCTGGCGCAGTAGCAGGAGTCAATATTCATCACCACCAGGAGCTCTCCAGGAACGTTCCCACTGTAGAGTCCAAGCCAAACAGGCCCCAGGCTCTGGAGAGAGAAAGAAGTGTTCCCTTACTTCAGTCATGAGGTAGCTCCTCAGACCTTATTTATAGCCACAGGACTGAACTCTCTCCAGGATGATTAGCAATAGGCATATCTATTCCCTTTGAGAAGCATCTTCTGCATGCCCACAGGGTGTATTTTGGCCTGTGGTCCTCAAAAAATAATCGGACACAAATGCATTCATCATGTCCAGTCAGTAAACATTTAGATAACAAAATCAAATTAAAATATGTGATCTGGAATATCAGTTGCTGACCCAGGGGGGAAATGTGCCAAACTAAGTCCAGTTTCTTTTGGTCTCTCATGGAGGGATCTGGGATCCAGACTTTCCCAGCAGCAGCTTATTAAAATAAAGAAACAATATTAGACAAACAGATATTAGACAAACTTTTGGAGAAAGGAGAAACATAGCGGTACCAAGAGCCTGGGATGAGATCATCATGGCTATTGAGCACTATATATAGCTCTGAGTTTCACGGCTGCAAGAAAGAGTGATTATGGATTGTGCAATTGTCCTTGTTTGGTGAGAGGATATTTGTCCAAAGATACAAACTTGTGATTCAAGAAGAAATTCATCATAGATTCTTAGATAAGGGATATGAGCAAAAGCCCAAACAGTGTCTTCACTGGTGGTATAGCAAAGACTCCAGGTAAAACCCAGCTATGCCTGAGGGGCCGATTCCAGAACTCAACAGGAAGGTGAATAAAAACACCTGAGGAAGATGTCAGCATCAGAAGGGAGGATAGCAAGGACAACCCAGTGTCCCTTACAGAGATCATTGGCTGTCCCAGACCAACAGATTTGAATGTCACATGAAGAGTTACACCATGTGTGAACCTGCAGTAGACACTCTGTATAGCCTCCAAAAATTCCATACTGACAGAATCAGGATTTTGTATGATCTGTATGGATTTTGTATGAAGCTGTATGCTTCTCCCTCAGGCAGCCATGAGCATCAGGGGAAGCAGACCAACAGGAGACTTGACTGAGGAAGTCTAGAGTTAATCTTTTCACCTTGCCCATGATTAGTCCAGGAATAGACAAGTCTGGAGGAGAATTCTGGGAAGTTTCTTCATTTCAAAGAAAGAACAAGGCGAGATTCTCTCTGTTCTTCTTGTAGATTTTGTGTGATACCTGGAACTCTTACAGTCATCTTGCAGCTTGGGAATGACATCAACACCAAAAATAGCATATAGAGAGTTGGAAGAATCTGGATTCCCTCTCTATCAGTACTGGGGATTGAATCTAGGAGGACTCTACCACTGAGCTACATTCCCAGCCCTTTTATCTCCTTTTATTTTAATATTTTGGAACAGGATCTCTTGCTACATTGCCCAGCCTGGCCTGGACCTTGTAATCCTCCTGCTTCAGCCTTCTGAGTCAATGGGATTACGGGCATGTACCACTGCACCTGTGAAATCTGAATTTCAGGGGGGTGTTGGGGGGGTGCTGGGGATAGAACCCTGGGTCTTGAACACACTAAGCAAGCACTCTACCAACTGAACTATATCCCCAGCCATGCAGAACCTGAATTCTTTTTTTAAACATTTACATTTTTCATACCTTTATTTATTTTTATATGGTGCTGAGACTCAAACCCAGCCTCACATGTGCTAGGCAAGTGCCAGAACCTGAATTATTGATGACATTGTCTAGTTGCTGAATCAACAAATCTACCCTACACCTAACCTTCCTCTTATGTAGAACATTCTTTAAACCAAATTTCAGATGGGGGTTTGATCACTTGCACCTAAAAGCACACACTCTACAAATATAATTTTTTGGAATATAACTCTTTATTAGGTGCTGAGGGAAGTAGTTTTAAATGATTACACATTTCTATTCCCATAGGGCTTAGCTTACGTATAGTGGAAGAGGGCTGACCATTAAACAATTGATTTCACAATTAATTATTTAATCATAATAGTATAAAGAGCAACGAAGGAGAAAGTGCATAAGAGAGGATCTGATCTTGTCTGAGAGTGGCAGATTCTTTCTCAGTCTCTCTTAACTGGGCTTTTAAATTTCAACTGTGCTTCTTGTAAGAAGTCAATTTGTATTCAGTTCCAAATTTTACTTCTTGGCAAGGCCTTGTGACATCCATTTGATGACTAAAGATAGGCTTTAAATATAAGACCCATAGGCACCAAAGCTGTCAAGCTACTTTGAGAACTGTAGAGCCTGAATCGCTTTCCTTCTTGATGGAAGGAGTCCAACCTGTGATTCGCCTAGGATGAGCAAATCCCACTTCACTAATTGGCAAAGCCAAAGAAATCCTGGGAAATGAGACAACCTGGGAAATGAAGAGCTGGGGACAGAGTTTAGGGACTGTTCACAGCAGTGTAGCCAAGTACCAAATACATTACAAATAAGTACTATATTAGTCATCAATTTGTGGACTTCAAATGACAAGATAGCAAAATCAAGGTCTTCCCCCACCCCCGGCTTTTTTTTTTTTTCTTGTACCAGGAATTGAACCAAGGGGAGCTTAACCACTGAGCCACAGCCACAGCCCTTTTTATTTTTTATTTTGAAACAGAGTCTAAGTTGCTTAGGATCTCACAAAGTTGCTGAGGCTGGCCTGGAATTTGTGATCCTCTTGCCTCAGACTCAGAGTAGCTGGGATTACAGGTGTTTTAGTGAGTTTTTTCGCTGCTGTGACTAAAGAACCTGACCACCACAATTGTAGAGGAGAAAGTTTATTCAGGGGCTCACGGTTTCAGAGGTTTCAGTCCACAGGCAGCAGGTTCCATTCCTCGGGGTTCAAGGTGGGACAGGACATCATGGAGGAAGAGTGTGGCAAAAGGAAGCAGCTCACATGATGATCCGGAAGCAGAGAGAGAGAGACTCCACCCTCTAAATACGAAATATATGCTCCATAGCCATGCCCCCAATGAACTGCTTCCTCCAGCCACCACCCACCTGCCTCCAGTTACCACTCAGTTAATCCCCTAAGGGATTAATGCACTGATTAGGTTAAGGCTATGGCCCAATCATTTCTCCTCTGAACCTTCTTACAACCTCTCATGCTTTTGGAGGACACCTCACATTTAAACAATAACAACAGGCATGTGACACCCCGCTTGGCTTTCCTCTCCTTCTTTACCCAGAAATCAGCCTATACTAACAAGGACACTAATAAAAATGCAAACTCCATCTTTGAAGGCACAGGGAGAAATCTGGAATACAGGAAGCAAGTAAGAAAACTGTCTTGAGAAAATGGAAGAAGGTCAAGCTGTAGTGACAGATATGTCTAGTGCCCAATTTATATCTCCTCAGCCCACCTTGGACTTTGGCTACAACTCAAATACAATTGTACTGACAGCATCTTGCTTCAAGCATATAGCCCATACCTTTTCTCTTTTTGTCTTGGATCTTCTTCGATATTATGAAAACTCTGGCTCATGTGCAAGAGAAAAATGCATTTATTGCCACTGGGATTAGTCTCAACTAAAGGGGATCATAGGAAGAGTGGATGAAAATCTCCAGTGTACAGTGCTTTGGCAAGGAAAAAAATTTTTTTTTTATTCTAAGAATTGAGCCCATGTTTTCATATATGCTAAGCATGCTCTCTACAATTGAGCTACAACCTCCTAGCATCCCCCCAATTATTACTTTCTATTTTGGTTTTGATAGTGAGGATTAAACCCAGGAGTGCTTTACCTCTAAGCTACATCCCATTCCTTTGATTTTTATTATTTTTATTTCATTTATTTTGAGACAGAGTCTCACTAAGTTGCCGAGGGTCTCACTAACTTACTGAGTCTGGTCTCAAACTTTCAATCCTCATATTTCAGCTTCCCCAGGTGCTGGGATTACAGGCACATTCCACCACACCCAGCCTCTCCGATTGTTTTTGAGATGAGATCTCCAATATGTTGCTAAGTCTGGCCTCACACTCCTGGGCTGCAGCCATCCTCTGACCTTGGACTCCCAAGTAGCCGGGTGTACAGGCGCACACCAGCATACCAGGCTCTAGAAGACAATTCTGAGGCTTGCTTTACACTGTTTAGCCCCCACTGCCACAGTGACAGCCTTAATAACGCACCCTTATATTGCCCTTTCCTTCTTTCATTGGCTTGCTTTTCTCTACTTCTTTAACCCTACTTCTGAGATCTTCTCCCAAATAACAGCTTCACCTAAATTCTCTCAGATTTTTACTTTCAGGTGAAACCAAATTAGTGTGGAGATATTGGAGGAAGAGTGTGGCAAAAAGCAAGTCAATTTTCCTGCAGTACACTGGACAGGCTCAGGATTTGAAAGTACCAGATTTCCTTGGAAGGATGCTGCAAGAGCCTCCAGTGAAAAAGCCCTTAGGCTAGGAATGGAGGTATCTATATCAATGGAATACTTGCCTAGCATGCTTGAGGCCATGGGCTTTTGTGTGTGTGTGTGTGTGTGTGTGTGTGTGTGTGTGTGTATGGGAGGGGGGAACAGTACTAGGAATTGAACCCAGGGCCTTGCACTTACTAGGCAGGTGTTCTACCACTGAGTTACATCCCCAGCCCTTATTATTTTTCATTTTGATACAAGGGCTTATTAAGTTACCCGGCCTGGCCTCAAGCTTATGATTCTCCTACAGCTATGGCATGCATTAGATCTCCAGCATCACCATGAAAAAAAAAAAGAAAGAAAGAAAAGAAAAGAAAGGTCAGCCCTCTCCCTAAGCAAGCAACAAAGAATCCTTGGAGTCAGTAAGTCTGGCCTATGCACATATTACAATCAGTGTTTTAGTGATTTACTTTTTTTCTTCTTCTAAAAGATTGCCAATTAAAAAAAATCAAACCTATTTTTAAAAACATCACAAAACAGTACAAAGAACTGTTCTCATCTTTTTGAGAGTAAGATACTGACATGATTACCCATCTCCATAGACTACTTTGTGTGTATTTCCAAAGCACAAGGGCATTCTCTTGCATAACCACTACAATACAACCATCAAAATCAGAAAATTGATCTCCACACGTTATAATCATCTAATCTTCAGACTTCATGCAAGTTTCACCAATTATCCTGATGAGGTCTTTTTCAGCCAAGGAGCCAGTTGTGCATCACATGTTGCTTTTAGTTGCAACATCTCTGTAGTCTCCTTTAATCTGATACAGTTCTTCAGTCTTTTCTTGACATCTATAACCTTGACACATTTGACTATTACAGTTGTAGTTATTTTATAGATGTCTCTCAATTTAGGTTTGTCTAATGTTTTCTCATAATGAGATTCAGGTTATGAATTTCAGAACCCATGTTTTATTCTCACTGCCTCCTATCAGGTGGGACATGGTTTTAATTTGCACCATTACTAATTATGTCCACTTTGATCACTTGATTAAGATGATATCTCTCAGATTTCTCTACTAAAAACTTACTCTCTTCCTCCTTTGTAATTAATAAGTACTATGTGGCAAATGTTTTGAAGCCATAAATAAACCTCTCTTCATTTAACTTCCAACTTATTTATATCCTATTTTATTCAGTAATGTATTAGTTTGAATTTTCCATAGAAGCAGAACACACACACACACACACGTTTTTTTTTTTTTTTTCTTATTGGATATATGACACATGCCTGCAAGCTCAGCTACTTGGGAGGTGAGGCAGGAGGACCACAAGTTCAAGGCTACCCTCAGCCATTTAAAAAAAAACTCTCTCAAAATAAAATTATTTATATAATCATGGCATATATGATTTATTTTAAGGAATTTGCCCACATAAGTATGGAGGCTGCAAAGTCCCAATTCATGCATTTGACAAACTAAAGGCCCAACAGAGCTGATGGTATAAGTACTAGTCCAAGTCCAGTCCAAATGATATCAAAATAGTCAGAATGAATTCTATCTTACCAAGCCTTTTGTTCTATACAAGATTTGAACAGACTGGATGAACTGTCTTCACACTGGGGAAAGCAATCTTATTTACTCAGTCTGCCAATACAATATTAATGTCATCCAGAAACCCTCTCATAGATATACCCATACTACTAGTAACCAAATTTCAGGGCACCCTGTATCCCAGTCAGGTTAACACAGAAAATTAATTATCACAAGTGGATTGTAATCCATTATTACCATTGTTTGTTTTGATGTGCAAATTATTTTAGATTTGGACAGAGGAAGTCCTCACAAGTTGGCTTCTATGTGCTCTTGACATGTCCCTATCAATTTTGGAGCCCTCTTTTACTTTCTGGGGCAAAAAGATATAATTCCAGGCTCATCCTGCAGTTTCCCTGACTGAGACCCCATCCAGCATTTCTCCAGGAAGCTCTGGCTTCTTTAGTGAAGAATAATTTTTAGAAACCAAGGACTCAGTGTTAGCTATTTGAGATAACAGTTTCCACACTCTAAGAACGGCAAGAACTAGGAAATATATCTATATACATCCATGGGAAGTACAAGTATGTGTGTTTGTGTTTGTGTATACACTCACATACAGATACTTATATTTATTTCTAAATCTACCAATACATACTGAAATACATATTTCCACCAGTACTTTACTAATCCAATTCTGGAAGATTAAATCTAGTTTTCGTCCTTTTACATTTTTAACTTTATCATCTGACAGTAAAAAACCTTATGGATAACTAGGATATTTTGTTAGTGGACAAAGGAAGTTACAAATTAGTATATATATTACAAGCTCCCCCTTTTTAAAGCTAATAAATGCATTAAAAATGTCTAGAGGAACTCAATCCACTTTCTCACACTGCTTTCTCCTACCCACAATGCTGAGTTTATGAGAGCTTTTCAGTTTCTTTATTATATCTATAGTTACGGTATTGTAAGTTTTTTGACCCAGAGCAAGAGTCACTTTTTTTGTTTTGTTTTCAGCAAGGTGGGAGGGATCAAATCCAGAGCCTTATGCATGCTAGGCAAGCACTCTACCTCTTAGCTAAGTCCTGTCCCCTTAATAGAATATTTATAACTCTTTTCCTATCACTCTATGATTGATACTATAGTTGAAAAAACACACACTAAATATCTCACCTCCTAAAAAGAATGGCTTACATTGGGTGTTGGGTAGGGTGGGGTAGAACTTCTCCTACTCATCAATCTTCTCTTGGGTGCAGACTACCAAGAGGGTGAATATTGGTCCTGCTGTCATCAGCTACCACCTCTCTATCACCATTACCTTCCCTTCTGAAATATATTAAAATACAAGGAAGAGAGATAGGGGAGACTTCTTGAGGGCAGTGAACTTGGTTTGTTCATAGTGAATCGGTGCATTTTTCTCTACCTGAATTCTAGGACTGGGAGTGGGAAAAATCATTTGTAGAAATTAGGATGAGACCATAATTAGGAGGAGACCATAATTCTATTCCACAGCCTGAAATCTGCTCAAGGCAGTGGATTACCAAACTATCTCATGTCTAACTTAGGATAGAAAAAAACTGGAGGGATATGACCTTTCCTTTCTTCCCACTTGACTAAAAAATTTTGGCTTCAAGCAGAAAAAGACTGTGCTAGAGTCTCTGATGTGCTCCACTCAGAGAACTCCTGTCAACTGTATGCATTCTAATCAAATTGAGAAACTCTGACTGAGAATAATGTAGATAGCATTCAAAAGCAGAAAACAAAACAAAAAACTCACCTTTTTGGTGATACCAGTTAAACTGAGCCAAATGAATCAGCTGATGAACTCCAGAATCAAGCATATTTACCATCCAATCAAGATAGCATTAGATCCTGCAGCCTCCCGATATGGGGCCTCCTCAGGTAAGACTTAAAATCAAGAGGAGCAGAGCCCACTGGCCTGCATCTGTAGTCTCATATACTCCAGAGACTGAGGCAGGAAGATTGCTTATGCCCAGAAGATCAAGGTCAGACTAGTCAACAGAGCAAGACCCCTCTCAAACTGTTAATCCCAGATACTGGCGGGCAAGGCTGAAATAGAAGGATCACAAATTCCAGCCCAGTCTGGCCAACTTAGCAAGATTTTGTCTCAAAATAAAATTTAAAAGTGTGGGGCTGTAGCTCAGTGGTAGAGTGCTTAACTAACATGTTCAAGGACCTATGTTTAAACCCCAGTAATGTAGAAAACAAACAAACTAAACTAAACAACAATGAAAAACCAACAAGGAAGAGCAGAGAATTCTTGTTCCCTGTGGGCAGGCTCTATTTCAAGAACAAAAAGAAAAGAAATTTAAAAGGAGGTGCATAGTCAAACACAGGTGCACAGCCTATAATCCCAATTACTGAGGAGGCTGAGGCAGGAAAAATCGTAAGATCAAGGCCAGCCTGAGTAAATTAGAAAAAAAAAATCTGTCAAAAAAAAAAAAAAAAAGAGGGGTGGTACGTAGCTCAGTGGTAAAATACCGCAGGGTTCAATCTCCAGGCTCTTTCTCTCTCTCTCTCTCTCTCTCTCTCTCTCTCTCTCTCTCTCTCACACACACACACACACACGCACACACACACAAAGTAAACAATACAAATGTCCACTAACTGATGAATGGATAGATAAAAATGTGGCATATCCATACCAAAAAATATTATTTGGTAATCAAAAGGAATGAAATACTGATACATGCTATGACATGAGTTAACCTTGAAACATTCCATTAAGTAAAAGAGGTAGAACACTTCTATTTCTATCACTAGCTCATCTATGTATCTGTGTATCTATGTATCTATTTGTACAGAGGCCAACATAGTGGATGAACAAAAAATATCTGCAATACAGAGTGTAAAGTTCTACTTCGATGATAAACCCTGAAAGCTTCAGAACAAACTGGAGGCATAGAATCACTCAGAGTCAGTGATGTTTTAGGTCAGTTTTGATGGATAAGTAAGAATCAGCTAAACAGTAAGGATGGAAAAAAAAAAAAAAGCATTCCTCATAAAGCAAACAGCAGGCAGTGAATGCAAAGATAAAAACCTTATATCTAAGAAATATTTATGGAAGGCTGGGGATAGAGTGCTTGCTATCATGTGGAAGGCCCTGGGTTTCATCCCTAGTACTGCCTCTGCCCCACCCCCTCCAAAAAAAAATTACCAGGCTTGGAGTATAGCTCAGTAGTAGGGCACTAATGTCCTGGGTTTGATCTCTAAAACCATAAAAGAAAGGAGAAGGAAATAAAGGAAGGAAAAGAAAAAGAGGAAGATTGATTGATTTAGCAAGTACATACTATGTGCTAGACACAGTGGTGAGTTCTAGCATTCTATATTGAAAAAGATTGAGGGAAAAACTCTTGGGCCAGACGTCCACCATGGACCAGTTAGTCAATGGTGGGGACAAGGAAGAGGGAGTTGCAGCAGCAACCTGGCTTCTGGAAGTAAATTCTGGGGGTAAGGCACACAGTTTCTATATACCTCCATAGGTGTCCCACTGAGACTATGAGGGTAAGGGCTGCATGTCCCAGGCTCTGTGGGGATCTGTGCAGTGTTGACAGCTTTTCCTGGGTCTCCTTCAGGCTATCAGATTACACACTGCTTACCATCAAAAGGTGTGACTGTACTCTTTGATCCTGATTGCAATTGTGCCACCAAGAGATGGAAAGTGAGTGACTAGCCAGGACAAAAAGGTATTTTGAGTCTGAAGGAAACAGGGATTATGAGGATGCAACCAGCCCCTAGAAGTCTGGCTTGGGGACAATTGGTCCAGCTCAATTTTGCCTCAGAGTCATTTCCATGAGATTATCATACTGAGGCACTAATAAGGTGAGCCTAGAGACAGTATTTTGCATAATTCCCAAGAACTAAGTAGATTCCAGGATGGATCCCCTCATATAGTCTAAGAACAATAAAGGCATTTGGATTAATATGTCATTATAGTAAGAGTAGAGATCAAGGGACACCTGGTGACTCCTGTTTAGGGATTATCCGGAAGGATCCTTTGGAATGGCCCAGGAGAAAGAAAGAACTCCAACTCTTGGAGTTTTGCTTCAAAATTGAACTATATCTAGGACAGACAGTGTAACTATTGCACCTTCCTGTCTCTGGGCTCCTTCCTTCAGTCTACAGACATGCTCAAGCACCATTCGGCATTTATAAAATTCTACCTCACGTACCTCAGTCATTTCATCATCTCTCTACCCTCTTCACCGTCAGACTTCTAGAAAGAGGTATCATGTGAGCTGTGTTCACTGTGTTACCTCAAAGTCATTAAAGCTGAAGCCAATCCTTATCTTCCTTGGCATCTGGTCTGTTCTCTATGGAAATCCTCTCCTGATGCTCTGTATCTCTGTGATTTCTCTGAATTCAACTTTTCCACAGAATTCTCATGAATACCTCATTCCTTAAATACTGTTCACTCAGGGATCCATCCTTGACACCCCTCCCTCCTTGCTGTGGGTGATCTCATTCATTCCTTTGGCTTTAACCAATCTCTCCTAGGCTGACAACTCCCAGCTCCGTATCTCACTCCTGAGCTTCCAGCCTTCATATTGTCCAACAATTTGGATATGCCATGGTCCCCAAAATCAATAGTTACCCAATTGAGCCAATCATCAGTACCTTCAAATTTGCTTCTGTGATGATCTTCAATTTCATTAGTATCAAAACTCTTTCACTCAGACACAAAATCAAAAAATCCAAGTAGACTTCTAGTCCATCAATCTCTGTTAATGCCAGTGACAATTTAACATGTCCAATTCACTCTGTCTTCCCTAATTCTACCCTCAATGCCCATTATCACTACTGTGGTTCAGATCTCATCATTTCTCATGTGGATTTGGCAGCAGTGTGCTAACAGCTTTCCCTGCATCTCATCTTTCCCTCTCTCTATTCCATCCTCCATATTGCTCTCCAAATGATCTACTGAAACAAGAAATTTATGACTCTTAACCATGAGGAAATACTCTGCAGATGTGACAAAGATAGAAGAGCAGAAAGATGGAAAGTGTTTAGGTCCTGCTGATACCCCTGACCCACTGAGTTAACCAGCCCTGGGATGATTTACCTCCAGATTTTCTGGAGCATGAGATAATAATTGTCCTAATTACAGATGTTCCTTGGTTAACAATGGGGTTATATCCCAGCATTCCCACCATAAACTGAAAATATTGTAAGTTGGAAATTCATTTAATACACCTCATCTACTGAAGATCACACTTAGCAACACAGTCTACTGTAGGGTATTAGTTGTTTACCTGTTGATCAAGTCTAAGAACTGTGACCCACTGCTAACTGCCCAGCATCACAAAGGAGCATCAGACCACATATCACAGGCAAAGAAAAGATCAAAATTCAAACTTCGATTTTTAGTACATGTGAATTACTTTCACACCATTGTAAAGATGAAAAATTGCAAATCAAACCATTATGAGTCAGGGATAATCTGTATTTAAGCCAATTTAGTCAGGTATCCTGTTACTTGCAGCTGAAAGTACCTAATACGTTTATAGTATATTTCCTTTTTAAAAAAATAGAAAAAAATACCAAAGATTTTATAAAAATGAAGTTTTCTGTGATCCTCTTGGAACTGAATTCTCATATTGTCCACATACAGTAGGTACCTTCCTCTGTTGTGGCATTTAGAACTGAAGTTTTATTTGTTTTTAAACTTCTTTTGAATTACAGCCAAAAGTCAAAAGTTGAGCACAGTGGCACACTCTTGTAATCCCAGGAACTCAGGGGGCTGAGGCAGGAGGATCACAAGTTCAAGGCCAACCTCATCAATTTAGCAAGACCTTATCTCAAAATAAGAAATAAAAAGGGCCGGGAGTGTAGCTCAGTTATAAAGCACCCTGGGTTCAATCCCCAGAATCTGAATAAATAAATAACAGTCAAAACAGTTTCTGCTGCAATGAATATAGCCAAGTGCGTTCTCAAATCTGGTCTCCTTCTTGTGTAGACATAGACTTCCCCACCCCTTTGGGCCACATCCAGCCTGTTTTAGTCCTCAGGCCAGTGCAAGGAAGATAATAATAGCTAGTCAGCTATGTTCTTTGGAAAGCTGGGTGTCACAGCTCCTCTCTGCTGAAACATCTAGTTGTACTGGGCTGGTTGTCATGGAAACACAGCTGATGCTGTGAGCATATGGGCTAGAGCCTCTCTCTGTCTCTTACATTCCCAGTGAGGGAAAGAAGCTGGTACTTGAGAACAACAGGACAATGTCCTATATTATCTGTTGTACTTATTGAGTGAAGGAGAATAGATCACTGTGCAGAGGACTGGATTGGAAGAATTGTGAGAAATGAGAACTCAGAGAGCTGTGGTTCCTCTGTGAACAGTCCCTGAATAAGGGCCTATGCACCTAAAATGTGTGCAAATGAACCTGGGGAGGCTGGAGAAGGTATGGAGGGAGAAGAATCAGCATTTAATAAACACTCACTGTGTGCCAGATGCTGTATCATGCATAACAACAACGTGTACAATAATTAGCATCTTGCAAACCTAGTAAGCAAGATACTTTACATCATTATTTCATTTAATCTCCACAATGATCCCGTGAGGTGGATTCCATTATTCTCTCAGTTTTTCAGAAATGGAAACAGTAAATAATTCCCACAAGTCATGCAGCTAGAAAATGGTAACAAGCTTGTTGAATTTATTTTGTTCAAATAAATTGTACTGATATTAGGCTTCTGTCTTAGTCCATTCAAGATGTTACAATGAAACAACATAGGCTGGGTGCTTCTAAACAACAGAAATATATTATTCACAGTTCCAAAGGCTAGAACGTCCAAGAACAAGATGCCAGCATGGTTGGGTTCTGTGTAACTCAGCTTTTTGGCTGCAAGAACGATCAGTGGAATTTTATTTTGGGGGCTCACAGTTTCAGAGGTCTTAGTTCACAGATGGCCAGCTCCACTGCTCTGTGTTGAGGGTGTGGCAGAACATTATGGTGGAAGGGTACCGCAGAAGAAAGCAGCTTGGATACGGCAGCAGGAAGCACAGAGAAAGACTCCCCTCACCACAGACAAATTATATGCCCCAAAGGCAAGCTCCCAAGGACCCACATCCTCTATCCACATCCTACCTGCCTGCAGTGACCACCCAGTTAATCTTTTTCAGGGGATTAATGCACTGACTGGGTTAAGCTACTCATAACCCAATCAATTCACCTCTAAACTTTCTTGCATTGTCTAATACATGAAACTTAGGGAATACTTCATATGTAAACCATACAGGTTCTAATAAGGGTCAGCTTCCTTCCTTAAGACACTCATCTTTTCATTCTAGCCTCACAAGGTATAAGGAGTAAGATCTCTTAGGGTCTTTTTTGTCAGGCCATCAATTCCATTTATAAGGACTCTGCCCTCATTACCCAATTACCTCCCAAAGGCCTTGCATCCCAGGGCCTTTAGAGGTAAGGCCCTTTAGAGGTAAGAATGTTAGGGCACACAAACGTTCAGACCATAGTAATTTCACACCAAGCCTATAAAATATACTTCAAAGTGCTTCTCTGGAATATCCTTATGTACAGTAGATGAGTCTTTTGAGCTATTAATTAAAACATCGTATAACTGTCAAAGCAATTTGGTGAGGTAGGAATTGTTATTTCCATTTTACAAATGAGGAGAGTGCTTGGAGTGATTGAGCAACTTGCCAAGGTCAAATGGGTGGTGGTGAAGGAGGCACAGAAGCCAGTGAGTGCCATTGCAAAGCCTGATCTCTACTTACTCCCTATTGTGCTCCAGGGCCAGAGAGGCCGCTTTTGCCTTCCCTGTAACTTCAGTTGCCAAATGCCATTGCTTCCAAAGCCCAAACTTCTCTTTGACCAAGAAACTCTCAACTGCTTTCTCAACTTCAAAGGCAAACTTGATCTTGAAACTAAACGAAACCCAAACACAACTGCTACAACTAGAAAACCCGGTATGTTCAAAATTGAACTAAAGATCTTCCCTACGAAAGCTGCTTCTCTTTCAGTACCCTGATCTCATGAAATGTCACCATCAGTTACCCTGCTTCTCCTTCCAGCCACATGGGACTTGTCTTTAACGTGACCTTCTACCTTCCTTTTTTCACACCTAATCCATCATTGAGTGCTGATGGATCTACTCCATTGGTCAAGTTTCCCAACTGCCCCAGTCCACATCATTTCCATCCCTTGTCTGGATTATTGCAAAAGCCACTTAACAAGCCTCCATGTCTCCACTCTTATATCCTTCCAATCTGCTCTTCATTGCAACATACTCTCACCATCCCTCTTTTGCTTAGAAAATTTCCTGTTATTCTTGGAGAACATAAAAAATCTTTACCAAAGTTTATATGTCATGTTTGCCTAGCATCCTCTACTTTTCTTTTGCAGGACCTATCACATTTATGCTTAGCCCTTGAATTAATTATTTATATGATTATTTGTTTGGTGGTCTCTTCATTAAAGACTGGGCTTTGCATTCTAGTCCCCACTCTTCCACTCATTGTTCATGCTGGCTGGGGTAAGAAGCAAGATCTGTGCCAGCCACTCTTATAAATCTTTGTTTATGTGTCTGTGTCCTCCACTGAACTCTGAGTCCTTTGGGAAGAACTGGGCTAGAAACCAAGTTGGTCTAACCTCAGAACCTAAATTTCCTCATTTTTGCAGCAGGACAAGAATTAGGAAAATAATTGTGTAGATGAGGAAACTGAAGCCTGGAGTGGCAAAGTGACTTTCCCAAGTTATACAGAGCCAGAGCAAAAACACTAGCTGCATTCAGTTGGCAACACAACAACTCTATTTTGTAGAGTAGCTGCACTCCCCATCCCAACCTGATGTTTGATGAGGCCACTCTGTGTGAGGGAGACACATTCCTGTCTGGCCCAGAGGATCCAACTGGGTTTCACATTATGGAAGCTTTCAGTCTTTGACTGCCATAACTTTCTTTTTCTTTTTCTCTTCTTTCTTTTCTTTTCATTTCATTTCTTTCTTTCTTTTCTTTTCATTTCTTTTCTTTCTTTCTTTTCATTTCCTTTCTCTCTCTCTCTCTCTCTCTCTCTCTCTCTCTCTCTCTCTCTCTTTCTTGGCATTAAACCCAGGGGCACTTAATCACCAAGCCACATCTCCAGTCCTTTTAAATATTTTATTTTCTGACAAGGTCTCATTGAGTTGCTTAGGGCCTTGTTAAATTGCTGAGGCTGATTTGAACTTATGATCCTCCTGCCTCAGCTTCTCAAGCTGCTGGGATTATAGGCATGCTTTAATTTTCCTTAGGGCCCATGTGGAGCTCTGCCATTCATATAGTACCTTTAGGTATATTACACACAGACATTTCCTCTAGTGGACAAACTATGGAAGGGAATACCTTTGGGATCCCAGTTAAAATGTCTGCCCTTCCTCTGATTGATTGGCTCAGTCTAAGGTGGGGGATCTGGGCCATCTCCCTTGCAGGTTGTCTTCCCTCAGAGCACAAATTTCCCCCACTAGAAATTGCTGCCTGCCAAAAGTTCTAAGCTTTGAAAATTCTTCCTTTCCTCTTGTCTATTTCTCTTTATCCTGTGCAATTTTCCTAAGGCTCATTCACCACCTATTTGTTAAAACAAGGTCCATTAAACTCCACCTCCATATTTATTGTTCGACACCAACCTCTTAAATTATACCTGTTCTAGGGCTGGGACTATAGCTCAGTAGCAGAGCATTTGCCTAGCATGTGTGAGGCACTGGGTTCAATCCTTAGCACCACATAAAAATAAACAAATAAAATAAAGCCATGCTGTCTATCTACAACTGCAAAAAAATTTTTTTTTTAAATTATATCTGTTCCCTTCCTGGAGTTAATAATCTAGGGAAAGAGACCATAAAAACATCTAAAGTCACTTGGGGAGCACCCAAATTGTATCAACTTACCTTCTTAAGAATTGGATTTTGGCATGCTATGGGATTCTGTGGGCATACACCCTGACTGAGGGGTCAACAGGATGGGGGAGGGTACCCAGAAATAGGGAGTAAGTAAAATGTAGCCAAGGATTTTGGATTGGAAGTCAGAGGACACAGTCCCTCCCATGATGTGTGATCTTAGGCAGGTCTGATCCCTTTTCTCAGCTTCCATCTCAGTGAGTGTTAGCTGTGAAGGGAGTTGGGATCTCTGTCAGTGTGACATACCATAACGGGCTCTGTAAGGGTTTCATCAAATAGGGAGGGCACATTTTTCCCAAAGTGTACATATTATGTACACATAAACCTCCTATGGCATATGATCTCAGGTGGTTGGGGATGAATATTTTCTAACTTAATGGCTATTTTTTTTTTTAATTTTAGAGTACTCTAGGAGAAATGTATAACAAATACTTTAAGGAGTGATATATATTTCTTCTTAGGAAATAATTTTTGTTAGACTGTTTTAAAAAAGTCATCATTAACTAAAAGTACATGTGCATACAAATACAGCAAAAACACGTGAGTAGTATGTAAATGACTGATACTCCAGCAATACAGATTTAGAAAATATTCCATTTCCTCTGCAGGCATTTAACCAGTTTAACTTTCTCCTCTGTACTAATCTTCTTTTCCAATAATGAGTACAACATACCTGACAGTGGCTCTTTCTACACCTTGTCTGGTTTGAAACTCAGAACTAAATTCAAAACTCAAGCTCAGAGATCCCTCAAAACACTAGAAATGAAACCATCATATTACCCAGCTATCCCACTCCTTGGTATTTATCCAAAAGAGCTAATATCAGTATACTATAGTGATGCAGCCACACCAATGTTTATAGCAGGACAATTCACAATAATCAAATTATAGAATCAGCTCAGATATCCATCGATAGATGACTGGATTAAGAAAATGTGGTCTCTATAGACGATGTAGTTTTACTCTGCCATAAAGAAGAATGAAATTATAACATTTGCTGGTAAATGAATGGAACTGGAGTACATCATGCTAAGTGAAATAAGTCAGATCAGAAAGTCAAGGGCTGGATGTTTTCTCTCATATGCAGAACCTAGAGTGAGGTAAGGGGGAAGGTGGGGAGAATCAGATATCACAAAGATATAAGAAAGATCAGTAGAAGAGTAGAAGAATGAGATCAGAAGAGGGGAGGAGGAATGGGAAAGGAAGGAAACACAGAATGAATTTTAAAAGTCACATTATGTACATGTATAAATATACCATGGTGAATTCCACCTTTATGTATATGGAGAAAGCATCAATCAAAAATAAATAAATTAACATGTAAAAGGAAGACCAATAGAGTATAGGAAGGAAAATAGGGGAAGGGAAGAGGGGAGGGAAATGTGGGAGGGGGGAAATGGGGACTGAAATGGAGTAAATCAAATTCCATGCATGTCTAATTTTGTCAAACTGAATCCAACTATTATGTAAATTCAAAACTCAAGCTCAGAGATCCCTCAAAAAACTAGAAATGAAACCATCATATTACCCAGCTATCCCACTCCTTGGTATTTATCCAAAAGAGCTAACATCAAAAATAAAATTTAAAAAAATACTATTTTTTTTAAAGAGAGAGAGAGAAAGAAGAAAGAGAGAGAATTTTTTAATATTTATTTTTCAGTTTTCGGTGGACACAACTTTTTTTATTTCATTTTTATGTGGTACTGAGGATTGCATTACAGGTGTGCACTACCACAAAAAAAAAAAAAAAGATCTTGATCTCAGAAATTTTATAGATCTTTAAATGTTGGCAGATCTGTGATTTCCTTGCATTAGACCTGATTTTCTTCTAACTCCTAAATTATTATTTCACTACATACTTCCATTGAAAGCTGTGGAAAGTAGAAATTGGTGGGATACCAGTATATACAAATAACATCCAAAAATTAAAGAATATTAAGTCCTTAAAAACATGCATCTGGAGCTGGGGTTGTAACTCAGTGGTAGAGCACCTGCTGAGCACATACATGTGAGGCACCAGGTTCAATCCTCAGCACCACATAAAAATAAATAAATAAAATAAAGGCATTGTGTCCAATTACAACTAAAAATATTTTTTTAAAAAAATATGCATCTGGCTGGTGGTGGTGGTGCATACCTGTAATTCTAGCAACTCAGGAAGCTGAAGCAGGAGGATGGCAAGTTCCAGGCCATCTGGGGCATCTTAGCCAGATTCTGTATCAAAATAAAAAATTAAAAGGGCTGAGAATACAGCTCAGTGATAGAGTGATTGCTCTATGTGCACAAGTTCTGGGTTGGTAAAGTATAGATGTGAGGGGCAAGGTCTGACCCCAGCACAGTCCTTCATAATTTACAAAGTATTTTTCACACGTCTTTTTTATCTCGTTTTTGTCTCCATTAATAAGACTTATAGCTGCCTATTGGGATAAATATTATCATTATTCTAGTCACAGATGGGGAAATTGAGGCTTACAGAAGCAAGATGTCCTGCTTATGGTCACATGGATTGAAAATCAAAGCTGGGTCCTCTAACACCCACTTCCATATTCCTCAGTGTCACTATTTGTGGTTTTTGACTTTTTAAAAATAAACCTAGCAGCCCCTGGGTGGATGCAAAGGGGAGAACTGAAGCCTGCGAGGAATGCCAAGGGCTCCTACGCATGAAGCACATGATCTCCGCCTGCCCTGATTACCCTGGCCAGCAGGCCTTGTGGGCTGGCTGCCCGACCGGCCTTGCCAGAGATCCACTTGGTTCATGCTCCTTGGCAGCAGCACTCAGCAGGTCGGGGCCGCCTGGGTTGAGGCTCTTGCAGAGTCGCTTCTGCGTGGTTGGCTTGGCTTTTCACTTGCTGAGAGCTTCCCACCTCCGTGAGCGCAGTCATTTGAGTCCCTAGCACGTTCTGGTTCAGTGCCCTTTCAGGGTTACATCCAAGCGTGTCGTCCAGGGCTGGGCCGGTGGCAGGGATTGGGGGAGAGCTCAGGCAGGGAGAGGGCCAATAGGGCAGCCAGCCTGTCCTTCTTCAGCTCTGTTCAACTCCTCTTTTGTCCTCCAGTCCTCTCTCCTTACCGTTACCTCCGTGCTTGGCTCTCAGAGCACAAGTCTTTTTTTCTTTTTTTTTTTAAGGGGTGGTGAATGGAAATTGAACTCAGGGGGCACTGAACCACTGAACCCAGCCCTATTTTGTATTTTATTTAGAGACAGGGTCTCAGTGAGTTGCTTAGTGACTCTTTTTTGCTGAGGTTGGCTTTGAACTTGTGATCCTCCTGTCTCAGTCTCCTGAGCTGCTGGAATTACAGATGTGTCCCACAGCAACCAGCTACAAGTCTTTGACTTAGTTTCTCCAGGCATCCCAAAGCTCAGGGGCTATTTTAGGTACCACTTTGTTATTCAATGGACTCATGCAGCCTGTTTTTCCTTAAAAAAATAAAATTAGAGGGGAAATGCTTTCTCTCCCCAACACCAAATTACATAAACAAGATATTTAAGATAAAAAAATACTAAAACAGCAGAAAAGTATAAAGGAAAAATGCAAAAACTCTAAGCATCATTCTCCCCACCCAAGAACAACTATTATTAATATGATAGTGTTTGTTCTAGTTTTTGCTTGTTCCTGGTACTGGGGGTTTGAACCCAGGATGTCAGACATGCAAGACAAACACTCTACCACTGAGCTGCATCAATCTCCAGAGGAGCTGGGATTATAGGCTTGCACCATTACACATGTTCCTTCTAAGTGTTTTTTTATGCCTTTGATAGCTTACATTGTTGTCTATACCTAAATACAGGTATTGCATTGTAGTTACTATTTTGTATGAGATGTGTGTGTGTTGTTGTCTTTGTTTATCAGTAAATCATGAGCATTTTATGTGACAACCAATATTCTTCCACAATATGACCTTTAATGGTTGTACAGCATCTTATTATATGGAAATATCATAATTTATTTGGCCAATACTTTGTTTTTTAGCATTTAAGCGGTTTTCTTTTTTTTTTTTCCTACTGCAATGCTGTGTGTTCTTGAATATATTAAAGAACATATATTTTCATACATTCTCTGATTGTATTCTTAAATTCTTGAGGGGCTGGGGCTAAAGTTCAGTGGTAAAGCATGTGCTTAGTATTCATGATGCCCTGGATTCAATCCAGCACCAAAAATATAAATAAATAAATAGAAAAAGTATTGTAGGATCAAACAGTATGTAAACATTGAAGGCTTTACCCTAGCAGTTTCACCATGGTTTTAAAACATCATAGTTATTAAAGGTAAAAATGACATTAGAAGGGGCTATGGTAGAGTAACTCAATGGTAGAGTATTTGTATGGTATACGAGAGATCCTGGGTTCAATCCCCCAGTCCTGAAAAGCAAAAAAGGACATCAGAACAGCAATAATGAATTCTTCAAAAGAATTATTTAAAAAAAGAGGAACTATCATCCACAAACTCCCTTCTCTAACAAATTAATTGTTTTTATTTCTTTACATTCTTGTCTGTATGCAAATTGGTCTCTTTTTATAGTGGGGATTGAATCCAGGGGTACTCTACTACTGAACTATATCCCGAGCACTTAATTTATTTATTTTTATTTTGAGACAAGGTCTTATTAATTGCCCAGGCTAGCCTTAAACTAGCAATTCTCCTGCCTCAGCCTCCTGAGTTGCTGGAATTGCAGGCATGCGCCACCTCACTTGGCTGCAAAGAGAATTTTTACATAGTGATGTTCACTACTATATTAGGCTACTATAGTTTCTAAGAATTCATACATACTTTACTACTGGATCTACTTGAGATTATTTAGCCAAGAGAAAAAAAAATTCATACTGAAATTCAGTACAACTAGTGGAGTCCAGGTAGGCCTATAGGACTAGACCTAGAATGTTATTCTGGATGTAAGGCCACTTTCCAGACCTTATTAGCAGAACTCTTGTACTTTATTCTAACATTCTGAGATTTACATGTGTCAACTGCTATTTGTGTTTTCACTTCTTTCTCTGTCTACCTCTTTCTCTCCATTCTCCTGGATGTCTTCCTCAAGTCTTCTCTCGACTTAATATTTTCTGGTTCCTTATAACATGTGTTATAGCTAGCTGCTTATAACCCTTGCTTGAATACATGATCTATGTGTTGTTTAAACAATAATAGCTCCTCATGTAATTTTTCTGATTCTCTAAGTATTCCCTCATTCTGATTCTGAAGGATAATAGACTTATTTATCCAATTTATACCTGTTTGAATAGAGTTTTGCAGCAAAACATCTGAAAGGATCTTGGCTATTTTGGATCACTTGCCCACCCCTGAGCCAATCAGCTTCATGGATGGTGAGGGTGGGGGTCATAAAGCTACATGGTATTGAACATGGTTGTTTAGGGCCCCTTTGCTTAGCAGATGCTGTGGGTGAGTCAGTATCCTTAAAAGTGATACTGGCTTTTACAGGTAACTATGCTTTTATATATATTAAATAACATAGATACTATTATGTATGTTAGTTTTAATTATTGTTATGTCATGTGCATGTAAAGACTTCAGAAGCATGAACCTGTAGTCCTGGCTACTTAGAAGGTTGAGGCAGGAGAATTACTTTGAAGCCAGGAGTTTAGGACCAGACTGGTCAAAATAGTGGGATGCTATCTCAAGAAAGAAAGGAAAAGGGAAAGAAAGGAAGGAAGAAAATGGAAGGAAGGAAGGGAGGGAGGGAGGGAAAGGGAAAGGGAAAAGAAGAAAGAGCTGTGTGTGGTGGAACACACCTGTGATCCCAGTGAAATGGATGTGGGGGACACTAGGACAGGAGGATCACAAGTTCAAGATCAGCCTTGGGAACTTAGTGAGAACTTGTCTCAAAAGTAAAAGGGCTGGAAATGTAGTTCAGTGGTAGAGTGCCCCTGGGTTCAATCCCTAGTACTGCCAAAAGTAAGAGAGAGAGAGAGAGAGAGAGAGAGAGAGAGAGAGAGAGAGAGAGACTGACTTTATCCAGCTTAATCTAGGCATAATAGCCAATCCAGTGACTAGATTGAATAGGTTATAATTTATTTAAGCAATTTTCTATAAGCATTTAGATTTAGCTTTTTTCATTTTTTAACCAGTTTGGAAAATTCAGTTATATTAGAAAATATAATTTATCAATATGTATTTTATGCTTTCTTTTTTTTTTTTTGTATTTTTCTCTTAGCGATGTGCCAATAAATTAATTATTTTAGTTGCAAGAAACAGAAAGCTTCTATAAATTGTTTTAAAAATAAGGGGCACTGGGCACAGTGTCACATGACTGTAATCCCAGTAATTTGGGAGACTGAGACAGGAGAATCAAAATTTTGAGGCCAGTCCCAATAAATTAGAGAGATCCAGTCCCCAAAAGTGGGGGGCTGAGGTTTTAGCTCAGTGGTTTCAAACCCAAGTACTGAAAAAAAAAAAAAAGTAGGTGGGACATATTTTTAGAAGTGGATAGTTGCTGGTTTGGTTCTCTTGGTCTTTTTCTCATTTTTTATGTTCTCAAAATGGCTGCTAAATTTCCAGTTATGAATGACAGCAGATTTCAAGGTGGAAAAGAAGAAGAGAGAATACCAGTGAAGTATGCTTTATTTATTTGTGTGTTTGCTTTTATGGTTCTGGAGAATGAACCCACAGCTTTGCACGTATTAGGCATGCCTTTTGTTTTTATGATCCCTGAACCACCCCAATAGACATAGACTTATATCTCTTTTAACTAGATTTTTTGTTTTAATAACAGGGCCACCCTATCTCTTAGAGAGACTAGAAGAACAAGTGCCTTTCCAATCTCTTTATTTGGAGGAAAGCAAGGAAGGAAAGAGCTGGTAATGTGTATTAAACCAGGATTCCTGGTTAGAGGAGTAGGTCAGTAATAGAGAACTTGCTTTACATGAGCAAGGCTCTGGGTACAATCCTCAGCACCAAAACAAACACAAAAAATAAAACCAACCTCTCTCCCTAGTGTTGTCGCAAAGGCTTCTCAAATGTGTGGAAGCTACAGAAATCTTCCCTTGAACAGTATCTTGCCTGGAAAAGCCCTTGAAACTGGAATTTCTCTGGTCAAATTCGAGATGGGGACTTAGAGCTTTATGTGTTTGGCATTCCTAATTATCACCCCATAGAAGATACTTCCTGCATTTCAGCTGTCCAGCATCCATATCATCTTGCAATTGGGAAGTAGTTCCCAAATCCCATCAGGAAGCAAAGACCCAGATTTCTCAGCCCTCCCTCCTGCTTTCCTTGCAAAACCTGAGCATGTGATTTAAGTTACATCAACCAGGCATTCTTTCCTATGTCTTTGAATCACTAGCATGTGACAGTGTGAAGGTGATTAGAGGTCACTTTCCTCTCAGCAGCAGTGTTACATGCACCTGACTCTTTTTGCTCTGTGACCTGTGGTGTGGTTCCAGCTGCCTAGCCCTCTGGAATCCTCTTGTTTCTGCCTGTTTTCAAAACCTGGTTCTCTAGTTTCCCATTGAGCCTCTAAGGCTTCTGAGTTTTCCCAGGGCATTGCCTTGTTGCTTAAGCAGTCAAAGTTAGTTTATCTTGCTTATAGCTCCAAATCCTGGTTATTATGCACCCTCCCTAGCAATTCCACAGACAACTCTGCTGCATTTCTGGGATTGCAAAGAGCATATTTTAAAATCTGCTGCCTTAGGATAAATCCCTTGGAATGGAATTAAGGGACGAAGGTACAAATAGTTTAAGTTTTCTTGATAATTATTGCCAAATAGTATTCCAAAAGTGTTTTGCAAATTTACCTAATCACAACCACTGGGTATCATCATTGTTTTTAGTTTTTTTCTAGTATAATGACAGGGATATGGTCCCTATTAACATTTTAATTTGCATATGTTCAGAAATAAGAACTAAACACTTTTTCTTATGTTGGCTTATAGTTTTATTTTAATTTATGGAAGATAGCTGTTTATTCAAGCTTTAATCTCTCTTTTTATGATATGAACTTTACGTAATTTATATATTCATTCTTTGAATGCTTACTTCAAACATTTTCCTAGTCTATTTTTATTTTTATCTTGTTACTTTTCTTTGTATAGAAGCTTCATATTTTTATATAATAAAATCTGTTTATTTTTTTCTTTTGTGATTTCTTCTTCTGCTTCAATGCTTTAAAACTTACTATCCCTCCAAAGATCTGAAAAATGGTGAATTCAATTTCCTGCCAGCTTTTCTGTGATTTGGCTTGTATATATTTAACTCTTTAATATTTCTGGAGATCTATTTTTGTGTATGGTATAAGTGAATGAATCTACATGTCAACTCTGGCTTTTAGATTCACATGCATTTGTGATTAAGCCAGACACTGGGGTGTCTTGCTGTTGTTTTGTTTGGTTGTTTGCTTTTCTTTAGATTTTAGAAAGGCAAAGAAAATTTTCTAGGGAGCTCTGGGCTTGTTCTTGAGAGAAATGTGAGTAAAATGGAGAAAGAACCTTAGAAAAGAGATAGAAACAAAGAGAGATAAAGACTGAAACAGATACAAACAAAGTGAAAGAGACTAAAACAGAAACAGAGAAGTGAACAAAGAGCAAAAATCCAAAGGAGGGCCTCAGGGGTGATGAGCCCTTCTGTCCCCATCCAATTTTAGTGGTCCCATGGATCTCGGGCAGTCCACATACCATTTGAGGATCCCAAATTCCCCATCATCGACCAGTCTGGGAGATTTCAGGGACACAGAGAAAAATGTCTTTCCTTTTTCCTATCCTTGTCTTCCTTCTCGCCCATCTAGCTTCAGGCAGGCATTTTAGGAAGGACAAAATCCTAAAGACTAATCATCTGTAATGGCCACCAATGGAGGCTGGGTAACCCAGATATTTCAACGCCAGTGTCCCATGCAGCATTGCCTCTAGTCCCAGGCTACTTCTGAGCTTAGCCCTACTAACCCCTCCCAGTGCTCCACCCAGCACCCTTTCTTCATTGTTACCTGCTGACATTATTGACATTATTGGGGCAAGAGTTTTGGGCTCAGTGAATGAGAAGTGAAGAAACATTTATTGAATAACTAGTGTAAGTGAAGCACTGGGCTAGGTCCTTAATGTAATTAACTTGCTTAATTCTCACAATAGCATTTTGAGATATATCCATCAACAAAGGGTCACTCTGGGATTTGAACCCTTGCCCTATCTAACTCCAAATTCCCCCTGCATCAATTTATTAGACTTAGGGCTGGAGAAGTAGCTCAGTGGCAGAGCACTTGGCTGGCATGTGTGAGCACTGGATTCGATTCTCAGCACCGCATATAAATAAACAAAATAAAGGTCCTTTGACAACTAAAAAAAAAAAAAATATTTAAAAAAAGATATTGGACTTGGAGCTGGGAGTTTAGCACAGTGTTAGGATGCCTGCCTAGCATGCTTAGGGACCTCTATTTAATCCTCAGCACCATTAAAAAAGAAATAAAGACAAATCCATCTATACTCTATGTGCCAAACTACCTTTTCAAAAAATTTAAATCCAAATGTGGTGGCACATCGCTATAATCCCAGCTACTTGGGAGACTGAAGCAGGAAGATGGCTTGAACCCAGGAATTCAAGGCTAGCTTAGGCAACATATTGATACTCTGTCTTGGAAAAGAGGGCTAAGAATGTAGCTCAGTGGAAGAGTGCATGCCTACTGTGCTCAAGGCCCTGGACTTGGTCCCCAGAAATGCAAAAAAAAAAAAAAAAGAAAAATAGGACAGAAGCCAAGTATGGTGTTAGACACCTATAATCCCAGAGACTGGGAATGCTGTGGCAGGAGGATTGCAAGTTTGATATCAGCTTTAGCAATTTAATAAGACCATAAGCAATTTAGTGAGACCCTGTCTCAAAATAAAAAATAAAAAAGTCTGGGGATGGGTTAGGGCTGTAACTCAGTGGTAGTGGACTTGCTCCTCCCATGTGAGGCACTGAGTTTGATCCTCAGCACCACATAAAAATAAATAAATAGATATTATGTTCATCTACAATTTAAATTTTTTTTTTAAAAGTCTGGGGATGTAGTTCAGTGGTAGAGTGGTCTTGGGTTCAATCCCAGCAACACAAGAAGAAGAAAGAAAGAAAAAAAAAATCTGTAAGACAAAGGTTAGAGAACATCTGTGTCTGTGCCTCCCCATTTACCATTATTCTCTTAGTACCTTCATATGGCTCTATCTCTTGCCCATTTTCAATCCAGACAGCTCATGTAGAATTAGTCCCACGTGCCTCTCCAGATACTTCTGGAGAATTTAACGGAAATGCATGACTCAAGCATGGCCCAAAAGAGCATCAGCACAGTTATTGGTTCAGAGATGGGCATGCAGCTCAAATCTGGCCAATTGAGCCAAAGAAACTCGATTCCAGGTCTTAACTTTTTCATGTGTATGTGTTTTTGTTTCGTTTCTTGAGTGATGTGGAAGAGAACCTTTGGGAGAGGGAGTCTCCCTTTCTTTTCTTCAGAAATTGCTAGAGCATTGTTCTGAAAATGTGGCCCCAGATCACTTGTATATTTGATAGAAATGCCAGTTTTCAGGTGTTACTCCAGACCTACTCCAGACCTACTGAATCAGAAACTAGAGGGTTGGGGCCCAGCAACAGTTAACAAGCACTCCTGGTGATTCCCACTGAAGTCTGAGAAACACTAGCTTAGGCGAAAGAATGTAAGTGGAACCTTATTGTTTAAGACTAGAGCTACATAGAACAAAGAGAGCTGAGAGATTCAGAGAGTGAAAGAGGCCTGAAGACATCATTGAAGTCTGAGTCCAGTCATACTTGAACTTAACATTACCTGTTGTAGCATTTAGTTACACCAACCAATAAACTCTCTCCCTCTTATTTTTTTTTTTAATTTTTTAAGAGAATGTTGGCACACCTCTGATTCCAGCAACTTGGTGACTGAAGCAGGAATGTCACAGGAGAAGTGTCTCTGAAGAAGAGTCCACGTCTGGGGAGTTCTCTTAGAGAAAAGGGGGAAATTGACTCAGGACCAGTGGGTTCTCAGGGAATGTCAAGGAAAAGAATTTCAGCAAGCACCAATCAAAGGCATAGACAGAGATTTATTTAGGAAAGTGGATACACATTCAAGGGAGAATGGGAGCAATTTCCAGAGAGAAGCCTTTGGGGGTAAAAGAAGGAATATGTACTCAAGAGAGAATGCAGGCTGTCTCCAGAGCAAGAGACACGAACTGTTGGTGATATTAATAGGGGACTGTTGCTAGGGGCTGGACTAGACAGGAACCAGAGTGGAGTTACACAATTTTGCATCAGTTTTCCCTGCACTTATGCACTGCCCTCATGTTATAAGGGCACATGTGGGTCAAGGGGGCTTCTTTGAGACTCAGCATCTCTCCCTTTATTCCCAAATTCCTATCTCAGAAGGATCACAAGTTTGAGGAACTTGGTGAGATACTTAGCAACTTAGGGAGACCCTGTCTCAAAATAAAAAGGGCTGGGAGTGTAGCTCTGTGGTAAAGCACCACCACACACACAAAAAAAAAAACCTAGGAGGCAAGGCAAGGCCCTGGTTCTATCTCCAGCACCCAAGGAAAAAAAAAAAAAAGATAAAAAATGGAAGTCTTACTATGCTGCCCAGGTTGGCCTATAATTCCCAGGTCTCAGTAATAAGACCTCAGCCTCCTGGGTAGCTGAGACTACAGGAAGTTTTTTTTTTTCAGTTTGAGTGAGATATATCTTTGGCAACCTAACAAGTGCTAGGAAGGGGGTCCTAGTAGTGGGTTGCAAGTGTGGCTCAGTGGTAGAGCCCTTGCCAGCCACAGTCTGTTGTAATAAGACTATCAGGTGATTCCCCCAGCCTGACCCTCTATGCTAGGGATTGCCTCTGGTTGTCCAGGGCTTTACCACCAAACCATACCCACAACCCCCTAACAGGTAATTCTGATGCCCCCTAAAATTTGCATATCACAAGAGTGGAATTTCTGTTTGGAAGAATGATCTAGGCATGCACAGTTCAACTGCTCCCTTTGTTCTCTGTGGGAGCCAGCCTGGATAAAGGGGAGTTACTCCATTTCTCTGTGTGCCTGAGCTTTACAGAAGCAGATCCCAGTAAGACAGGGTGTGTAAGCCTTTCCAGCCCTGTCTGTAACTAAGTAGTATTTCTCAGAATAGTGTAAGCAAGCTCGCTTGGCCTCACATCTAAACCGTATCCTCCAGTCTAGCTCTTAGTAATAAAGCTGACATTTTGATCCCCATCTGTTGGCTTTCTATATCCTATTTCTCAATTGCTTCAGAATTTGGCTGAGAAGAGAGCTATTTATTTGGAGAGTCCCTTAATGCCCCTACCCTGACTAATACAGCAGGAATGGAGTAGAAGATCTCTCAGGCCCCTTCCCCTTTTAACATTTGTAGGAAAAGGAAAAGAGGCTTCACTCCATTCTGCTGGGTTCTTTAGCTGGACTGTGAAATAAGTTGATATAACACAGATTAAGAGGAGAAAAAAAAATCCATATTTAATTAACATACATATGTATTGAAACCTCATAAAATAAGACACTCAGAATAAGGGTCAGATGGTTGGATCTTAGCTTCAGAAAGGAATTGGGGCTTGGGGCTTGTGGGTCAGTGATGTGGCAAGATATAGGAGTGAAGAGCATGAGGAGAGGAAACCTGTTGTGAATAAAGGTTGTCTTGTTATGCAGATAAAGTCTCCAGGTAAAAGTAAATTACTAACATAGATTTCCTCTCCAGATGTACATTTTTTAAGTATTTTTTTTAGTTGTAGACAAATATCTTTATGTTATTTAGTTTTATGTAGTGCTGAGGATCGAACCCAGTGCCTCACACATGCTAGGCAAGCGCTCTACCACTGAGCTACAACTCTATCACCTGTAAATGTTTTTAAATATAAGAACAGCTTTTCAGAGCTATTCCTATGCCTCCAGTTTCTCACAATAGCCAGCCCCACATATGCCAACAAAATACTATATTTGGAGATTGGCATATTCTGGCAAATTCTGGGATCGTGTGTCCTGAGGACACTGTGTCTCCCACTCTTTCTCCAGGGATCTAGCATGCTCTAGTAAAGAAAACCTTGTTTGTTCTCACCAGACCACTGATGTACCTGTGAATGCAGGCAGGATGATTGCAATCACAGAGCATTTCCTTTCAGCTCTATCTGGGAACAGTGTCACCCTGGGGAGCCTGAATGGGACTTAGAAACCTTTGCATTTTAAAGAGCTTCCTAGGAGCTTGCCTTATTACCAGGTTCTGACACCTATCTAACCTAAATTCATATGGCTGCTGCTAAAGCTGTGCGCTTCTGTGTCCTGGGAGGCTACAATGTCAACCTGTCACTTGAAAGAAGAAAGGACTTCCCTCCTCTCCATTCTATTCTTTTGCTCTTTTCTGTGTTCTTCACATATCTTTACAGTAGCCATAGGGACAGCCCTGGAAAGGGGATAAAACAAGTGTCTGTTCCAAGTTCTTAAAACCAGGCCCAGAATTACAGGAAGCTTGATTTTCAGGGCACAATCCCCCAGAGTGGCAGACTTGCCTCTTTTTGAAAAACTGCTACAGGGAAAAGACAAAGCAGCCAGCACAGCTCAGCCTGAGCAATGGAAAGTGACAGAAGTATCTTCTCTATAATTGTTATTGGAATCCTAGGCTGGAGGCCTGACTCTGGGGATCCAATGAATCAGGTCTAACCACTTGCCCCCCTCCCCACCAAAACAACAACAACAAAAAAAAAAAAAAAAAGAGAGAGAGAGAGAGAAAAGGTAGTGGCAAAAAAGTATGAAAGGAACTTTAATCAGTCTAGCTACAATGGGAAGACAAAATGACCCATGTCCTTAGCCCTGACTTAAAGGGACTGACAATGACTTTGAGGCTTTATAGAATGGAAAATGAGGCAAGGGTGGGGGTTTGCATAGCTAGAAGCTTTTCACAACTGCCAAAGTAGGTGATGCTGATCAGGTGTGTTCATCATTATCTGTTCATCATTATCTCAGGATTGGTCAGGCTGGACCTTGTCTCAGGTAAGAAAGTTGCTGTTGCCTGGGGAGTAGTTCAGACCGATCATAAGATTGTTCCTGGAATCCAAGCTGACTCAGGAGCAAAGAAGATGTTTACAAAATAGAGGCAGAGATGCCAAGTCTTTAATCCTGATTCTAACCATCCATTAGACATTCGTAGGCAAAAGTGAAGAGTCTAAATCCTTGTTACATACTGACCCTCAATCTCAATCTTCCTGGAATAGTTAATTCTTCTCTCTGGATTACCTAATTATGCACTTGTTTTTACATAGTTAGTCCATGTATGTGCAACTTTGACTTCTGCTTTCCCTATATCATTAAAAATCGTTCATAAATATAATTTTTATGCTGGATGTGGTGGCACACGCCTGTAATCCCAGTGACTCAGGAGGCTGAGATAGGAAACTTGCAAGTTTGAGGCCAGCCTGGGCAATTCAGTGAGAACCTCTCTCAAAATAAAAAGGGATAGGGATATAGCTCAGTGGTAAAGTGTCCCTGGGTTCAATTCCCAGTAATACACATACATACAAAAAACAAAAAAGGTGGGGAAATAACATGATGACAAGAATGTGAAGAAATGGGTAACCCAAATGGGTAACCCTCATACATGGTTGATGGGAATGTAAAATGATGTAGCAGATGTGACAAACTGTATGACATTTCCTCAAAAATTTAAACATTAAGGCCAGGCGCGGTTGCGCATACCCGTAATCCCAGCAGTTTAGGAGGCTGAGGTAGGAGGATCACAAGTTCAAAGCCAGCCTCAGCAAAAGCAAGATGCTAAGCAACTCAGTGATACCCTGTCTCTAAATAAAATACAATATAGGGCTGGGGATGTGGCTGGGGATGTCAAGTGCCCCTGAGTTCAATCCCCAGTACCGCCCCCACAAAAAAAGATTTAAACATTAAATTACCATATGACCCACCAATTTCACAATTAGGCATGTACTCAAAAGACTTAAAAACAGTAACTTAGACACTTTTACACGAATGTTGACAGTAACATTATTTATAGTGGCCAAAATGTAGAAACAACCCAAATGTCCATCAACAGATGAGTATATAACAAGTTGTTATATATCCATACAACTGAATACTATTCAGCCATAAAAAATAAAGTATGAATATGTTCTGTGAAATGGATAAACCTTGACATAATGCTAAATAAAATAAGCCAGACATCAAAAGACAAATATTATATATGATTCTACTTATATGAACTGCCTAGAATAGAAAAATTTATAGACACAGAAAGTATGTTTGAGGTTATCAAGGGCTGGGGGCAAAAAACAAAACAAAACAACAACAATAACAAAAAACCTGGTAAAAGAAAGAAAGGCAGGCAAGGAGAAATAAGACAAAAAACTTACTTGATCTCCCTATCTAGGATAAATGAGTATTCTGCCAATCTCTTCTCTCTTTCTTTCTCTCTTTGAATCTATGTTAAGTGTAAGAGCTCTGAAGTTCTAACTTCCTAGGTTCAAATGTGCAGTCATTTACTAACTGTAGGATATCTCTGTGCTTTTTTGTTACATAAATAAGCAAGCAATAAGCAAATAAATAAATAAAGCTGGATTCTTCCTCCCAGCCATACTCTGGAAGGAAGGTATGATATTGGCCCTGGTCAGTTCTTGACAGTGTGCTGAGATGTAGTTAAAGCTGTGAGATAAAAATTCTGAATGTCCTCCTTGTGCCTCCGGGTGATGCTGGGGACAGCCCTTCTCCTGGATTCTGCTTCCCCATCTGTAAAAGGAGAGTGTTAGAGGGAATGATCTCAAGGTGCCCTTTCTGATATAAGGCTCTATGATTCTCAGATTGCTTTCCCATAAGCCATGCATTTCTCCAGCTTGATCATGGCCTTCCTTAGGGCTGTGTGTGTGCACGAGCACACGCTTGAGCATGTGTTTCAGTTTCTATTCTTAGCAGCTTGATCTTTAAACAAGGAATAGATTTGTGCTTCTGTCTCATCTCAGATGCATGCAGCTCCTGCTGGGCTGTTTCATTCTCTACCAGCCATTCATTCACATTAAAAGCAATAGCCCATTAAGGAAATAAGTGGATGTTCTCCTCCATCAACCATGATAAAGGCTGCAGGCTCCCTCATCTGGGGGCTTGGTCCTCTTTGGTCACCCGACCTTTGTTCTCTCTAATTCAGCTATAGATGAGGTCAGGGGAATCTTGGTTTCAGCATTTCCCTCTCCACTCCACCCTTAGATCCTTTCTCAGGGATGGGTCAGGGATGCTATTTGGTCAATAGTGGGTTTTGATGGTAATGAGTAATCAGCATTCCAAATGAAAAGGTCATTGTTTATCCTGAAATAAAGAGTGGACTTTGGATAAGTCCTCCTCCAAAAGTTGTCAACCCCTGCTGTGTCTCAGAGTCACTTTGGGTATTTAAATATACAAATACAACTAGCATATTGGCATATCCCTATAACCTCAGCTACTCTGGAGGCTGAGGCAGGAGGATCACAAGTTTGAGGCAAACTTGGGTAATGCAGTAAGATCCTGTCTCAAAATAAAAAAAAAAATGCAAAGAGCTACCGATGTAGCTCAGTGGTAGAATGCCCCGGGGTTCAATCCCTAGTGCTGCAAATAAATAAATAAAAGAAGCTAAAGGGGATTCAGATGTACGTCCAAGTAGAGAACATTGACATACAGCAGCAGGATTTCGTTTTCCTTTTTTTCTTTTTCCGGTGTTCAGAATTGAACCCAGGGCTCCATGCATGCAAAGCATATAATCTTCCATTAATACACTCCCAGCCCTGGATCTGCAAACTCTTAAAGCCGACTGAAGCAAGGCAGGCAATATCAAATGGGTGGTGTGTGATAGAAAAATGCTGGAAAAGGGAATAGGAGCATCCATACCTTTCCTCAAGGATAATCAGTCCTACTTACATTGCTAAATAATGAAAGCCCAGTGTTGCCAGATAGTCCATTAAATTTTTTTTGAAGAATTAGAAATACAGACTTGTTTGTGAAATAGCTTTATTACTTGTTTGTTTGATTTTGGTGCTGGAAATTGAAACCAGATCATCCCTAACCCTAAATACCTTTTGTGTGTGTGTTTTGTAGTAGGGACTGAACACAGGGATGCTCATTACTCAGCCCTTTTTTATTTTTTATTTTGAGACATGGTCTCACTAAATTGCTAAGGCTATTGTTCTCCCAGCTCAGCCTCTCAGGTAGATGGAATTGCACACAGAGACATCTTTTTTTTTTTTTTGCGGGGGGGGGGGGTGTTGTTTGTTTGTTTTTAGATTATGTCTTGCTATATTGCTGAGAGTTGCCTTGAATTCAAGATCCTCCTGCCTAAGCTTCCTGAGTACCTGAGATTAGAGTATGTGCCGCTGTCTCTGTGCTATGAAGCTCCTTGGGTTTCTGGATAACACCAGTTTGGCATGGGCCAATGTACTCTGAGCAGAGGAGTCAAGAGACCTCTCCTGATAATAGCTAAAATATGGAAACAGCCTAATTATCCATTAATTGATAAATAAACAAATGTGCTACCAATGTAGCTCAGTGGTATATGTTTATATAATAAAATATTATTTGTCAATAAAAAGGCACGGAATCCTCATATATGTGACAACATGGGATGAACATTGAAAACATTATGCTAGATGAAAGAAGACCGACACAAAAGACTACGTGTTGTATGATTCCATTTTTATAAAAGGTCCAGAAAGTCGATTGTGGTTGTCAGGATAGCAGAGAGTAATAATGGTACGGGTTTCTGTTTGGGGAGATGAAAATGTTCTAAAATTGGATAGTGGTATTGATGACATCATTTTAGAAGTATACTAAAAACCACTGACTATTTAAAAATATTTTAGGAGATAGGGATATATAACTAGAGGTGGAATTATTGAGTTAAACATAGTTACCGCTGTTTTCCAAAGCAGTGGCACTATTTTATCTTCCTATCAGCAGTGCATGCAGGTTCTAGTTCTTTTATATTCTCAACAACACTTGTTATTATTTATTTATTTGTAGTGCTGGGGAACAAACCCAGGTTCTCACTTTTGCTAGGTAGGCACTCTGCCAATGAGCTATATGTACAGCCCTATCTTTTTGATTAAAGTCATCCTACTGGATGTAAAGTGGCATCTCAGTGAAAACTTCAAGTGGTATTCTTGTGGTTTTGATTCTGTAATTGAATATTTCGCTGATTTTTTTTTCTTTTGATACTGAGGATTAAACCCAGGGGTTCTTTACCATTGAGCTACATCTCTAGGCTTTTATTTGATTTTGAGGCAGGGTCTCACAATTGCCCAGGCTGGTCTTGAACTTGTCATCTCCCTGTCTCATCTTCCCGAGCTGCTGGGATTACAGACAAGTGCCACCATGTCAGCTCTTGGTCTGATTATTTTTTTTTTAAATCATATAACCATCCATCAACTAATTACTGTGGCTAGTGGATATTGACAGTCTTAGTGAATTCAGGTCAATTCCTAGAGCTGGAGGTTGGGATATGTCACTCAAAATATAAAGGGGGAGATTTGAAGATACAGTAGTTTCCCTTTACCCATGGTTACATGTTGTAAGGTTTCAGTTGCCTGTGGTGAATTTCATTTGGAAAATATTAAATGGGAAATTCCAGAAATAAACAATTCATAAGTTTTAAATTGCATGCCATTCTGAGAAGCATGACAAAATCTCATGCTGTCCTGCCCTGTCCTATCCAGGACATGACTCATCCCTTTGTCTGATGTATCCATATTGTATATGCTACACATCTATTAGTCACTTAGTAGCCATTTCAGTTATTGGATTGAATGTCCTGGTATGGCAGTGCTTGTGTTCAAATAACTCTTATTTTACTTAATAATGACTTCAAAACACAAGAGTAGCAATTTTGCCAATTTTTTTAAACAAATTTTTTTGTAGTTGTAGATGGACAGCATGCCTTGATTTTGTTTGTTTGTTTTTATGTGGTGCTAGGGATTGAACCCAGTGCCTCACATGTGCCAAGGCAACCGCTCTGTCACAGAGCTACAGCCCCATTCCACTTTTGCCAATTTTATTAAAGTGTATTGTTTAATTGTTTCATTTTACTGTTAATAGCTTGTTACTGTGCCTAACTTGTAAATTAACCTTTTTCTTGGTATGTACATATAGGAAAAAACATAGTATATTCAGGGTTTGGTACTATGTAAGGTTTTAGATATCCATTGGAGGTTCTTGGAATGTATCTGCGGAGGATAAGGAGACAATTATACTACTTGAAAGGGGAAGGAGAAATGAATGTCTAGGAGGCAATCAACATATATTTTCTACAGGATGGGTTTGCTTGCTTGGTTTGAGCATTGGATCTGTCCTGTACACAGGGAGTGGTACAGAGGAAGAAGGGAAAAAAAAAAATCTTGGCTAAGACTCAGGACCAGAATCAGCTCAGCATACAGGGTCTTGAAATAGTTCCTACTAAAATTGAGTTTTCTCTTTGAAAACTCTAGTTATCAGGCACATATGTGATTTGCAATTGTCTCCTCCTCTTTTCCCTTTATTGGATGGGATTTGGGTGTGTGTGTGGGTGTGTCCCAGAAGTCTCAGATGGCAGGCCCTTGATACTGGTGGTCTGGTGGGAGCTCAGAGGAATTCTGACTGCATGCCTCCATGTGGCCTGTCTAGCACAGGAGTCATATAGTAATCAAATTACTTACCTTGTTTCTCCCAGAGCAAGAATCCAAAGAGAACAGGTGAAAGCTGTATGCTCTCTACTAATCTAGTCTTAGAAATCAAGCAGCATCTCTTCTGCCACATTCTACTGGTTCCAAGCTAGTCACTAAGAGTGTCCCAGAACTTAATATCATGTTCCAAACCACCATAAATGCTTACTACATGTCAGCACTCTTGTAGATGATTTATATATATGAATTCATTTGTTTCTTATTAAAATCCCCATGAAGGAGATAGTCTTACTGTCCTGATTTTAAAGAGGTACAGAGGTTAAGTTCCCTCCAACACACCATTAATGAAAGAGAGAGGATTTGATTCAGTCTGGCTCCAGAACCCATGGTCTTAATCATTAATCTGCACTGCCCTACACAGAGCTGTGATTACTGTTACATTTTGTTAAAATGACATACACACAGATATTCACTTTTCATTCACAATCACTAGCATGTAAACTCACAGAACACATTTAAAATCATATGACACAATTCTTTCCTCCTCAGCTCTGTGGTGGCCTGTGTGATTTCCTTTCCCTGGAATGCCTTTCTTCCAATTATTCTTCTGTCTATATTATTTATTCGAGGTCTTTTCAGAAGGCTTCCATGACTACTCAACCCCAGTGTGAGTGCTTTTCCATTTGGAACACATGGTGTTTATGTAGTTGCAACTCTTGTCTTATGCATTATAATCTTACTGTTTTGACTGTGTCCTCCATTGGACTCTAAGTTTCCTGAGCTCAGGGACACATATGTGTGCATGAAAGGATCTCTAGCACTGAGCATGGTGCCTGGTAGGTAGTCTCATGTCACTAAGTACAAACTAATCTTTTGAACTTACACTCATCATATGCAATTACACAAAAACATAGCCAGTAAGACACTGTACTGATACACACAAAACCCGTCATTTTCATTCTTGTCCAAGCAAACTCAATCACTATGATTTATTCCCCATGCTCAGTCATTGTCACATTCCTTACATGCTGTCACCACCACTAGTCCATCACACACTCAATTACCGTGACAATTCTAATCCACAATCACTGCCACATACTGTTTTTTACACAAGTATATTCACCATCTGCACTCGGTAAAGCAGAATATTTATTCTCCTTCAAGTTGAGTTAATATGACAACAGTTCTATTTTTCACATTCGCTGTCACATGTTGTGTTTTTCATCCACACAACCCCTGACATATACAATTATGGTCACACACCGTCTTACAGTCTTTCTCCCACTCCCGTTTAACACTCTGCCACACTCAACGCCTGCATTCACTGGCCAGGGCTGAAGCGGCACGTCTTTGGGGTCGACTGGGGAATCTCAGCCCAGGCGGGCGCGGCCGCGCCCCGCCCCCTCATGCATATGCAGCACCTCGGCCCGGCAGCCCGGCCCCCAGACGGCCATTTGTAGCGGCGCTGGAGGCAGCGTTCCGCAGGCGCTGCGGAGAAGCGTAGAGGAGCGAGTCGCCGGCCGCTGCAGCCCCTGACCCCTGCGCTCAGTCGGCTTCTCCGCGCCTCGGGCGGCACCAAGTCAGCCCCGGGGCTTGCGCTGCCGCGCCGAGAGTCCTTCCTGGCAGCTCCCGGCGCTCGGGACCCCCTCCCGGCCGCTCGCCCGCAGCCCGCCGTCCGCACACGTCCCCGAAGCCGGGCCTAGGGCGGGCGGCGGCGGCTCGGCGCGGCTCGGCGCGGCTCGGCGCGGCGCGGCCGGGCTGGGCTCCGCGGCGTCCCCATGGCCGCGGCCGGCTGGCGAGACGGCTCCGGCCAGGAGAAGTACCGGCTCGTGGTGGTCGGCGGGGGCGGCGTGGGCAAGTCGGCGCTCACCATCCAGTTCATCCAGGTGCCTGGAGCGGGCCTACGGGGGCACCGGGGCGGCGGCGGGCGGGGGCTTGCGATACCTGTGGCGGGGCGGCCGCTGCGACCCCGCCCCGGAGGCGCCGCGCGGGTCGGGGGTGGGCGGGCTGCGGGCGCCGGGCCGGCTCTGCGCTCCTACCCTGCGGCCGCGGCGCCGCGCCCCTGCCTGCCCGGCGCCCGGCGCGGCGTCCCGAGAATCGGGCTTCTCAGGAATGTGGCCGGGAGGGCGGAGCTGGCAGGGTGGGAAGCGCCGTTCCACCTTATCGCTTCGACGGAGGCCAGAGACCCACGGGAGCGGCAGCGCCTCGGAGCCGGGCTTCCTGCCCTGAGGGCCCCGGCGTTGGGCGCGTTCGGGAGCCCGAGCCCCGCGCGCCGCTTCTCAGCTGCACGCCGTCGCCTCCGGCGCCGTCGGTGCGAGCGCGGTGGCCACTTGGTCGCGGCTCTGCGCGGTTCGAGCCGGAGCTGCCGGCTTCAAGCGGTGTGTTTTTCTTTGTGTGTGTTTGCGCTTTCCTTACAAGTGATCTCTTAGGTAATAGGTCCGGGTGGGAGTGTTTGTAATGCCCCAGGGAAATGGTGGCTTCGAGGAAGTTAAAAATGTGCCTTGATAGGGGTGAGACAGTTTCCTAGGAATTCCTGGTGCCTTCCTGCTTCTCGCTGTGCCAAGGTGAAGTTTGGGACGAGCTAGTCTAGGAGATGTGGGAGTCGTGCGTTCAGTATTCTAACCACTCTCTCCCCCACCCCCACCCCCACCCCCACCCCGTGCTGGAGGAGGAAAGTCGGGTTGTGTTAAAAAAAAAAAAAAAAAAAGGGAGGGGAGGTGGAATTCTTCATTCTTAGAAATTGCTTTTGGTGAGAGGTTTGAGTAATCTTTTTAGAGATTTTTTTTAAAAAAAGAAAACCCAGATATCTTCTCTCTGCTTTTGTCAACCTAAAAGGTGTGGCATATGCTTCGAGAGAACGAAGGTACCCTGCTCTACCAGGTAACAAAGATATTTTTTACTGTGCCAAGAGTACAGATGACAAAATATTTTTTCTGATTCTTGTTTCACCCATTTGTCGTTAATTGGGTTAAATAGCTATTTCATTAAAACCTATAATATTTGTAGTGACATTAAAATGCCAAGTACGGTAACATAAATGTATCACTTTTGTCATTGAATAAATGAACAGTAATTACTGCTATAATATCCCATGGAATTAAAAATCGCTGCTAAAACCTTTGTGTCCAGAAAGATATGTAATGAGCCTTTACAGCAAGCTCATTAGTGAGTTAAAAAAAAATCACACTGAGTAAGAGGTGAGATTGGTTTGAGTTTAGCAGACAGAATCAGGGATGCTGTCACGTCGCTGTTTCCCCAGGGCCAAGAGAGACTTTTAAGTAACTGATAGCAAAGCAAAATAATTTATAACTAACCCTTTTCCTTCATGACTAGATTGATGGTTGGTGTTGGAGGGAGTCCAGAAATGGGAGGGCAATCTGGGTTCCAATATCAGTGACTAATGTTAGTTAAAATTTAAACCCAAACATTTAAATTTGTTTGAGGAAGGGATCATCTGAAAGTAATTGGATCTATAAGTTAATTATTTAAACAAGGTATTGGAACTTTTGGTTTTGGAAATAGTATTAGAAACCATTAAGATGATGGTAATTGTTATCTTCCTAATGATTTTGTAGAATTCATTTGTTAAAGAAATACTTCCTTTATGAGTAGTATAGTATCTGAATGTGGTAGATGATATCAGATAAAGGTATGCATGAAAAAGACCTATATATAATACACACACACACACACACACACACTCAACATTATTACATAAAGTATGGACTTTTTGTCATACACACATGAGGTTGTATCTTTTGCTCTGTTGTTTTGCAGGCTGTGAGAACACTGCCAAATATTTAGCTTCTCTGAGCCTCAATTTTCTTGTCAGTAAAATAGGTTTGATTACACATTCTGTATAACTTCTAAATTATAAGAAAGGTCTTAATTTTGTACTTAGCATGTAGTATGTGCTTTGTTAATGGTAGGCATTTTTATAAGTGTATGTTCAGTTCTGAAACATGCTTAAATTCAAAGGGAATTCAGATTTGCAAAAGTCAATTTGGGAAGGATTAATAAAACACTGTGTGTGGGTCTAGGAGTGTAGCTTAGTGGTAGTGCTAACCTAGAATGTTAAAGACCCTGGTTCTATCCCCAGCACCCCAAAAGGGGAAAAAAAAAACCACTGTGTAGTTTAGTAGGAAGACTGGAAATGTTATATGGGAGTATGGGGATGACGATGTGTTAGCTTGGAGAGAGGAGGCAGCTGGGGGTGGTGGGAGTGAGATAGGTGACTTGGGGCCAGTGAAATAGGAACACATAGGCTCTGAAGTTTAGGCTTTCTGGAGAAGAGACCTAACTATGCCATTTGGTCCATGGGTAATCTCAGACAAGTTACTTAACTTCTTAGTACCTCACGTTTCCTCTTCTGTAAACTGGGGAAATACAATGTACAACATCCAGTTGTGAAAATTAAAATGAGTTAACATGCCAAGGCTTAGAACAGTGTGTAGTTCATAGTAAGACTACATATGTTGATGTTTTTATTATTGTTATTATTATTTTGGCTATTGGGGATTGAACCCAGGGATACTGTACCATTGAGCTACATCTCTAGCTCTTTTTATTTTGTGTTTTGAAACAGGATCACACTAAATTGCCAAGGCTGACCACAAATTTGCAATCACTTGCCATCCTTTCACTTAACCTCCTGAGTTGCTGGCTGGGATTGAAGGGGTGTGCCACTGAGCCTGGCATTAAATTATTCTTAGATTATGTAATTGAAGTGTTTATCATCTATATTAACAGAGCTGCTATTTATTGTCTGACACTGGGGAGTTAAAATTCATTCTATTATAATTAGTAGAAACTGGAGGGAGAGGAGAGAGCAGAAGAATAATCATTTTAAACAAGGAAGTTCTCTTTGTAAATCAGTTATAGATTAGGGTGGCACAAATTGGTCTTTTTTTTTTTTTAATTTTAGGGTTTTTTTTTTTTTTTTTTGGTATTGGGACTTGAACTCAGGGGCACTCAACCATTGAGCCACATCCCCAGCCCTATTTTGTATTTTATTTAGAGACAGGGTCTCACTGAGTTGCTTAGTGCCTTGCTAAATTGCTGAGGCTGGTTTGAACTAGAGATCCTCCTGTCTCAGTCTCCCTCCCAGATTACAGGCGTGCGCCACTATGCCATTTATTTAATTTTAGTTTTGAGAAAGGGCCTTACCAAGTTTCCCAGGCTGGCCTCAAATTTGTGATCCTCTTGAGTACCTGGAATTATAGGCATGGGTCACTGTGCTGGCTTATATATATATAATTTTTTTTTGTTGTTGTTGTAAAATATTTTATTGGGATGAAATGTTTTTTTTTTTAATTGGTTGTTCAAAACATTACAAAGTCTATATATTTTTTTAAAGACTTTGGAAATATTACATTGTTTTTATATGTTTCAATATATGTTTTCTATTCTGTTATTTATTTATTGTAGTGCAGGCAATGAAACCCAGTAGCTCATGTACTACTGTGCTATATCGCCCACCCTCTATTTTGTTACCTTCAGCAGAAAAAGTATAATAAACACATTTGGAAATGGCAAATTTAAAAACAACTTCTCTTGTAACTCCCCTTCCCCCTTTTTATTTTTTATTTTTTTAGTTGTAGTTGGACACAATACCTTTTATTTATTTATTTATATGTGGTGCTGAGGATCAAACCCAGCACTGCACACGTGCTAGGCGAGCACTCTACCGCCAAACCACAAACCCAGCCCCTCTTGTAGCCCTTTCTTTGACCCTAGATTTAGTTGTTATCTTCGGTGTATATGAAGAGCTGCAAAATTAGGAAATCAAAATAATAAATTGAAATGCGTTTTCCATCCTCCCTCCCCTTGGGGGGGGGGAGGCTTTTGAACACAGGGGTGCCCTGTCACTGAGCTACATCCCCAACTCTTTTTAGTTTGAAACAGGGTCTTGCTAAATTGCTGTGGCTGGACTTGAACTTGGAATCCTTCTGCTTCAGCCTCCCAAATTGCTGGGATTACAGGCATGTACCATTGTGCCTGGTTGCCTTTTCTGCTTTAAAAATGAATACAACAGCTGGGTGAGGTTGCACATGCTTGTAATACCAGTGATGCTGAGGCTGACAGATTGCTCAAGGTCAGCCTCAACAACTTAGTGAGACCCAGACCCTAAGCAATTTAAGGAGACCCTGTCTTAGAATAAAAAGGACTGGGGATGTAGGTCAGTGGTTAAGTGCTCCTGGGTTCAATCCCTAACTGCCCCCCCCCCCCCCAAAAAAAAAAAAAAAAACAACAAGAAAAAAAAATCATAGTGTATGTGATAAAATGTAAAGTATTGTTATTAAGAGTTACATGAACTCCCTGTTTCTGATGTTTATAGGTTCTTTTGAAAAACATTTTTAAGTTCTCTTGATAAATAGAATACCTAAGTGATGAGTAAATTCCAGTTAGGACATAATTTTGACATTGTACAGAGTGGAAGAGAGAGATAGTTTGATATTGGGGTCTTTTTTTTTTTTTCTTTCCAGTACTGGAAATTTAACCCAGGGGTGCTTTACCATTGAGCTAAGCTACTCCCTAGTCCTTTTTGTTAATTTTGAGGTAAGGTCTTGCTAAATTGTTGACCCTGACTTAGACTTGCCATCCTCCTAACCCAGCCTCCCAAGTCATTTGGATTACAGGTATGTATCACCACATATTTGTATTCTTAGACTCCCTAACCAGATCACTCTGGTAGTCTCTCAGTCTCCCTTAAATTCTTCATGACTTCAATTCTCCATAAAATATTGGGTTTGGTTGAACAGATCTCTGCATCTTTGAAATTCTTACTGTGGTCAGGATTCTTAGGTTCTCTTAACCTCAGTTCCCCATTTGAAAAGGCAGAATAAACAGTACCCGTAGGATTTTTGGAGTAAATAAAATAAATGCTTGCAAATCATTTAGTACAGTGCCATCTACTGAGTAAGTAACTGATGATTATTATCTGGTTTTCTTTGCTATTCTTACTTCTATATCTCGATGTTCTTCCAAAACAAAATTTGTAATTTTTCATTTTTCCCTAACTCATAATCTAGTCTATTAAGTTTTGACTACCCTTCCCACCCCAAACCCATATACCTCCTCCTTCTCATTTCTGTCTTGTATTTAGGTGATGAATATTGATTTAATTTTGAGTTGTGAAAACTTTTTTTTTTTTTTTTTTTGTGGGGAATTAATTTTAAGAAATGATGGGACTGGGATGTAGCTCAGTGGTAGAGCATGTGCTAATTATTAGCATGTGCCAGGTCCCCCCGGGTTAAATTACTAGGACAAAAAAAAAAAAAAAAAAAGAAGAAGAAATAATGAACTAATCATTGGATTTTGAATTAGTGCTTCTTCTGAAAATTTGGAGAAGAGAATATTACATGTTTTACAGATTTTAAAGTTAGATGTTCTCAGTTTCTTATTTTTTTTTCCTCCCCTATATTGGGGATTGAATTGGGGGTGCTGTACCACTGAGCTATATCTACAGCTCTTTTATTTTATTTTGAGATAGGGTTTTTCTAAATTGCTCAGGTTGGTCTTGAATTTGGGCTCCTCCTGCCTCAGCCTCCTGAGGATCTGGGATTACAGGTGTATGCCACTGTCCCCAGCTCCAGTTTCTATTTTTTTAGCATCCAAACTTTTTATTGAGCAGTTTGTTGTGTTTGAACTCTAGGGGTTAGCTAATTTCTCACATCTTGAATTTTAGTCAATCTTAAAACCTGTTAGTCTTGACTTGATTCAAACATTACTATTTACCTAGAGTTTATCTTTTGCAGAGTATTGTTTTCATTGTTTTTTTTTTTTTTCCCCCTTGGGAGCAGAGATCCTGGAGAGATTTCAGGACTCCCTTATTTTTGTTAATAGTTACTTGATTCATGTGTCAAGGTTGTGAGTTTAAATTCCTGAATTGTCATTCCATTTCTACGTCTTTTTATTTTATTTTTAATTTTTTTTTAACACTTCTCAATTAGCACTATATATATTTTTTCTCATCAATATTTTAAAAAATATCTTTATTTTTGTGTATTTATTTTTATGTGTTGCTGAGGATCGTACCTCACATGTGTGAGGCAAGTGCTCAACCACTGAGCCACAATCCCGGCCTCTACATCTTTTTTCAAAGTTTACCTTTCTTTAAAAAAATTTTTTTTTAATTTATTCAATTTTACGTGGTGCTAAGGATTGAACCCAGTGCCTCACACAGTGCTAGGCAAGTGCTGTGCCACTGAATTCCAGCTTCCCATTTCTACATCTTGAAGACACTTCTTCAATTAGAAGATACTTCTGTATTTTATTTAGAGACAGGGTCTCATTGAGTTGCTTAGCACCTTGCTTTTGCTGAGCCTGGCTTTGAACTCTCCATCCTCCTGCCTTAGCCTCTGGTGAATCTCTTGATTTTAAACTTTGTGTGCATGTGTGAGCGTGTGTGTTTGCACATGCATGCGATTTCAGTGATTTGGGAGGCTGAGGCAGGAGGATCACAAGTTCTATGCCAGCCTTCTGCAATTTGGTGAGACCTTGTCTCAAAATAAAAAATATAGCTTGTGGTAGTGCATCCCTGGGTTCAGTACCCAGTATGTGTCAGGGGAGTACTGGAATTATGAATGTTAAGTGTTAAAATGATATCTGATAATCCTTTTGTAAAAAAGTTAACCTACATTTCTCAAATGCCAGCATGTTACTATATTTGCTTTTTCCTTCCAATATAAACACATTAAAAAAAAACCCATTGGCTTGTAAGTTGACATTTTCCCCGCCTCCATCCTTAAAGACCTCTGTTGTTATTTTCTAAGAACAAGGGCATTTGCTTACATAAACACCATACAGTAAACCGAAACCAGAAGTTAACATTAATATATTACTATTACCTAATTTGTGGATTTTGTTTTTTGGATTTTGCCAATTGTCCCAATAATGGCCTTTATAAGAAGATTATATGATGCATTTTATATCCATTTCTTCTTTAATTTGGAAGAGTTTTTTAGTTTCTTAAAGAGTACAAATTAGGGCTGGGGTTGTGGCTCAGTGGTAGAACGCTCCCTAGCACGTGAGAGGCCTGGGTTCGATCCTCAGCACCACATGAAAATTAATAAATAAACATATTGAGTTCAACTACAACTAAAAAAAAAAAAGAGTACAAATTAGTTATTTGTAGAGTCTCCTTAATTTTTATTGACTACTGTTGTGATTAAGTTCAGGTTATGTGTTTTGGGGGGCAAGAATAACAAATGCTGTGTTCTCAGTGCATTACATTAGGAGACATGAGGTAATATTTATATTAACCTTTTGGCTCAACAGTCCCAAATCTAGTATTTTACCCTCAAGATATATTTCCAGCAGTGTGAAAATAATAGGCACAAGGTTGTGGCATTATTTGTACTTGCAAAAATTAGAAGCAACCTACTAGGTAGGAGGAGTTGAATAACATGATATATTCACCCACTGGAGCATTATTCAGCTGTAATAAAGAATGAGAAAGGCCTTGAAGTATGGAGTGCTTTCTAAAGTACATAGTTCAGTGAAAAAACTAAAGTGGGAAATGATAAACAAGAGGCTTTAATAAATACTGTAGAAAAGAAGAGGAAATAAGAAAATACATATGTATTTGTTTATGGGGACAAAACTAAAACAAGAAGAATACATGAGTGATTGATGATAAAATTGGTTACCTGGAGAGAGAGAGAGAGAGTAGGAATGAGGTGGAAGAAGAAATGGGAACAGTGATCCTTTTGACTTTTGGAACCATGTTAATGTTTTACATACTGTATATAAATAGCAAACATAGCAATAGAATCAGGTGATGAAGGAAATAAGTGTTATGTGAAATACAAACAAGTGATCTGAACCTTATTTAGATAACTTCTGAACCCAGTATTTGTACTATGTCCTCAGGATAAAGACAAAAAGAACTTGAAGCAAAGGTTGAACTGTAGTTGATGTTTTTTTTTTTTTTTTTTTTGGTTACAGAGGCATGAGTTTGCAATTGTGTGTATTTTTCTGTACTGAGATTAGCAAATAAGTAAACATATTTTGAAAAATGGGAGCAGGTTCTTACTGTTGGAGGAAGGGAGCTATAAACGTGGAAAGGGTGAATGTGACAATGAACTCTGTTGTTTGACTGAAATTGGAGATATTGGTTTAACCTTTTAAAAGTATGTAGATACAGAAATACAGTACAGGTATGTGGATGCACATGCACACATGTATACATTTTTCTTTTTTTTTTTTTTAGTTGTAGATGAGCACAATATCTTCATTTTTATTTGTTTATTTTTACATGGTGCTGGGGATGGAACCCAGGGCCTCACACATGCAGGGCAAGCACTCCACCACTGAGCCACAACCCCAGCCCCATGTATATATTTTTCTTCCATTTCCATTCACAGGGCCCAGAAACAGGGACACCTTGTTAGAATTGAGACCAACTAGCACCAGATCTTGGTTTCTAAATGCCATTCTCTACTAGAAGGAACTTTAGAGAAATGTCTGATTCTAGGGTTGTGGTAGGAAGAAATACAAGATGAGCCTGTAGTATCTTGTATTTTCAAGGGTCTTATAATACAAGACACTACAGGCTCATCTTGTATTTCCAGAAAGTAAGGAATTACTTAAAAAAAAAAAATTGGAGATGATGGGGACTACCATTGACTTACTAGGGGACAATTTAATAATTGAAATGAGATAATTGACTCCATGATGATAAATGATTGAGAAGTTTTTGATGTAGAATTCAGTCTAGTGAATAAACATTCAGGATACAGTGGAAACTTTTGATGATCTCTCTCTCTCTCTCTCTTTTTTTTTTTCCCGTTTTGTTACTGGGGTTTTTGAATTGGGGGTGCTTAATCACTGAGCCATATCCCCAGCCCCACTAGGTAGTCTAATCTTATGGGATTACAGTTGTATATACATCTGTTGTTGACAGAACCTAACTGCTTGGTTATGCTAATGAGATGTAGTCTTTTTAATCACTTTATCTGGGTATTGAATGAATTTATGCTTCAAGGAATCAAGTTGAGGCATCAAGTTGGGCTTACTTCCTCTCTGTTTAAAGAGAAAATTTTTTTTCTACTTGCAATTTTTTATTTTTAAATTTGTTCTAATTAGTTATATATGACAGCAGAATGCATTTCAACTCATTGTACACAAATGGAGTATAACTTCATTTCTCTGATTGTACATGATGTGGAATCGCACCATATGTGCAGTCATACATGTACCTGGGGTATAAAGAGAAAACCTTCTAATTTTGTAGCCAGATATTTTGGTAGGGAACTATTGATAAAAATAGGTTAGGACAGTATACATTTTGGCCATGGACTCTTTTTTTTAATATTCTTAGTTTTAGGTGGACACAATATCTTTATTTTATATTTATGTAGTGCTGAGGATCAAACTCAGTGCCTCATGCATGCTAGGTGAGCACTCCACCACTGAGCCACAACCCCAGCCCTTGGCCATGAACTGTTAATGTTAGCAAAACAACTCTCTCCTTTTATATCAAGTGTCTTTTGCTATGTAGATGTATTTTATTTTTTTTTCTGTGTTCTTTTTTTCTACTGGGATTTAATCTTAAAATTATTCATTTTCTCTTCTTCTTCCTCTTCCTCTTCCTCCTCCTCCTCCTCCTCATCCTCTCCATCTCCCAGGGATTGAACCCAGGGGCGCTTTAACACTGAACCATATCCCCAACCCCTTTATTTTATATATATATATATATATATATATATATATATATATATATATATATATTTATTTATTTATTTTTATTTTTTTATTTATTTTATTTTTTTTAGAGACAGAGTCTCACTGAGTTCCTTAAGGCCTCCCTAAGTTGCTGAGGCTGGCTTTGAACTTGTGGTCCTCCTGCCTCCCCCTCCCGAGCTGCTGAGATTATAGGCATGTGCCACCATGCCCAGCTAGTGTTCTTATTTAAAACAACCAAATGTGAACTGGGTGTGGTGGAACACCCCTGTAACCTCAGCTACTCTGGAAGCTGAGGCAGTAGAATCAATCACAAGTTCTGGGCCAGTCTCTGCAACTTGATGAGACCCTGTCTTAAAATAAAATAATCAAGGATGTAACTTAGTGGGAGTGTTTGCTAGCATGTTTGAGGCCCAGAGTTCCTCATGTTTCTCTTCTGCAGAAATAACTGTTCTGTTTGTATGCTTGCAGCATTCACTTATCACTGGAAATGGGAACATTTATCAGGATATGACTAGAAGTTTTTCTCTGTTCCCAAGTTTCCCCAGGGAAAGGATGAAACACTTAAGGTCTGGGAAGATTTCATTTTTTGCATTTTTTTCTCAGTTATCTTTTAAATATCTGCTATTTGTGCTTTGGGTTCTCTGAATTTTTTTTTGCTATGTAGAGGTATATCCTCAGTCTTCTATAATATTCATATCATGTTTGTCTAAGTCAATCAACGAAAAGAATAAGCTATATTCATTCTAGGAAAATTTGTTAAAATTTACATCTGTTTAAATCTCAGATTTAATGCCCTTGGCTGAGAAGTCAAGATATTAAGTCTTATATTAAACAATGGTAATGTTTTCTTATCTTTTCTTAAGGCCACAAAACTTGTATTTTTCTGAATCTTAATATTGTAAAACAAAGATTGGGGTTTTTCATTGTGCAAAGAATATGTATTTGTTCATGAAGTTGATTTTGGTGTTGGAAGTAAAGAACTGGTCATCCTCAGGATTGCTTTAAGCGACTGAGATTTCCATTCTGTTCTGTTGTAGGAGGGCAGATGGATACTGGAAAGTTTCAGATTTTTGGACAGTATCAGTAGGATTTCAACAAATGAGAAATTCTTTTAAATCCTCTAAAACATTCAGCCTATTCTGAGCTGTTAGCTGAGAGGTATTATTTTAGAGAATTGTTGAAAGGGATGCTTTTTTTTAAAAAAACTGTTGGAGATCAGACTTAGGGCCTGACACATGCTAGGCAAGTGCTGTACTAGTGAGGTACATTTCAGCCCAGTTTTTAAATCCATTACATCTTAGCTTTCTGCACTGAGGCAAGTGGAAGAGACGGGGGAGACAGAGGTTTGTGTGTGTGCATGCTTACACATCTCTAAAATGTGAATCACAGCACAGGTTTTCTTGCTGTAGGTATAGAAAATGGAATGGCCTAGAAACAAAAGAGATCCTTTAGAGAGTTTGTGTATAGTATGTGTTTGTGGATGTAACCTGAAGTATGCTTATATTGCATTGAATATTATAATAGTTACCTTTTTCATGATTTTATATATAAACTTTGCTGTTGCCTTCCTCATTTTCTAAATGGAATTAATTGCCATATATTTCTCACTATAGTACTTTTAGGGAATATAATTTATAATTTTAAAGATATTTTAAAGGAATTCTAGTGTTTTCCAAATGTGTTACTATCACCCTGTAATCTATGATGTAATTTTTTTTTTTTTTTTTAGTTCTAGGGACTGAACTTAGGGGCAATTTACTAGTGAGGTACATCCCCAGACCTTTTTTATTTTTTATTTTGAGACAGGCCCTTGCTAAGTTGCTTTGGTTGAGGCTGGCCTCGAACTTGGGGTCCTCCTGCCTCAGTCTCCTGAGTCGCTGGGATTTTAGATACGTGCCACTGTGCTTTGCCTGAAATCTGAAGTGTAACTAATGACCTTTGGAAAGGTATTGGAAGGCTGATTTTGTATTGTTTACTTGGAAATAAGATCTTGCGCTTTTTGCTTATTCCTAGAATAATTTGTAATTTCAGTTTGAATATCACCTTAGTTTTTAAATAATTTAATTTTTTATTGGTGCATTATAATTATACATAGTAGTTGAATTCATTGTGCCATATTGAGTAATTTAAATTTGGAAAAAGGTTGAGTGGTTCCTTCTCAAGGCCTTGGGAATACTAGACAAGTTTATACAACTGAGCTATGGCCTCAGCCCTGTATAAAACTTTATTTAGAGATAGAGTCTCACTAAATTGTGGAGGTTGGCCCAGAATTTGATCCTTCTGCCTTCCATCTCCCAAGTAGCTGGAATTATAGATGCCTGTGCCACCTCACCTGTTTGACTGTGTCCTTCTAATTATAGATTTCTTGCTTCATTGGGTTAAAGTAAAAGAAAATGTAAAATCTCTGTTTTAGAACATTAAGAATTTTTTTCGTCACAGGGGATGGCACATACCTATAATCCCCACTACTTGCTCTATGTTCAATTCTTAGTCCTGCTGGGGTGAGTGTGGAGGGTGGAGGACCAAAAAAAAAAAAAAATACTGAATGTAGTGTCACATGCTACAGCCCTTCCCTAGCAACTTGAGAGACTGAGGTAGAAGGATCACAGGTTCAAAACCAGCCTCAGCAATTTAGAAAGGCCTTATGCAATTTAGTGAGACCCTGCCTCTAAATAAATAAATAGATAGATAGATAGATAGGGTGGGGGCTGAGGATGTGGCTCAGTGGTTAAGCACCCTGTGTTCAGTCCCTGGTACTCTTCCCCCATCACCACCAAAAAGAAAAAGAAATTTACAATTGATTTTTGTAGCCATTCCTAGAATATAAGTGGAGAATATTTGTAGCATATGAAGTACAAAGTTTTACACAAATATATTAAAATGGAACTTGTCAATAATATTATAAATTTTTTAAAAAAAAATTTTTTTAGTTTTCGGCAGACACAACATCTTTGTTTGTATGTGGTGCTGAGGATCAAACCTGGGCCGCACGCATGCCAGGCGAGCGCGCTACCGCTTGAGCCACATCCCCAGCCCCATTATAAATTTTTTTATATCCTTTTTTATGCCTGTTAAATCTGTGAGGCTCTGAAGTAGTTTTATTAAATCTTTTGTGAAGACCTAATTTTTCCATGCATTTCTGATTTTGCTTTTCTTTGATGGTATATTATTTATTATATAAAAGTTAGAATGATTAAATCTTTCTTTTATCATTAAGTAGTATCATTCTTGTGTATTTTACCTTGTATTTCATCCTATAATATTAATATTGCCATTCTTGGTTTTTGTGTTTGTATGCATTTGCTTGACTTTAATTGTATTTAACATTTTTTTCAACTTTTTTTTTTTTTTTTTTTTGGTACCAGGGATTGAACCCAGAGGGGCTTACCAGGGACATCCCCAGCCCTTACAGATGGGATTTCTCTGAGTTGCTTAGGGCCTTGCTAAGTTCTTTTTTCACTTTTGTGAATAGTATATAATGTTTAAAAATCAAATCTGAGATTCTCTGTTAGTGGAGGAATCCAGTGATTTGTGAAATCTGTGTAAATTTGTTTTTATTCTTTTTTTTTGTACTTTATATTCTTTGTTTTTAACCTTTAACCATTGTTTATACAGACTTGAGCAAGTTTGTTTATATCATTTTATTTCCCTTGTATTGAGGGTATAAAAGTGGAAGTTATTTCAAAAGTAGAGGTTATTTCTAAGGAACTTCTTTCTTGTGATTGCTTTTGTTAGTCCTAAGTCGCCTAATGAAATTAAACAATACAGCTTCCGTGTTTTTGTTTTTAAAGAATTCTAGACATGGAAAAATTTATATTGTTTGTCTAAGAAACAGCAACCTGTGAGTCAAATTTGGGTCTTGATTCAACTGCTGTCTGACTGTGTGGCCATGGACAAGTCAATTCGCTTTTCTGGATTCAGTTTCTTCATTTTTCAAATGGAAGGTTTGAAGTAGGGAAAGATTCTGTGTCTGATTGACCTTGGCAATATTTAAAACCCTGTAAACACAAGGATGTAAACAAGTATTTTAGTAGGACTTTGTATCTTTTGTGTGTGTGTGTGTGTGTGTGTGTGTGTGTGTGGTTGGGGATTGAACCCAGGAGCTTACAAATGGTAGGCAAGTGCTCTGCCACTGCAGTTAATGCCCAATCTGTTTACATTTTATTTTGAAACAGGATCTCAGTAGAATGCCCAGGCTGGCCTGGAACTTCAGCCTGTCTCAGCCTACTGAGCAGCTGGGATTCTAGGTGTTAAGGGTCTCTGTGCCCAACCTAAGTCTTTGTATCTTTAGATTGCTTGGCCTGAATGTATGCCTTTTCGTTCGTTTGTACACTTTGTTCTTCCTATTTAGATTTTGAGAATCATAGATCAGGAATACATTTGTAACATAGAACTAAGTGCACAGGAAAATATTTGTTGCTGTTTATTAATTGCTAATATTAGGCCTTAGATAGGAAATAGAAAATAACTAGGGAAAAGATATTAGGAAAGATGAGTAATATCTGTTATAGGATAGCTTCATAGCAGCCTATTAATGAAGAGAGCAAAGAACTGGTTTTCATTTTTAAATTTCAGAGCATCTCTGAAATGAGAAGATCAATATGGCAGATGCACATTTGAATCCTGAGTTTTAGAAGTTTTAGCAATTGATCCATAAGCATTCAGTTTTATCCAAAAAAGTCTTTGGACATAGTAGTCATCATTAATTTCTTTCTGGAAATTCTGACTCAGGAAATGTGAAACAGACTTGAGGGTAATGTCTTAAGGAGTCACTACTTTTGTCTTATTTCCTGGTGGGTTTTCTCCTAATGCCTTGTTTTTGGTTAAATGATGACATGTGGTTGAGATTATAACAGTCAGCAGTTTGTTAGCTGAAAGAGAAAGAATACTAACCAGTCAAGTCAAACTGCAAAGGAAGATTTGTGATAATAATATAATTTAAATTTCAGAAATAATGTAGAAAAATAATGTGGACTATTAAATTTGTAATTTTGCCCTTATTGCTTCTGAATTTAAGATGCATCTACTAAATAAGGTAGGGAGTTTGCCTTAGGTGTGTATGTGTGTGTATATGCACAAGCCCATATAGCCTTATACCCTCTCTTATGGGAACTGAATATAGGGTTATAGGCATGTATTTCAAACCAAGAAAAAAATGCATTTAAAGTTAGAGTGTTCTTTGTGAGTTTTTAAAATAAAAACACGGAGATAAAAATGTAAAACAAAGGTGTAAGTTTGTGATAATTTAATAACAAGTTATAGATGTTTAAGTAGATATAATGGTAAAGCTTACTCAAGCACTGCATTAATTCTTATTTTCATATACTGCATGGAGCCAACCCAGGGAGCTCTACCACTGAGCTCCATCCACAGTCCTTTTTGTTTCTTAATTTGGGACCAGGTGTCACCAAGTTGTCCAGCTTACCTTAAACTCTTGATTGTTGTGCCTAAAGTCTCCCCAGTAGCTGGCATTACAGGTGTACACCACCATGCCTGACTAATGTTAAAAAATTTCTTATAACCACTGCACTATTTTATGGTGTTAAAATTCTTTTCATTTAGTTTAATGTTAAGAATGCCAGTCGAAATGGTGATGTTATTTTTGTTTTTGTAAGTTCCTTGCCATTATGAAATCTTATTTTTTTGTGAGATAGGGTATAACTGTGTTACCCAGGCTGGTCTCATAACCGGCTTGGTACTGAGGATGTAGCTCAGTGGTAGAGTACTTGCCTAGCATGTACATGGCCCTGGGTTCAAACCCCAGCACCACAAAATAAAACATCAAACACCCGGGCTCAAGTGATCCTCCTGTATCATCCTCCCAAGTAGCTGGGACTATAGTGTACCATGGTTTATGATCATTATTTTAGTAGGTCTGAAAATATTATGGAAATCTTGTCTTCTGTTAAAATGTTAGATTGTGATTCTCAGTTTTTAATTTTATAAAACTAAAGTTTTTATGTTTATTTTATAGATTTTTTTTTTAAAAATTTCCTATATCATTGCAGATTAGCTGAGTGTGGTGTAAACCTGTAATCCCAGTGATTTGGGATTCTGAGGCAGGGGGATTGTAACTTGGAGGTCAGCCTCAGCCATATAACAGGACCTTCAGCAACTTAGAAAGACACTGTCTCAAAATAAAAAAGAAAAGGACTGGGAATGTAGCTCAGTGGGAAAGCACCCATGGGTTCAGTCCCCAGTACCAAATAAATAAATAAACAAATAAAATCATTGTGAATTACACATATAATTTAGATTTCTTTGTAGTAGTTTCAGGAAGAAGCCATTGACTGAGTCGATTGATCAAATGAAGTTGTCTGACATGGGTTACTTTAGTTTGTGGTTTTAGCTGAGCAGTACATGGTGCACAGCTGTTGCTCCAGCAGCTTTGTTCCAGCTGTCCTGCTTGCCTGTCAGAAAATACCCTGCATTCCTTTTTTTTTTTTTTAAACAGAACTTTTTGTAATGTTCTATGTTTTCTTACTTAAATGAATCTTAGTAATTACTTTAACAACTTTTCTTCACTTTTCAGCCTATGAGTAGCTACTTAGAATGATGCCACAATGGATTATGTATAACAGATTTAATAAGCCTGGTCTATTTATATATATATTTTTTATTGTGAGTTAATGTAGTTGTGAAAATTTACATAAGACAAGTGATTGATATTGAAAAAGGCACCAAACTTGAGAGACAGCTCCAAAACAAGTAGCTGAATATCTGGAAAATGAAACTGGCATATCACCCCACATCCTGTAGTGGGGATTGAACCAAGGGGTGCTTTACCACTGAGATACATTCCCAGCCCTTTTTATTTTTATTTATCTATTTTTATTTTGAGGCAGGGTCTCACTAAGTTACCTAGGGCCTTGCTAAGATGTTGAAGCTGGCTTTGAAACTTAGGATCCTCCTGCCTTAGCTTCCCATGTAGTTTTTTATTTTTAGACAGGGTCTCACTAAGTTGCCCAGGCTAGACTTCAACTTGTTATCTTCTGCCTCAGCCTCCAGAGTAATTGGGATTATAGGGTGTATACCACAGTACTGAACTTACTATTACTACTACTATTACTATTACTACTACTACTACTACTACTACTACTACTACTACTGGTCCTGGGGATCAAACCCAGGGTACTTACCACTCAGCTACATCCCCAGTCCTTTTTATTTTTCATTTTAATATGTTCTTGCTAAATTGCTGAGGCTGGCCTTAAATTTGAAATCCTCCTGCCTCAGCCTCCTGAGTTGCTGGGATTACCTTGCTGGGATTACTGTACCCAACTCCTGTTTATTATTTATTTAAATTCAATTTTATTTTTGAAGCCAGGGATTGAACCCAGGGGTGCTTAACCACTGAGCTGCATCCCCAGCCCTTTTCATATGTTTTTTCGAGACAGGTCTTGCTAAGTAGCTTAGGCCCTTGATAAATTGCTGAGACTAGCTTTGTACTTTGGATTTTCTTGCCTCAGCCTCCTGAGCTGCTAGGATTACAGGCATGTACCACCATGCCTGGCTGTTTATTATCTTTTTAAACACGATTTACATATAGTTTTTTTTTGTGAGTTTTATGAAATTTCTGTCATAATTTTTTTTTTTTTTTTTGATACTGGGAATTGAACTCTAGGACATTTAACCACTGAGCCACATTCCTACTCCTTTTTGTATTTTATTTAGAGATGGGGTCTCACTGAGTTGCCTAGGGCCCTGCTAAATTTCTGAGGCTGGCTTTGAACTCAAAATCCTCCTGCTTCTGTCTCTTGAGCTGCTGGGATTACAGGTGTTCTCCACTGCACCTGGCTTCATAAGTTAAGTAGTGAGAATCTGGGCCTGGGGATGTAGCTCAGTGGTAGAGTGCTTTCCTAGCATATACAAGATCCCTAGCTTTGGGGGGAAAAAAATTCTGTGAGAATCTTGATTCATTGTTTAATTTAGAATAATGTGTTTAGTTGAAATTACTTATATCATTATAAGTAGAGTGTATCAAGTGCTGTTGTATGATTGTTAATAAAGGTTGGATAATGTTAGTGCTCAAAATGTTTTTGATTGTGTTTTATATTTTGGATTTTCAGATTAGGATTATTTAGTCAGTAAAGTCTATGCAGATAATTCCAGAACCTAGAAAGATTTGAAATCTGAAATGCTCTGGTCCCAAATGTCTTAGATAAGAGATACTAGATCTGTACTTTAAAGTTTTGTTGTTAAAGCTCAGAGGCCAAGAGTGGTGATGTATGTCTGTAATCCAGCTGTTTGGGAGGCTGAGACAGGAGGATCTAAAGTTTGAGACCAGCCTGTGAAATTTAGGGAGACCCTTTCTCAAAACAAAAAAGGTTAATTCAGTAAGAAATTACTGAAAGTTACAGTAAAAAGGCTGTAATTCAGTAAGAAAGCACTCACCTGGCATGCTGGACGAATCTGAGTTTAGTCCCTAGCCCCTCCCCTATTAAAAAAAAAAAAAACATTGGTTTATATAATAATTTAAAGAGTTATCAAAATTATTTGGATTATATTTAGCATTTTGAAGCATTTTTTCCTTAAGAATTTTTATAACTGACATTTAATTCTTACTAGGTTTTACATTTATGTAATACCCGCCCCCATGGATTGAACACATGGATGGCCTACTGTTGAGCTACAGAGCTATATTCCTGCATCCCCAGCCCCCCTTTTGAGGCGGGATCTTGTTAGATTGCCTAGGTTGGCCTCAAACTTGTAAATCCTCCTTCTTCTCTCTCCTGAGTAACTGGATTACAAGTGTGTGCCATTGTGCCCAACAATTCTTTGCTTTTCAAAGAACTTTTACACAAATTCTTTCATATTATACAAGTTGTTACTGGTTTCATTTTATGCCAGTTGTTTATGATTGGAAGGCAGCAATGACATTGGACATTGGACATTGTTGTGGTCATTGTTGTGTCCATGAGGAAGTGAGGGTTGGGAAGAGTGGATCTGCCTTAAGACCTATAGCAAATAAACAGTGAAGCTGTCATTTAAACTGGTTTTCTTAACTTTTAAATATGGTGTCTGCCTGCCTTCCCTCCCTTCTTCCATCCTCCTATCCTTGCTTCCTTCCTTCCTTTGGGGGGAAAATGATTGTAGAGGGCTATACAAGAATCTTTAATAATTAGTAGGGAGGTGGGTATGTGTATTTTTCATATTTTATCTTGATAACATATTCCGAGGTCTTGTATAGTTAGCTAAGAACAGAAAATGTGCTCTTTACTCTTTTCATTTGATTTTATTTTTTGGTACTGGGAATTGAACCAAAGGATGCTTCACTATTAAGCTATACTCCTAGTCCTTTTTATTTATGTATTTTTATTTTGAAACAGGACTCACCAAGTTGTTGAGGGTCTCACTAAGTTGCTGAGGCTATTCTTGAATTTGAGATCCTCCTTTTCCTCGTGAGTGGCTGGTATTAAAGGCATGTTCTATTGTGTTGAGCTAGAGAACATATTCTGAATTGACTTAACTATGTAGTCATATGGAAACTTAGCTGTTCATTTGGTGTTAAAGGTGTCATGACTTGGTTGACAAGTGTCTTTTGGGGGTTTCCTTTAGGGTGGGAAATGTTTTTTTCTTCTTGTCCTACTCAAACAACAAATAAAACTTGTGTACAAGTCTTATTACAGTAAAAAGTTCATATTTGAGTTTGTCAGGTGTGTGTGTGTGTGTTTACTGGGATTGAACACAGAGCCTTGCACATGCTAGGCAAATGCTGTGCCACTAAACTGCATCCCCAGTCCCTGTGGGTAAAACAGTTTTATGTAAATGTATGTATAAGGGTGTGTGCTGTGATTTGCTTTTAAAATTACTATACTTGGTTTCTGAAGATTTTTCCAAAGCTCTGTATCTGATTTCATCTTGATGGTTATAGGAACTGGTGATTAATTTTGCCTTGTATTTCCTATATGAAGAAGTGATGCCTTTGATTTTTCTCAGAACAAAATTGTTAACATTGTTGATGTACAAAGTGAAAGATTACACAATGTAGTTTTAGGTAAGTGTGAATTAAAAGAAAATCTTAAGTATCTTATACTAAACTCTGTGCTACGGCTTTTTGGCTCATGAAATTGACCATTTATTAAACGGATAACTTTCGGACGAAAAACATTATCATTGAGGGTTGAAAATTTTTTGGAGGGGAGTAGGATTATTTATTTTAAAAATATGCTACTCCCCTTTTGGTGGCCTTGTGAATGAAAGGGGTCTTTTTTCCAGGTGCCGGTATCATGATATTAGAAAAAAATGCTGTTGGAAGTTGTTCTTTTAAAGGCTTTGCCTTTATAATAATAATAATAATAATAATAAAGAAGAAAACCAAAAACAAGATATTAAAAAATACAGACTGTCTTTATTTGGGAATGTCTGCCTTTTTGGACAAGTGGGGTGAGAGGGAGAAAGGAATTCTGTGTTTTTCTAACAAGGATGTGAAAGTAGGTACAGATTTAATACATTTTATCCAAAATGCTTGGGACCAGAAGTGTTTCAGTTTTTGGAATATTTGCATAGAATTTACTGGTTGAGCATCTCTAATCTGAATATCTGAAATCTGAAATGCTTCAAAATCCAAAACTTTTTGAGTGTCAACATGATGGGGATGCTCAAAGTGTTTGGATTTGAGAACATTTGGATTTTCATATTAGGAATGCTTGGTTTGTACATTTTCAATTATATATTTGAGAAACTGGTGAGGGCTGGGGTTGCAGCTCAGTAGTAGACTGCATGCTTATTTCCCAGCACCAAATAACAAAACAAAAAAACCAAACCAATAACAAAAAGAAACTGATAAAAACATGTATTTAAGGGCATCTTTTTTTTTTCTTCCAGTGCTGGGAATCAAACACCCAGCTTTTTGCATGCTAGTCCTCTAAGCTGCATCCCCTGTCTCAAGTTTATCTTTTGATTTATGTATTATGTTTGTTTAAGAGGAAGTGGTTGGGGTAGGTGAAAGGTGAAAGGTTAGGGAAGGTAGATTAAATACTATTGTTCTTACATTTAGATATTTAAATCATTTCGTTTTTTTTTGGGGGGGGGTTACCTAGGAATTAACTCTTGGTATAAATTGGGCAGGTCCTTTGATATTGGCTAGATCCTGTTGTATGTAATCTAAGGCTTGGGCTCTTGTATTGATTTTTTTTTTTTAAACATTTATTTTTTGGTTGTAGGTGGACACAATACTTTTATTTTTATGTGGTGCTGAGGATCAAACCCAGTGCCTCATGCATACTAGGCGAGTGCTCTTCCTTTGAGCCACAACCGTAGCCCTTTTGTATTGATTTTTGAGAACTTGAAAAATACTTTGCTTTTGGTATGGTTTAATTTTTTTAGGTATTCTTTCACCAGTGTCCTCTCAAAAGCAGAGCCATTCATCTTGTTTTATTGGCAAGAAGAGCTGTGGTCCATTAAGATCTTGAAATGGACTGAATTTGGAAAACATTCCACATGGTAGTTTTTATCCGCCTCTTCTTTTTGAAGTGCTTTGAAATGAACCCAGGTCTTTCTGTATGCTAGATTCAACCATTTTTTTGTGCAAAGGATTCTTTTATCAGTCTGGTAAACCTGTGGGCTTCTCAGAATTTTTTTTTCTTTCTTTTTTTTTTTTTTGTGTGTGTGTGCATGGCTTTGGGGATCAGAACCAGTGTTCTACCACTGATCTATGTCCCTAGCCCAGAATATTGTTTTTAATTCTATAAAATAAAATACATATGATTTTAAAGGAAACCGATTACATTTAAATACATAGGTCAAAATACTAAAAAATATCTGGGTGCAGTGGTGCATGCCTGTAATCCCAGCAATTTAGGAGGCTGAGGCAGGAGGATTCCAAATTCAAGGCCAGTCTCAGCAATATAGCAAGGCCCTAAGCAACTTAGTGAGACCCAGTATCGAAAAATAAAAAGGACTGAGGATGTAGGTCAGTGAGAGTGTCCCTGGTTTCAATCCCCTGCATGAGGGTGGAGACCAAAGAAACAAACTAAAAAACTCTTCTAGCATAGTTGCTCTTCTGGTTTGTCTGTAACAACTATTATATAAAAATATCTGATTTGTTGACAATCAAAGTGATTTGTTAAAGGGAATGCTAAATTTCTGTTAAGATGTATCAGAGATTAAAGTTACAACAAATTTAGTTTAAAGATTTAATTGGTTTTTATTTTTTATTCTTGGATCAAGAAACACCTCTTTCTATAAAATAGAGCTGATATTTTGGTTTATTCTGGGAGTACTTCCTTAATAAGTCATTTGTACACAAATCTTCATCTCAGGATCTGCTTCTGGGAAAAAAACTGACCTAAGACAGCTGGCTGGTTCCAGATTATGCTGTCAAAGGCAGAGAGAACATTCTTTGAAAAGTTTTTAAGATGGACACTAATTGAGAGGAATTTTCTGGTTACTCTTGAGACTTATATTAAATGAATTTTAGAGTTCTGTGTATTAGGGATTATGGGATATGTAAAAAAAAGATGATTATAATACTTAATAGTTCTCTGAATCCTGCTGTCTTTTTTAAAATATATATATTTTTCAGTTGTTGATAGACTTGTATTTTATTTATTTATATGTGGTGCTGAGAATTGAACCCGGTGCCTCACACATTCCTGGCGAGCACTCTACCACTGAGCCACAGCCTCAGCCCCTCCTGCTTTTATAAAATTTATTTTTTCCAGCTTTATTGAGGTATAATTGAAAAATAAAATTATATATTTAACCTGAAAAAAATAGAGCTGAGCAGGGCAGGTTGGTTTTATAGGCACAAAGGGCTGAAGAAAGCAGATACAGGACAAAAAGCAGAGTGGTCATTTTGAAGTTACTTTATTTGTAAAGGTTGAACTAGAGGGGACTTCCTCATCAATGTCGGTAAAACTGGCCTGTTTGGGTATTTGACTTACACCCTCCCCTCCCCCATTTCTTAGAAGGTCAGATAAACAATATAGTTTCATCTTGGTGGCATGAAATTTCAGAGTGATGATGACATTGACTTGTCTTTTGGGTTTAGTGCAAAAGTTTGATCCAGATCAGTGGCCTCTTAAGACTTTTATTTAATAGGAATTAAATAAATTTAAATGAATTTTCTGTTATTTAATAGAAAACATTTTTTGTTTGTTTGGTTTTTGCCTGCTCATGTTTTCCATCTCAAGGACTTCTTAAATCACAAAACCCCATTTTAGTGAGGTGAAAAAAAAAATCAAGATATAGAACCATCTGACTTCGGTATTAAGTCTCATGTTTCGTACTTAGTAGTAGCCACATCTTTATACAATTCTGAGCCTTAATTTCCTTGTTAATGTAAGGGGGTGGTAATAATACTTATCTGGTGGGATTTTTAGCTTTTTTATGAGTGCTGTAGGTATCGCATGTGTATAGCATTGCGCTCTACTAGTATTATTATTTTATTGCTTCTATTGAAGTATATTTATCTCCCTTTGATTTCTCTACCACTCCATCTCCCCACTGAGGATTGAACTCAGGGGTGCTCTACCACAGTAGTTCACCCCTAGCACTTTTAATTTTTCTTTTTAAATTTTGAAACAGAGTCTTATTAATTTGCTCAGACTAGCCTTGAATTTGCAAACCTTCTGCCTAAGCCTCTCCAGTAGTGGAGATCACAGGTGTGAACCACTGCACCTGGCAATTTCTGCTTTATTCTTGAAGGATTTTTTTTTTTTTTTTTTTTAAACTGGATATAGGATTCTGGGCTCATAGTTCCTTTTGTTCAGCACCTGAACAATATTATGCCACTTCTGGTGTTCATGGTTTCTGATTAGAAATCTGTCATCCTTTCTTTTATAAAGGTAAGGTGTTATTTATCTGGTGCTCTCATGATTTTTTTCTTTGCTTTTAGTTTTCAGAAATTTAATTATGTTGTATATTGATGATGATTTTTTTCTCTTCCTTTTGCTCTTTCTTTTTCCCTTCCTCTGTGTCCTTCCCTGCCTCCCCACCCCCTTCTCCCAGGAATTGACCAGGGATGCTTTAACCACTGAACCATATATTCAGTCCTTTTTATTTTTTGATTTGAGACAGGGTCTCACTAAGTTGCCTTATAAGCCTTCTTGTCAACCTCCTGAGTCACTGGGATTATAGGTGTGTGCCCAGCACATCTGGCTTTGGTGTGGATTTTATTGGATTTTTCCTTTTTGGTTTTGCTTAGCTTCTTGAATGTGTAAGTTTATGAGTTGTACCAAATAGGAGAACTTTTCAGCCAGTCTGTCTGTCATTCTTTCGACTATTTAATTTTTATTGGTGCATTATAATTATATGTAACAGTGGGATTCATTGTTATACACACTCTGACTTCCTGTAGACTTTAACACTTTCATACCTTAAATCCCAGTTCATAGTTCAACTGCAGGAAAGTGCTCTTTACCCAATTTTTAAAACATATCTGCAAATTAAAAAAAAAATTCTTCTTAGTGGGGTTGGGGTTGTGACTCTGTGGTAAGAGTGCTAGCCTAGCATGTGTGAGGCACTGGGTTCAGTTCTCAGCACCACATATAAATAAATAAAATGAAGGTCTATTGACAACTAAAAAATATTCAAAAAATTTCTTTTTAGTTATAACATTAGGATACATTTTGGCATAATCATAGAAGCATGGAATATAATTTGCTCTAATTCAGTCCCCTGTCTTTCTTCCTTTTCTCTCTCCCCCTACTCTTCTCCCTGTCCTCTACTGATCGTTCTGCAAATTATATATATATATATATTTTTTTTCTCTATATTTTAAATTAGTGTCTTGTGGATATACATGATGTTGAGATTCACTGTGCAGTTGGGAGGCTGACATAGGAGGATCATAAGTTCGAGGCCAGCCTCAGCAATTTAGTGAGACTCTGTCTCAGCATAAAAATGGGCTGGGAATGTAGCTTAGTGCCCCTGAATTCAGTCCCCAAAACCAAAAAAAGACAGGAAACAAAGACGATTGAGATGGCTGAAGAGAACCAATTTAGAAGTAGATACAAAAATTAGGTTCAAGAGAAGAGTTTAAAAAATGGTTGTAGGGTCATTGGTCTGGAATCTGATGGTGAAAATTATGAGATTGAATCAGCAGTGAATACGTCATAGCAATGGTAGTATAGTCATGGGATACTGAATGTGAGGTTAAGGAAAATGATGGAGGAGAAAGAAGAAACGTAGAAGGGATGGATACGGTTGTGGCTCAGCGGTAGAGCGCTCACCTAGCATGTGTGAGGCCCTGGGTTCGATCCTCAGCACCACATAAAAATAAATAAATAGAATAATGGTATTTTGTCCAACTACAACTAAAAAATAATTTTTTTTTTTTTTTAAAAAGAGGATACAGATGGGGCAAGGAGGTACATGAATGTTTTTAAAAGAAACAATGTTATTTATATGCTGAGGAAAAAAGCTAGTTTGATAGGAAGAGGTATTTGATGGCACAAGGTGTGTGTGTGTGTGTGTGTGTGTGTGTGAGAGAGAGAGAGAGAGAGAGAGAGATTGATTATTGATGATATTGATTGAAGAACCCTGGGTGCACTTTACCACTGAGCTACATCCCTGGCTGTTTTATTTATTTATTTTTTTTGAGACAGGGTCTCACTTACGTTGCCCAGGCTGGCCTTCAAAGTTGGGATTCTCTTGCTGAAGTTGCTGGAATTATAGTGGCGTGCTACTTGCCTGGCCCTTGTTTTTTTTGAGCTGGCTTTTCGCTGTATAGTCCAGGCTAACCTCAAACTTATGGGTTTATGCAATCATCCTTCCTCAGCCTTCCAAGTAACTGGGACTATAGGTGTATGCCACTATACATGGCTAATATAAACCATTTAAAATTATCAAATTGCCAAGATTGATAAAAGATTCCTTGTTGTAGATGAAGGTATGGGAAGTGGGTACTCTTACTCTGTTGTTGAAATTATAAATCAACACGCCAAATTATGTCTTAAATTTTATAAACTTTGACCAAGTAATTATTTTCCAAGTAATTTTACCTGATGAAGCAATTTGTTATATGTTCAAAGATATAAATACAAAATTTTGTGACAGTGTTACTTACTTATTTGATTAATTTTGGAAATAACCTATATGATCAATAACAAGGATGAATTAAATAATGACCTGTGCCATTAAAATTATTTTTAAGAGTATTTGGCAAGGAGGAGAGGTGTATTAAAAGTAGGGAGAGAGCTGGGCATGGTAGCACATGAGTGTAATCCTAGCTATACAGGAGACAGAGGCAGGACGTCACAAATTCTAGGCCAGCTTTGGCAATTTAGTGAGATCCTGCCCTAAACAAACAAACAAACAAACAAATAAATAATAAAGGGGATGGGGATGTATCTCAGTGGTACCAAGCACCTCTGGCTATAGTTCTCAGTATAAGGGGTGGGTGGGTGGGTGGAAATCTGGTAATGGTGACTGGCATCTGTACTTGTACCTATTTGGTAGATTGAGGCAGGAAGATCACTTCAGACTAGGAGTTTGAGGCCAGCCCAGGTAACATGGCTAGACCCCCTTCTCAAAAAATAAGAAAAAATCTCCCCAAATTAATGAAAAACAGGGGGGTGATAAATTATAAAACTGAAAACACTATTATACAGATTTATTTATGTATGCATAGGGAATAAAAGACTCAAATGTCGACATCTTGGGTGGTTGAATTATGGTGTTCTAATTTTTTTCTTTGGATTTTCTTTTTGGTGGTACTACAGATGATATGTGAATTAAAAAAATTCACTTAAAAACAGTGAAATTTTTGTGAAAGTGTCATTAAATGTGTAGAATTTTTGCTTTAATCATATACCAAGATGCAAGCAGTGTAGAGGTATGCCAAGTGAAGAGCCAAAGCTGACTCACCTCCCATTCCTGTTTACATCTTCAGTATGTAATAGTAACCAAGTAAAATACACCAATTTTTAGTGTAGAATTAACCTTTTGCAAAATGTATACATTATGTGAACATTATCACAAGCAAGATATAGAATATTTCGATAATTCCAAGAAGATCCTTGTGCCCTTTTCTAGTCCACCTCCAAAGGTAACCACCACCATGACTTTTATCACCTAGTTTCGTTTGACTTCTTTTCAGACTTTACATAATAGAACTATACAGTATGTATTCTTTTTTTGCGTACAGGATGTTTTGTTTGACAATGATTTGTGTTCCATCCATGATACTGATTGTTTTGGTAGTTTGTTCCTTATTATTGTTTGGTAGTAATAATGTAGATATACCACATTGTGTCTGCTTATTAATGGGATATTTGGGCTGTTTCCAGCGTTTAGGAAATGAGGATAAAGCTGCTTTGAAAATTCATGTACATATCTTGTATAGACTTACATTTTCATCTTTCTTGGATAAATCAAGTTGTAGATTCTTGGATCAGTTGGTAAGTGTATGCCTGCCTGCCTGTCTTTTCTTTCTCAGGTACTGGAGATTTAACCAGCCCTTTTTAAATTTTTTTTGAGACAGGGTGCACTATGTTGCTTAGGGCCTTGCTAAGTTTTTGAGGTTTGTCTTGAACCTGTGATCCTCCAGTCTCAGCCTTCTGAGCCTCTGGAATCACAGGTGGCACCACCGCGCTCAGCTGTTGTTTTAATTTAGAAATGTGTTTGGCAGTTTCTTATAAATGTTGGTACTATTTTATATTCCCACCAGCAATATATGGAAATTTCAGTTACCCTGAATCTTTACCAACACTTGGTATTTTAGCCTATCTAGTGGGTATATAGTGGCATCTCACTGTAGTTTTAATTTGCTTTTTCCTGATGACTAACTCTGTTTAGGATCTTTTCACCTATGTATTGGCCATTCATAAAGGTTCCTTATGTCTTTTCAAATCTTTTGTTTTGCACTTGAGTTGATTTTACTGAGTTATATGGGTTATTTTTGTGGTATTGGTCTTTGAACCCAGGGGCATTCTACTGCTGAGCTATATCCCCAGCCCTTTTTAAATACTGAGATAGAGTCTTCACTAATCTGACAAGCCTGGCTTCAAACTGGCTCGCCCCAGTAGCTGGGATTATAGGCGTGCCTATGTGCCACCATGCCTAGCCTGTATGTGGTATATAAAGTCTTTGTCAGCTATTTGTGTTGCAAATATTTTCTCTCAGTTCATAGCTTTTGTTTTTTGTTTTGTTCTCCCCCCACCCCCTTTAATACTCACATTCTATTTCTGTAGTTGGACAGAACCTTTTTATCTATTTATTTTTGTATGAAGATTGAACCTAAGGCCGCAGGCATGATAAGCAAGCATTCTGCCACTGTCATCCCTCCCTCTACCAACTTTAAAAATCACAAAATAGTTAAAATGGACATAGCAGGTTTGGGGTGTATATAGCTGAGTGGTAGAGTGTAAGCTTGGGTTAGCAGTAGAGTGCTTGAGGCCCTGAGTTCAATCCCCAGTACTCCCAAAGATAAAAACAAATCAGGAATATAGTAGATATCCTTATTTTGCTACTGACTTTTTTTTCTATCTCATAAGTAATTCTTTAAAAATTTCTTGATTATGTATTGTAAATAAGTATCGTATTAGTGTTTTCATTTAATATTATTAGCAATGCAGTTTTATCAGATGTTCTTTAGGTATCTACAGAAACTATAGAGTTTGGTTTTATTTACCATTTAAAGTAAATAAATTTTAAGGTGTCCATTAATGTTGAAAGGCCCTAAGTGGAATACCCAGTACTGCCCCCAACAAGAAAAATATGTGTGCATGTATACACACACACACACTTTATAAACACACATATATACATATGTATGTATATATATTGGAACTTACCACTATTATTAGTTCTTTAAAAAAAATTTGTCTTTTTCTGTTGGTTTAGTTTTCTATCTCTTTGAGATGTTTGTGTATAATGTGTTTTTCTTTTTGAAAATTGGTGTGAAATTATTGTCTTAATTAACATTTTCAGTTTTATTGTATAGTTGTGGTTAAGGGAATCTTATTATCTCTCTCTCTTTGCAGTGCCTGGGATCGAACCCAGGGCCTTGCATAGGCTAGTCAGGTACTTTACCATTGAGCTACACTCCCAGCCCATGTTTTCTCTTTTGATGAACTCATCATTCACATTTCACTAGAGAGTACTTCAGGTTTTTTCTGAACATTTTTTTGGAGGGTGAGGGGTACCGGGGATTTTACTCAGGGAAACTCCACCACTGAGTCACATCCCCAGCCCTATTCTGTTTTTTTATTTAGAGATAGGGTCTCACTGAGTTGCTTAGTATTTCACTTTTGCTGAGGCTGGCTTTGAACTTGCAGTCCTCCTGCCTCAGCCTCCTGAGTCTCTGGGATTACAGGTGTGTGCCACTGAGCCTGGCTTATCTGAACATTTTTGAAATCCTGTTTTAATTTTCTAAATTAAGACATCTTTTCCTCATTTGAATCTTTATTGTAGTGCATGCTTATAATTTAATTCTTTCTTGATTTTTGCTTTTTTCCTTCTGTTTTTATTTTTGGCATTGTGGCAGAGATTGGGAGTTTTAGATATTAGAAATGGTAGGGCTGGGCATGTACCTCAGTGGTAGATCCCTCATCTAGTTTGTACAAGGCCCTTGGATCCATCTGCAGCCCTGTGTCATCCGTGTCCCATCTCCCCTCCCTCCCACACTCCCCACAGAAAAGAAAGCTGGGTTTGGTGGTGATGTCTATAATCCCAGCTACTCTGGAAACTGAGGCAGGAGAATTTTCATAAGTTCAAGGCCAATCTAGGCAGTCTAGCAACACTTTATCTCAATAAAAGAAAGAGGTGGAAATGTAGCTCAGTGGTAAAGTACCCCTGGGTTTTATAGGAGAATTAGAACAGATCCAAGTGTTGAAGGAGCCTAAGGCTTCTTTAATTCATTCCTGTGTGTCCTACTATTCTTTTACTACTTTATATGTCATGGGTATGTTTTTCTTTAACTGACAATATTTCTAACATTTTTTCCCCCCTAATTTATGCTTTTTTTTTTGGCTGGGGATTGAACTTGGTGCACTCAACCACTGAGCTACACCCCCAGCCCTAGTTTGTATTTTACTTAGAGACAAGGTCTCACTGAGTTGCTTAGTGCCTTGCTAAGTTGCTGAGGCTGGCTTTGAACCCACGATCCACCTCAACCACTGGGATTACAAGTGTGTGCCACCATGCCTGGCAGATTTATGCTTCTTGATGTCTATGTGATGTTCTTATTATTGAGTATTTGCATTTTAAATTCTCAGTATAGTTTTTGTCAAATTCTGCCATATTTAATATTGATTTTTTTTTACTCTTTCCCATGTTGACTAAATTTGATCCCTTTCTTTATTTGATTCATTTTTCATTATTTTTAGCCTTGCATGTTTCGCAAGCACTACAGTATTAGATTTTACATTTGAAAAATCCTGCTTAGTCTCTCTTTTTTTTCCTTTTTTTTAATAAAAATTTTTTTTGTAGTACTAGTAATTGAACCCAAGGATGTTGTACCACTGAGCTTCATCCACAGCCCTTGTTGTTTTTTACTTTAAAAACATTTTTTAAAAACATCTTTTTAGTTGTAGGTGGACACAATACCTTTATCTTATTTTATTTATTTATTTTTATGCAGTGCTGAGAATTGAACTCAATGCCCCACGTAACCCCCATCCTAGTTTTTCACTTTTGAGACAGGATCTTGCTAAGTTACTGAGGCTGATCTTGAACTTTGGATCTTCCTTCTTCAGCCTCCCAAGTTGCTGGGATTAGAGGTAAGCACCACCACACTCAGTTTTTATTTTTGTTTTGAGAGAGTCTCTAAGTTGTCTAGGATGGCTTTGAACTTTTTTGATTTTCCTGCCACAGCCTCTTGAGTAGTTAGGATTATAGTGATCTGTATACTATTACTCTTGCTCTTCTATGCCACTGCTCAGATAAATAAAACCTTTCATCCATGAATTTTGTCCTCTCCTGAATCCTTGTGAGTAAGAAGTATCCATGACTCTATGAGAAGTTGATGGAACTGGTTATTAAAAGTGTGTACTACAAATTTTTCTTTTCCTTTAAAACATTTAGAAATTGGCTAAGTAGGGAAAAATTTATGTTGTTTACATTACATTGCATGAATTTTTGTCACAATTCTAGTAGAAATTTTACTGATAATTTTGACTTTTGAAAGAAAGTACGTGAAAGTTACTATGATTACCAGTTATTCTCTTGGAGTAAAATTTTAATCCCTGCATCTTTCTGGGCCCTTTTAGGCAGTGTGTGTGTGTGTGTGTGTGCGCGCTCGCGCGCGCCCACGCACACTCACAACAGGCAAGGCAGCTTAGTTTACTTAAGTTGATTGGTGAAAATTAGCAAATCTTGTGGATACTGATGAAAATATTTCTGAAGTGAACATAACAATGCTTTCCTTTCTTGGTGTTAGTAATGGCAAATTGTATTTGTTAAGCCCTTAGGAAAGGACATGGAATTGTTTTTCTCCCCCTCCCCCCTGGGTAGTATAAACACTAGTGAGACTTTGTTTTTTTCCCCCCTCAATTCTGAAGACAACTTCCTCTATTTTACACTTTTGGGTGGTGGTTAGAGCACTTGTTTTAAGATTTCTGGTCAGCTAATTTTATTTTGATGTGCCACTTTAGGTGAGTACATCAGTGGAATTTTAACTTTTACATCTTCTGCAGTAAAGTTCATGCGTATATACATAAAACATATTTTGTATTAAAACTACAATTTTGTTTTGACTTAATTTGGCTTCCTTGGTTTATACTCTTTGTGTCATCTGAAGTTTTTCTAACAAGTGACTAGTTTTTCACAACAGAATAGCAAATCATTTTCTTAATAGGTTTGTAATGTTTATTTTGTTTAACATTTTAAATGATTGAAGTTATTATATATGAATTTCAGTTGTTTAGTTGCTTTTTGTCCCTCAAACCCTTCTCTCCCCTGAAGAAGATAAACATTTTTGCTCTTAGTGGAACTGTGCCCGAAATTGAATTGGAATTACTAATTTTGTTCAGTCAGCTGGAATAAAGGTTTAGAACTTTACCCTTTAAAATTCTTTTATTTTTATAAAACTCTTTCTTCACTTACTAAACCGATTTTAGAGTTGGTAAAACTTGATAAAATTTGGTGTTGTGCATTTAGAGTCTCCCAAAACTTTGTTAGCATTGAAAGCATTTCTCTGAAATGTTTATTACAGTAATTTGTGTAGCTGAGTTTATTTAAAAGAATATTTAAACATTATATAAAATAAATAACAGTGACATACTTCCTGACAGAAAAGTTTGATAAACAAAATGCTAAACACTATACCACAACAAGCAGTTTAGAAGGTAAATAGTCTAGTTATTTTAAATTTAAGTCTTTGCTTTTCTGTTTTCTGAAAAATAAATAAAAGCACTAGGTGTATGCCTTGATTTTCATATTTGTTCATATTGTATTAAAGCATTCTTCACTACTATTGGGTACCATGCCATAGGATAATGAGATAATTTTTATTGCTATTCAAGGAAAGAAACAAATTCTCTTGAAAAGATCAATATGTCAGTTATGTGCAGAATAATTTTCTATAATATTCCTAGGCCGGAATTTATAGCTTTAAATTCGAGGAAGTTGAGAAAAGTCAAGTGAGATTTTAAAATAAAATCAGTAGCTGTTTCTTCTCTCATCCCCACTCCATTTCTAAAAGTCAGTCAACAAACTTAGTGCCATCTTAAAATAAAAATAGTAAAAGAATCAAAACAAAACAAAAACCACCAGACGGTTGTTCTTGCTGGGCTAAGTGTTAGTGCAATCTCATTTTATAAATATGTAAAACAAAACTCAGAGAATTTAACTAACTTTTTTTTAGTTAAAAATCTAGGAAGGGGTAAAGTGAGGCTTCACAGAAAGGTGAGTTCAAGTGCTCATTGAGTAATAGTTAATATTTAGTAAACATTTACATTATTAAGCATCATTGTTCTAGGTAAAAATGCAGTATAATTTCTCAATTAGAATAGCATCTTTGTATATGTTTAGTAATTCAAAACCTGTATGACTTTTTAAGGGAGAGTCTAGAGATAATGCAGACTAAATTTATAGACTGATTGCCCTTTATAATACCCTTCCCTCAAATCTGCTTTTTCCACATCTGTTAGCAGTTTGCCCAGCATGATTTGTTGACTAGTCTATATTTTCTTTATAATCTGCTCTTCTGCTTATATATTTATTTAGGCCTTGGGGATCGAACCAAGGGACCTAGCTTTACCACTGAGATGTTCCCCTGGTCCTTTTTATTTATTTATTTTTTATTTAGAGACAGGGTCTCACTAAATTGCTGAGGGTGGCCTCAAATTTGCAACTCTTGAGTCAGCCTACCACTTCTGAGTTCCTGGGATCAAATATTTTACATGTGGATTTGTTTCTAGGTCTTTTGTTCCGCTAGTCATCTTTGCCTATTCCTGTGTCAATTCCTTTCTTAATTTAATAAATGGTAGGACAAATCCTACCTGCTATGTTCCTTGAATAAAATTTCATTCAATATATGTGTATTAATTAATTGCTGTACATCAGGAACTTTTTAGGTGCTGGGAAAAATAGTATGGAACAAAGCAATTCTCATGGAGCTTACACTTGTTCAGAATTTCCATTTCCTTTTTACCTTTATTTTAAGGTACTGGGGATGGAACCTAGGGCCTGCTGCATGCTAGACAACCATTCTGTCACTGAACCACACTCCCCCATCCCTAATCCTTTTTTTAAAAAATTTTGAGATGGGTTCCATTAAATTTCCCAGCCTGGCTTTAAATTTGTGAGCTACCTGCCTCAGCCTCCTGAATAGCTGGAATTACATGCATACCACCATACCCAGTGACAGAATTTCTTAAATCATCTTTGTCAAGTTCTGTGAAAAAATCTGATAGCATTTAAAAAATCTTAAAATTAGGTCAGTAAAGGAAAAACTAACATTTTGACAATCCCTGAAAATATTAACACTTTATTTAAAATTTCTTTTCTATTTATAGTTTCCTGAAAGTTAAAAAATAATAAGCATTTAACTTTATTAACAATTTATAGCCATTGAAGTAATTATATTTTTCCCTTTTATTCTGTTACAGTGAATTATTTTTTAATGTTAAATAATTAGTTTGGTTTAACATTAATCAATTAATGTCTAATTTTTTAAAAAAAGAATATATATATATATGTGTGTGTGTATATATATCTCCTGTTGATGGGCCTTTATTTATTTATATGTGGTGCTGAGAATCCAACCCAGTGCTTCACACATGCCAGGCAAGTGTTCTACCACTGAGCTACAACTCCAGCCCCACTCATTATGTTTTTTTTCTTTCTTTTCCTTTTTATTAGAGCATTGCAATTATGCATTACAGTGTTATTTGTTGTTGCATAACAGAGGGATTTATTGTTCCTTAGTCATACATACACACAATGTAACTTTGTACAATATATACAGTTCAACAGTATACAATGTATATGATATAACAGTATACTATATATATAGTGCAACAGTGTTATTTGGTCAATTTCATTCTCCTGTACCTACCTTTCCTTTCCCTCCTCCTTCCTCCTATTTTCACCTAGGGAAATGAATGTCTTTCAAGTTTTCCTAATCATTCTTCTAATGCTATAGAAGAAAAGATTATTACATTGATTTTCATGAGATCTATAATGAAGACCCTATGTTTAAAAGTTAAACTAATTTAATGTGTTTAAAAATATTTGAATAGCATCATCTTTATTGTAAATAAAATAACACTGTTGTAGAAACATTGAAATGAACTATTTTACTTGCAGAAAGACTATTTCCATAGTGGGACTAACAGTTTTAAAACTTTTTTTATATATTTAAAAAAATTTTTTTTTTGATATTTATTTTTTTTTAGTTCTCAGCAGACAACATCTTTGTATGTGGTGCTGAGGATCGAACCCGGGCCACATGCATGCCAGGCGAGCATGCTACCGCTTGAGCCACATCCCCAGCCCTGAGAACTTCTTATGACTAGATTTTTTTATATTCTAAGAACTCATATATATATTTTTTAAAATATTGTTTTAGTTGTTGATGGACCTTCATTTTATCCATTTATTTATATGTGGTGCTGAGAATTGAAGCCAGTGCCTTACACTTGCGAGGCAAATGCTCTACCACTGAGCCACAACCCCAACCTGAATTCATTGTATTTTGTTGAAAGTTTTTGTGTCTTGGTTTTTGAGAAATTTTGACATGTAGTTTCTTATTTTTGTATGTCTTAGTTTGGTTTTAGCACTAGGTCATCTAGCCTCTTAAAAATGATTTGGGAGTTTTTTTTTTTTTTCTGAACAAGCAAGTGTAAAATTGTTTATTTGTTTTGGATGAATTTTAAAATGCACTAGTGAATAGAAGTCACTTGTGAAACCATTGGGCTTAGAGGAGATCTCAAATTTCAATTCCTTCCTTCCTTCCTTCCTCCCTTCCTCCCTCCCTTCCTCCCTTCCTCCCTTCCTCCCTTCCTCCCTTCCTCCCTCTCTCCCAGTGGTGCTAGGAATCAAAACCAGGGCCTCATGCTTGCTAAGCAAGTACTTTACTACTGACTACACCCCCAGCCTTTCATTCAATTTCTTTTATAGATTTAGGGCTATTGAGATTTTTCTATTGCTTATTGTTTTAGCTGGAAAACTGCTGTGACCAAACCCTTTTATAGTCTTACATATTTTCCTTTTTTGGCATTAAAAAAAAAATCTTTATACTTTTTTCCCATAAAGGACTAGAATATATTTTATTAGATTTACTCCTATTTACCAAATTTTTTGCTGTTGCTATTATAAATGTTAATTTTTACTTAAGTTTTCTAATGGCTTGTATACAGAGGTGATAGTGAATACAGATGTGGTATTGATTTGGATGTGAGTAATATGTAGATTTTTATATCCAGACACCTCTTGCTGAACTTTTAATTAATTTGGGTAATTATTGTGTATAATCCATGGGTTTTCTATGTGGATAGCCATAGATCAACAAGTGGTTTTTCTTCCATTTTTAAAATTATATATCTTTAATTAATTAAATATATTAATTAGGACCCTTCAATATAATGTTGAATAATGTAGTAATAGTAGACATCCTTATTTATTCTTGATTTTTTAGAGTTTCACTTTGGAAAATGTTATTTGCTGTAGGTTTTTTATTGCCTTTTAGTCCCATTTGCTATAAAATTTTAAGATAAATGTGGCAGTTTCTGATGCTTTTTTGGTCTCATCAGATTTTCTTTAATCTGTTTATAAAATTATATTTATGAACTAAAGCCTGCTCATCCTATTCCTAGATTTCTGGGATACATGGTTGTAATTTATATTCTTGCTTATATACTGTTGGATTCTGTTTGCTACTGTTTTGTGTATGGGCATCAATATTAAACTGGGCACAGTAGTGTACACCTGTAAGTTGTATATGAGCTAGTTGGGAGGCAGACGGATCTTGGGTTGAAATCATGCTGGGGCAATTTAGTGATCCCGCCTTAAAATTAAAAAAAAAAAAAAAAAATCTGGAACTCAGTGGTAGAGTGCCTCTTTAGCATTCTGAAGGCCCTGGGTTCGATTTCCATACTGCATAAAGCAAACACCACACCAACAAGCAAAAATCCCCCAAAACTATGTTGATAGTGAAACTGACCAGGCATTTGCATTTTTCATAATGTCTTTTTCTGGTTTTAGTATTAGATTATACTGGCTTCATAAAATAAGTTTAGAGGAATATTTTTTTCTTTTCTATTCTCTAGGATAATTGGTGTGATGCTGGAGTTAACCTGTTTCCAGAGTTTCATAGAGCTTGCTTTTATAACTTGTGAACTTACTTTTGTTTGTGCCTGCGGCAAAATTTGTTATTGTTTTTGAAACAGGGTTTTGCTATATTGCAGAGGCAGGTCTTGAATTCCTAGACTTAAACTGTCCTCCCAGCTCAGCCTCCTGAGTGTTGAGACTACAGACTATATAATACCATCTCTGACAAAATTTTTTTGCTTTTTAATTTTCTTCCTTTATTGATCCTAGGTCTATTCAGGCTCTCTAATCACCCCCATCTATTTTCCCTCCTCTTCCCTCCTCCTTCTTTTCTACTCCTATTCCCTACCTTCCCCAATCCTTCTTCCCCCCACCAGTCCAGAATCTTGCTAAGTTGCCCAGGCTTGCCTAGAACTTTGACTCTTACTGCCTTAAACTCCTGAGTCTTAGAGTTACAGGAGAGCACCACCACTACTCCTGAGCCATTGATCTCTTTTTAACATTAAATCTTGGATCTTGATGGATGTGAATGATCAGAACTATTAGCAACAGATATCATGTACTTCCATAATAAGAAAGTTCAAAATAAATTACATTGTGAGTACTTGAACACATAGATACACAGAACTAGATTGTTGGCAATTAGCCAGTAACATACACTGTATGTTACTAGGGAGCTGCTTAGATGGATGGTTAAGCTTTTCTTAAATAAAAAAAATTCATTCACTCCCAGGTGATCCAAGAAATGTGCAATGTGGTCTGGGAATGTAGTTCAATGTTAGAGTGCTTGTATGAAGTTTGGGGTTCAATTCCCCAGTACTGACCCCCTGTTCAGTACAAGGACTTAAAATATTTTGATACTCTTAAAATTATTCTTTAAAAGTGTAAGTATAAAGAAGGAGGGATTTTAGTGCCACCTGTAGAGTACCTTGCCCAATCCTTCCACCCTTTCCCCAGTGGAAATTTATTGAGGGCACCCAAAATTTTATCTGTCATATTAGTGTTAAAGAATCATATTTGGATCATAGACATTTCCCAAAGGCTTAGAAGTATGTACATTTACTTGTTAACAGTCAGTTTATGTTACTTAAGTAAAGGTTAATTCACATTTTCATAGCCCCCCCACCTTTTTGGTACTGGGAATTGAGCCCAGGAGCCCTTAATAACTGAGCCATATCCCCAGCCACTTTTAAAATTTTTAAACTTTTTTTGAGACAAGGTCTCACTAAGTTGTTGGGGCTGGCCTTGAACTTCTTATCCTCCTTCCTTAGCTTCCTGAATCACTGGGTTTACAGGCATGTGCCACCACCTTTGACTATTATATTTTTATATGATACTTCTTTCCATGACTTTATATCTATGATTGTCAGGTCCTTTTTTTATTATTTAAATATTTTTATTCGTTGTTGATGGATCTTATTTTATTTATTTACATGCGGTGTTGAGAACCAAACCCAGTGCCTCACATGTGCTGGGCAAGCGCTCTACCACTGAGCCACAACCCCAGCCCGATTGTCAGGTTCTTTAAAAATAAATTTTGACTCCAGCACCACATAAAAATAAATAAATAAAACAAAGGTATTGTGTCCATGTACAACTTAAAAAAATCTTTAAAAAAATAAATTTTGAAATAAATTTATTTTGCATTTTCATTTTTACCAATCTTGCAATTTAACATAAACTGACAGTATGCTTAATGCCTTTCAGAAAGTCACTTCCTGGAGCTTTTATTTTAAACCATTTTTAGTTAATATTTTTGCATGACCCTTTCTAGAAACAATAGAAAATTGATTAAGGTAATCTCTGGGTCAATCTGAAGTGTAGCTCTGAAGGCTAAATGAATTTCTATAGGGAAAACTATTGCTTTTATTGTTCGTAGATTGAAACTAGTTAAATGAAAGTTTAAGTGAGTGAGAGCTGCTTAAAAAAAGTCCATCTAAAAATTTTGTCTTGATTAATTTACAGTCTTAGTTATCTTCTGCCTTTTGGTACTGAGCACATGACTCTAGACAAGTATGTAGTCATTCTAGGCATATTGCCACTTAAAAAAAAATTCTTTAAAGTGATATGTTAGAACATGGGAAAAAAAGATCTTGCTCTTTTGTGGTTTTACAGGGTACCAGAGGTTTGGTTGCTTGTGTTTTTCACTCAGTAACTTTCTGTTTAATGAATAAGATCACCATCATGCATCACAACTTTGCAGACTCACTGCAAAGGAAATAGCAGGAGGACCTCAAATGAATGTGGCTTTTTTGTGGGGTGTGGTGGGTGAGCAGTGCTACAACTGCATAAACAAATTGAATTGTTCAGGAAGAAGACCTTCATTTAACCCATCTTTATATTCTCTTCACAGGACTTTTTTTTTTTTTTTTCTGCTATAATTGTTAGTTTAAACTTTTGTTTTAGATATTGGTTACTGAACCCAGGGATCCTCTACCACTGAACTATACCCCCAGACCTTTTTATTTTTTATTTTGAGATAGGGTCTTCCTAAGTAGTTCAAGCTGGCCTCAAGCTTACAATCTTCCTGCCTCAGCCTCCCTGAGTGTGACTGGCTATTTAAACATTTTTTTTACAGTGATTAGCTTGTTGTAAACATGTAACAAAACTATCTTTGAATTGTTTAGTAGCTTTATAATTTTATTTTATCAGTAATCTATTTTTGTATGTCTGAAATCATACTCTTTCACATTGTTGTTGACTGGAACTAATCCCCTTTTATCTTGTTGATTTCTTTTTTGCTAGTTTATCCTGTAAGTTTTTGCTATTTTGATCACACAGCCATTTATATTCTAAAAATAAAACTAACTTTGTTTCTGTCCTCTATAAGTCTTTTGGGTAGGTTCATGGAATTTTATCATTTGAGTATTGGATATCAGGTATTTTTGAAAGGGGAAGAAATCCTTAATCATGTGTGGTTAGCTTGAAGTTAGTTATTTATGCTCTTAGAAGACAGACAGAGCCTGGAAAGTTTATACCTTTTTGATTGCAGTTCAAGCCATACTCACATACCTGGGAAAAATTTTACCAGCTATCACCTGGCATTATTGTCAATGTTAGTATTGACTGAAGCGTGTGGGGAGATGGATTTGACACAGTCTTTTGACATTTTACTAGATACAACTGGGCTATACCAAACAGGGGCAATACATTTATTTTGTTTTTTGAAGGTAGCTGTCAGTGTAATTCTGATTTGGGGCACAGAATTGAGCCAGACTGCTCTGAATCAATCTGTGCCCTACAGTTATTAACTCTGAGACTTGAGGCAAGTTACTTTACCTTTCATGCCTCCTTTTTCTCATCTGTAAGATGGAGATGATATTAAGAGTGCCTACTTCATGGACTTATTGTGATGTTTCTTTGAAAAAAAAATATATAAAATCTGGTGCACATAGTACTTGGAATATAGTAAGCTGTAGATACGTTGTTGCCAAGTCAGTATGCATGGCTCAGGGTGTATGTTTCCCTGAAGGAATGTAAAGGATAGAACTTGATTTTTGTTTAATTTATATACCCCCTACCGCCCACTTTGGCACTGGGGATTGAATCCAAGGATACTCTACCATTGAACTATATCTCTAGCCCTTTTTATTTTATTTTGAGGCAGAGTTTCCCTAAGTTGCCCAGGCTGGCCTTG